>NC_092648.1:36456354-36762188 GCF_032118995.1 Asterias amurensis
TTTTGTATCTGTGTGTATTTATTGAGAAAGTAAACAGTCATTTTTAAAACGTAAAGTCTTTCTGTGACGTCCCATTATTGAGGAAATCGCAGATTGTTATTTTTGGGATCTTCATGTAACATGATAGTATCCTGTAGTTTCTTTCGTAACCCCCGCTTTGTTATAACTTGTTTTCACTTTTGTGTACCGAACACTGTGTACTATGTGCTGAGCATAATACACATCGGTGTAAGGGTTAAAAAAAAACTATATTCTTTATCCCGATGCAAAATTAACATCTATTAACTCATTGATATTGAAAGAGTTTCAAATAAAGAGGTAGAGCTGAAACCCCTCGGACAAACTTGTGATGCACCGATAGTACACCTTTAATTAAAGTGTTTGGGTACTTTTGTACGAAACGAAACACAAACTTCCACATATAAACATTAACTTACACGGCTTAAAGATAATGATGGTAAGAAGTTTCCCTTTAGGTGCTGAGGTGCTGTAGTTTTTGAGAAATGAGTTAAACATTTTCCCGAAAATATTTTTT
The DNA here is from genome assembly GCF_032118995.1 of Asterias amurensis. NCBI lineage: Eukaryota > Metazoa > Echinodermata > Asteroidea > Forcipulatida > Asteriidae > Asterias > Asterias amurensis. The sequence goes on from NC_092648.1 coordinate 36,456,890, forward strand.
TGTCTTTTACAGTGAGACGAAAATTACGGTGGCATGTACATGTACAACCGATTAAACGCGACTGTCTTTAAGACATTATTGCTCTGTGATTTTAACCCTTTTTTCCTCAAAAACTTAACGACTAATGAAGTTGAAACTTCTAGAGGTAAATTATAGCACATAAGTCTTTATTCACAGTAAGTAGGGATTTAGGTCATGGCCAAAACTTGATCTAAAACAGGTATCAAACCCTTTAAAACAACTCCTAAACGCCTGTGATGTAATACACCTTCAATCATGCAATCAGACTTAACTTAAAAGCAAAACTGTAGGTTTTGCTTTTTCAAAGAAAGATTTCTACTACCTTGTACCTGTGAATCTTGCTCGCGTTTGAGCCTGCCCCCCTCCCCCACCCCCTATACCCATTATTTTGGGTAATTACCAATAGTTTCCACTGTTTTTAATGCACAGTGTTTTGAATCAGACTTCATAGGAGGAGAAATTGTTGGATAAAAAAAACAGACTGCTTTACTGCTTTTAGTTTCTGTCTCTTTAGTTTCATTTTTCATCTTTTCCCTTACTACAGTTCGATTACAATGTTTTGTAGCAAGTAGGGACCTTTCCCAGTACATGTGAGAGTTCTTGTATTGATGCACAAGCTACTGTCGGTACAGTATTTAAAAGCATACTACACAGAGTGCTATACATCGAGCAAACACACACACACATGAAAGCAGAACAGCTAACAATCTTGCATCAGACTGTACACATCCACATTCAGATGCATACGTAATATGCCCAGGTTTGTGAACCTGGGAAAATGGGATACCAGCTGACGAGTGAGTCACTCTTTACAGCCGGCGATGTTGCATAAATGCCAACTCACAGGGATATCAAACGAGGGGTGATGGTTGTACATTAACACGTCGTGGTGTATGGTAATTTCTCATAGGAGATTAAATTCCCAGGTCTTGTAAAAACTGATTCATAGGTTGACAAATTTTGTAAAGGGAGGGGGGGGGGGGGATCGGGAAGGGGGTCAGAAAGAAATAGACTGGAGATGGAAAGAAGGGTCTCCAAGAAAAGAATCCGCTTTCCTTTTTTCATTGCCATGTTTAGGATCCTCGTTCAAATTGTCTGTGAATCCCATGAAGCTATGCCATATATGAAAATCATCTACATGTATTTTTAGATGATCTTTCTGTGAAGGGAACTCGGCAAACTCCCACAAGGGGATATAAACACCAAGCTGGCATCAACCAATCTCTCTCATACAAACATTGGTTTAACGTCTATGATTATGAATTGCAAACATCAAGAAATTGTAATTCAGTAACTATATGTATTCTAGTCATTGTGAAATCAGCGGTTAGCTGGGGGATTTGAACCCACAACCTTGTGATTGCTAGTCCTATGTACATTCTAACCACTTGACCACGGTAACATCTATAGTAACAGTTGCAGGTTGCTGTGGGGCATGTTCTTTCTGAAGTATTATTATTTATAAGTAATGTAGAATTTAGTATGTTATCGAAAAGAGACTAATGTAATTTCTTTTTAATGACCTTTCAGGAAAAATGTAATATGTGTATTGCTTAGCCAAGTGTATTTGTATACGTCTGCTAGGTTATCGGAAATCAATGTTTCAAATAATTAGTTGAAGGCAGTGATTTTCTTGATTACAAGTAATGGGGAGAGGATAATATACAAATATTGACTGCTTCGAGTGCTATGGTTAAAACTACGACTTCCGATTTATCATCTTTGTACACGTTACTTTTGTAGGCGCGTTTCAGATACACAGATGCACAACTGATTGGGTTCGAGGTGGGTAAAAAGACGTCTGGGTACTGCACGCTGTGTGATAGTCGTCAGACTATCAAACGGCAAATGATGCACTATTACACAGCAAATGATACACTGTCACACAGCCGCCGTCTAGTAAAACTAAGACATATCATGTGACGCGCTCTAAACCAATGAAAAGGCAGAATATTTGTACGGGGTGTTATAATATAAAACATTGTGAGAAACAGCTCCCTCTGAAGTGACGTAGTTTTCGAGAAAGAAGTAAATTGGTCCCAGATTGAAGGAGAGTTGTGCAGCGCCCTGTAAGGGAGTATCCAGAAAGTCAATTGCCAAGGGTCGATGTTTGGGGTGCCAGCGGGGGGTTGGCCACAGATATAGTGTGACATCATATTAGTAGGCTTACATTAGTTTTGTTGAAAGAGCGGGAGGGGGGTGGGGGGCTGGCAATCATCCCATGGGAACTAAGTTTCCCTGACAAGCTGTCATCGTTTAGAAAAATGACAGTTCACAAATAACATTTCCTAACACTCCTCCAATTTTATATTGAAATGAGGGAGGCTCTTTTAGCACTCACAGTAAAAGTGTTATGAATGTCCATAGGTGCAGTTAGACACGTGTCAATCGCTCTGTGTGTGTGTTCAGAGAGGGGGGGGGGAATGGTGTGTCACTCTTAGTAAATGTTTGCTTCAAGACTTGTTGGGAAAAATTTAATTCAATCCAAGTAGTAAATGTATTTGATCTGATAACTGAGGTGTATGTGTTTTAACATGGGTACTAGAAACCGTTGGATTCTTTAAGTAGGTCAGTTGTTTCAAGAGTTGACCACCTCAAGTCAAGCGACACTAAAAACTCCGGCGTTGGACTTCATCTTTATTAGATCTGGCTGGGGGGTGTAATTTATGTTTAGCTTTCTCGTCTTTGCGACTGATATTCCGTGGGTCAGTTGTCAGGAAATTCCCCCCCTCGTCAGAGTCCCATAAGACAACGCCAGATTTCCCTGGAGAGGTTTCACAAACGGTTTATTTTATTTATTTTAGAGAAGGCCAAATGCGCTCTGCGGTTGGCAGTGACCCTCGATCTATATACTGATACCGTGTGGATCATGTCCTGTGTGGTGTCATATATTACCACCGTGTATTACTCCTGACAGGGCCTATGAACTTACCTCCAGGGGCCGTGTGGTTTACAATATAGTGCGCCCTCTATATTATTATAATTATAATAATAATAATAGCAATAACTTACAACGCGCACATATCCTCCAATAGAGTGTCCAAGTTGCCTTCAATAACACAACAACTTTCAAAAACTTACAATGTTATACATGATGGAAAAAGATGATCCATTTACAATGAGCTAGAAAAGGCCTGATACATCAAATGCATTTACCAAGGAGAGGCCATTTCCCCTAAAAGTGGTTGACTAAAAAAACAACTCAGCGGCGCAGATTGGGACAGTAAATGGCTACCAAGAATCAGGAAAAAGCTCACCAGCCTCGCGAAACAACTACCAACTTCTCAGATTGTGTATTCCTATTGAGGGTTATTCTTCCTGCGTCGACATATGAATAATATTCCCTTCCGGATTTCAAAACATGACCACCTTTTGAAATGAAAACTTTACAGTTTGTATTTTATTTGTATACATTAATTAAATACAATTAAAACAATCCGAAAGGTTTCAAAAACCAAAGGTATACATTGCCTTTAAACTTAGGAACATGACACATTCTCAGGGGTGGAAAATGGACAGATTTTGGTTTTTGTGTGACATTGACCGGTTTCCTGTCTGCTGAGTACCAACTGCACTGGTCTTCTGGTTTGTCATTAAGTCTCATAAGTGTCTTCAATAGAGCGACTGCAAGTGGTTGCACTTGTCTAGCCATCCTAGTCATGTCAAAATTCTTTACTCATAGCATGCTCACAGGCACAGATCAATTTAGATCAGTATTTAAAAATATTTACTGTGCCTTTGTGCGGTATTATTTTCTGAACTTTTTGGGGTTCCCATTTAGCCAAATACAATGCTAAACAATGACGGCAGCCTGTAAGCAGCATTTGTATAATTCCCAAAAGGAAACATACAACCCAGATCCTTACATTCCAGCCCAGATCCTTACAATCCAGATCCTTACTACCCAGATCCTAACCACCCAGATCCTTACAACCCAGATCCTTACAGCCCAGATCCTTACCACCCAGATCCTTACAACCCAGATCTTTACCACCCAGATCCTTACAAACCAGATCCTTACAACCCATATCCTTACAACCCAGATCCTTACAACCCAGATCCTTACAACCCAGATCCTTACAACCCAGATCCTTACAACCCAGATTCTTACAACCCAGATCCTTACCAAACTAAAAAATGTTTGCAGCTTTGACACATTGAGTTCGTAATGTAGCATTTTACAATTAAAAACACACATACAATCATTTATGTATAGGTTTAAAGAAATGAGGGGGGATTGTTATGGAATAAAAATAAAAAAAAAAAAGTCTCTGTCTTTGTCTAAATGTCTCATTTGATAATTAGGTCAAAGTTGAGTGTTTTGCCAGAGCCAGTAATTTTGTTTTCAAGTTACACTTAAGTTAGATCAAGTTGGACTCTTCTAGTGCTTACATGTACATCCGCCACAAAGAAATAAAAAAGTTGCATCCTGTGATGAGGTGATCCCCTTGCTCTCGCCATCCAAGTTGTATTAACATGGGTGTGATCCTGGCTACCCCAAACAAAGATAGGGAAAATAGAGAGACTGCTATCATTGGGTTATATAGCTCAGTGTAAACCAAAGATTAAATTCCCGCTCTAGTAAGTTTGTCTTTAAGTAGGATATGAAACTTTGCATGGTGGAGATAAGATATAGAAGAGTTTGCGGTAACACCATGTAATAACAATCTCTAAATGAGTTGGGGTGGTTCTGAAAAGAACCGTTGGGTTAACTCGACGTTTCGATCAGTATGCTCTGATCGTCTTCTGGAGAAATTTGTCTTTGTTCAACCCAAAATGATTTACAAAGAAATGAAGACAGGGAGTCCAGCCTGGACTACCCCTTGGGTAACTCATTTCCTGTTTGATGCAAATTCTTAAATGATGTATATTATTTTACTAAAAATCCTATATACATATATTTTTTGTCTACAGCCAATGCTATTCATCTTGGGTCACTACTAGCTGCCAACGGCTACTTCTTCCCCATCACGGATCACGTACTCACCCTCAAGGATGACAACACATTCTACAGGTTTCAAACGCCATACTTCTGGCCGTCGAACTGTTGGGAACCAGAAAATACAGACTATGGTAGGTCAAATCATGATGCTCGGTGAATAAAACTAGAAAGCTAACTGCTTGTCCAAGGTGTGGTATATGGAAACTCTTGTTGTGCAGTCGTGAAGGTGTGCAGTATTTTTATAAGGTGCGAGTAAAAGTACCCTCATCATCTTAAAGGGACACGATGCTTTGAATCGGTCAAGTTGGTCCATGGAAAAAACATTTGAAACCATTTGGTATAAAATCGCTATGGTTAGAAAGATGTTTTAAAAGTAGGCTCCACAAAATGGCATGGTGGGTGATGGGTGGGTGTTGGTGTGGGATGCATGTCTCTCATGATGCTTGTGATGCTTGTGAGGCATGTCGTGGCTGAGTAGTCAAATACAATGAACTCAAGCTCTAGTGTATCTGATTAGTAGAGTGCGGGTTCAAGTCCTGATCTTGACACTTGAGCAAGACACTTAACATTGCTTTGTGGTTCAGAAGGGATGTAAGCAGTTAGTCCAATGTATTGTGTAAGGCATGTAAAAGAACTTAGTTACAATTATCTCTAAGACAATGGAATTGCCTTGGTGTGTTCCGGCATGGTTGGCAACAGATCGTCCACATCATCTTACAAGATGATGATGATGATGCAAGTTGCTGTGTAAATGGGTCACAAATAAACTTAGCAAACCATGGGTGCATTTCACAAAGAGTTAAGACTAGTCTTATCTCAAGTTAGGAAGAGTTACTCGTCCTAACTGAGGACTAGCCTTAAGTTTTAATATCTCCTAGAACTAATCCTAACACTTTGTAAAATCGACCCCTGGGAACTAAATAAGAGCTTTTAGAATTGAGATGCCAATAAATAAAGCGCTGTTGGAGAACTGCTTATAAGCAATTGTTAAGGGGTGTCATGGCCGAGTGGTAAAGAGCATCAAATTCAAATTCTGGTGGCTAAGTCATCAGCGTGTTGGTTTGAATCCTGGTTATGTGTTTTTGAGCTAGACGCTTAACTAAAATGGAAATGCTTCTCATCACAAGAGGGTAAAATGGGTATCTGTGGGGGCAGAGACGGTTTTCTTTGTGATTGATTAACCTGAGTGATCAGGAATGAGAATCTTCCTGTTTAAACAGGAATTCCTGTTTTTTTTTCACTTTTTTTTCACTGTGGTCTAAGAGTTCAGTATGAATTTGCTATAAAAATTTGGGGTGAGTTATAGGGTGTATACGTTAGGATGTCGCTAATCCCTCTTCTCTAATCACAAATTGTAACGATTACCCATTTAGTAGCAAAGGAACATGTGTGGAGACTTTGAAAAGGCTACTGACAAAAGTTCACTGAGTGCGAAGCTAATGCTTGGGTCACCTTGCCCAAATTCTGGACATTTCCTCAAATCCGGACATGTTTAATGCATTTTTCTGATTTGTTATGCACAAAATGGATTTCCTGTTTTTTTCATCATCGCCCATTCTCATTCCTGCTACATACATGTACCATGGCAGCACAGGCTGTATACTCACTGGGAGCTAAGATGATTTAAGGAATGAAATAAATGGCCCAGTGACCAGGGGTATATAAGAGGCAAACATTAATATTAGTATTTATGCCATAAGAATATCACAACAATCGAAGGTGGGAATTGGTTGCAAAATTCTACCAAAACAAATTGAGATTCTCATAATTAAAGCGCTGTATGAGAGCTGATTAGTAGCTATTAAGCCATTAGACCATCACATGGCTACATGTACCAGCAAACATGAACAACCTTGTTTTTTTAATTATTTGCTGCCAAATTCTACCAACGCGAGAAAAGTAACAAAATGCTTGTCAGATTATAGCAATGAATCGCAGAAACTTCAATTTCGTTCATTGTTCCACCAGTGATGTCACCTTTAGCCAAGCCCCGCTTTTGGGCATTCTCGGGGAGCCCTACTTTAAATGGAATAAATTTCAGAGAATATTTTAAAAGGTGAAAGTACTTTTAACAAGTATATTTTCAGCATTTTTAATTTTTTTTATTAATTACAAATGTTTACATGGAATATGGATAAAAAAGTACAGCACACATTAAATAAGTGCCAGCACAGTTCATTGTACTTTAGTGAAACAATCATCACAATCAAAATGGATTAGAAAACCGTGACTTGTTTTCACATTTCATGTTATATTTCAAATGACGTGTCACGCACACCACTATACTTCATTACGGCTGTGATGTCAACTTGAGCGGATAGATGTAAACAAGAAACTGGTAAAGCAAAATAACAACCTGGCCCAGTTTCATGGATCTGCTTACACACAAAAAGAATCTATAAGCACAACGAAATTATGCTTACCAGGGTTTGTTTACCTGCCAAGCTTTCATGTTATGTGTAAAACGTTTGACTGGTATCCTGTTAGTTTTTGCTAAGCGGAAACCTGTTGAGCACTATTTTTGCTTTAAGCATTGGGCCCTGATGTCAAACAAAAACAAGTTTACAAAGTAATAGCGTGTTGAGCCCCGTTCGCTCAAGAGCAATTTAGCAAGGGTCCTTTGCTAAATTGTAGCATGGTTGTAAAATTTTACCTCATGTGAAAGGATAACAACCTTTTCTAGTTCTCCTAGTTCTCTTGAAAATCTTGTCAATCATATTGCTACATTTTACAACCATGCTAAAATTTAGCAAGGAACTCCAGTTAACTTGCTGTCGTGTGAATAGTGTGCAAGGCAAATCAGGCAAGTCCTTAATATTGCAGAATGCGTTGTAAGAAGTATGCAGAAAATTCCCTTAAAGAAAACGTCATGTCCTGATAAAACGTAATTTGAAATATTCCTGATTATGTAATTTGGTCCCCTATTTTGTTGACTTTAATTCTAAATATTTTCCTGGTTGTTTAACAGCAAGACTGACCCCTCTCAGAACTACTTCAAATTTTTACTCCATCTAGGAATCTTTGTTCCAGTTTCAAGCTTCTCCTCATTAAAACCCAAGTCTCAGCACTCCTGGGGTGACAGGAACTCTCGACCACTTAATCTTAGATCTTGTATTTATACCACAAAATTCAAAAATCTTTTCAAAGCGAACCTAATGTCATAGTTTTTCAAGGACTAATGTAGTTGTGACTGTTTGTTTTTGTTTGACTGAAAACATTGAACATCCAGCAGGCTGGATATGTGCGCATTACAAGTCTTTATTATTATTATTATTATTATTATTATTATTATTATTATTATTATTATTATTATTATTATTATTATTATTATTATTATTATTATTATTATTATTATTATTATTATTATTATTATTATTATTATTATTATTATTATTATTATTATTATTATTATTATTATTATTATTATTATTATTATTATTATTATTAAAATCCCCCTTATTGCAGGACGCAAGTATTGGTAGTGTTGCCGTGACTGCAAGTGTGGTTTTACAGATAATTTTAAGCCTACGCATTTTGCCATTCATCAGGCAGATGAAGGTGGGCTGTCCAGCCATTTAGTTGCATTTGGAACTCTGCCAGATAGAATCTATTTGGGAAAAACATACAGTTGTCATAGTTAAGTTTGGATTAATTTGGGAGAGGGACTGTTGTAAGTGGTGCCGAGTAGGAAAGTGTCTTGTGTTTCAGTGCTGTTTTTAGGGGATGATAACAAAAACAATTGTGTTGTTTTTCAAATTTTTATTTCATGTTGATGAAGTTCTACATGTTTTGGCAGAAATTGTTTAACTGCCATACATGTAGACATTAACTTAAGTCTACAATGAATAAGTATTAACATGATTAATGATTTTGGGCTGAACAAACAAACTTAGGTCATTGGTTCAATTGTAACATTTTACCCCTGATATACTGGATACAGACAAATTAAAGGGACATAATGCATTTGGTTTGGGAGTGTTTGTGATGAAATATATATGGCGGGAAAGATGTGTTAAAGATACAAGTAGATTACAATATGATCCACACAAATATCACTCCAATTGTGTGGTTTTCCTTTTACTTCCCAAAACTATTCGGTCCGCCATTTTGTAACCAAATTTATTACTCCACAAATTGGCGGACCATGTTAGTTCATGAAGTAAAATGAAAACCAGACAATTTCAAGGGATATTTGTGTGAATCATTATATTCCACTTATAAAACATCTTTCCAACCATATTCATTTGATAACCGAAAGTGCCCCATCCAAAGGCCTGTACCATATCTCAACCCTACCCCCCCCCCCCCCAAAAAAAAAAGCAGAAATAAAATTACATGAATTTCATGTACCAAAAATAGCTGCTTTTATTTAGTTTGTCAACCAACTTTTTAGTGGCCACTTCATGTAGCATTAGTTTCCAGCTGTAGCTACAACCCAGTGCTGGACCCATCTGCTCCAGTCAACTTAAAGAAAGTGACTTTTGTTTCATCTTCAATGGAAGGGGTTATAACTGGGCCAATAAGGCCATGTCCAAGACAGCCACTTTGGCTACAGCTACGGCTAGATCGCACCAATCTGCCTATTCTTCAACACTGATAGCCGCGCTGATGTAACCATAGCTGTAGCCGAAGTCGCTGTTTCGGCCTTATTGTTGCTGGTTATCATTTTGCTTAGCAGACAATGTTAAGCAATATCTCTGCTTAAATAGCTCTAAGAAATTGGGCCCTGCTGTTAGGGATAACCCAGGAGCTTTAAACACAGCACTTTTTAAGTATTACATTGTCACATCTTATATTGATAAATCAATGCTGACATGGATCAAGGGCCATAAATCATATGCAGCAATTCCAGACCGATATCACTCTACCCAAACAAATCGCTGTCACAACATCCTTGAGAAGTACAAGGGCACGATGATGGTATGTGGCATTGACAGCTTGGCATTCGAAAAGCACCAAGGAACCTGGGGACTTAAACTGATGGCCTGAACGTTTGCAACAGTTCTGCTGGTAGCCACGGGTTGCACCCCACTAAATATACTCCCATAGCGTACCATAAATACAAACAAATACTAAGATACGCTTTTTACTGTAAATGGGTTATTATTGATTGACTTTTTAACTTTTATCCTAGCTCAAGTTGAAAGGGGAGTCCCAAAGCCCAATGTCCCTACACCTCTTGCAGATGGGATAATTTATTTCAGGGCAGATGTGTATTTCATCTAAAATACCTAAAGTTGGAAGTCAACAGCACCCAGGTCACAATTTGGCATAATTTTTACGCTGTATCCCTTTTATTTGGCTCTCAAATCTGTCGATTATTGAATAATTTTGAGGGCCTACAAAATATTAATGAGGCAGAGATACATTTTTTCGCCGATTTAGTGGGTTGCACCCCGATGCCTTCTTCATGAGGTCCAAGCGGGATAAAGCTTTTTTTCTTCTCCTTCTTTTGCTGGTTCCATTCTACAACATGATCAGTCTAGGGCCTCTCCGTTACCTGTTGATTGATCCAATTACACTCTTAGCAACTTTACCAAAAACTTGGATTGCTGGACAAATCAGTTGTTATTGCTATGAATTTATTACCAGCAGGGGTTGGAAAAAGTGAAGTCACTTTGCACATGCTTAGGTAGTGGCAGGATATCAGAGGGGAGGAGAGACAAAATAAGTTTTCACTTGTTCTTGGTTAATTTTGACAAATATGTTTTTATAATCTTCATGAGTCTTCTGAATGAGTCTCAACATTAAACTTCTCTGTCATTGTGCAGTTAAATATTTTCTGTAATTTATAAAACAAACTGTTTTAATTGATACCAATTCCCGCATTTTTAATTTTGATGTTTTGTTTTTTCCTTCCTCCAATTTTCCTACAGCTGTTTATCTGTGCAAACGAACTATGCAAAACAAGTCCAGGCTGGAACTGGCAGACTATGAAGCGGTAAGTACAAAATGGTAATATTCTTAAATATGCTGGTAGTTTTGGAATTTATGGACACAATAGAGGAGGGAATTAATATTGAGCAAGTTTGACGATCAATAAATGATGTACTCGTGGCTGTTTTAGTCTGGTGAAGACAAATCCATTCACAATTTTTTTGTAGCATTGGGTTGAAAGCTAGAAACCGATTGTGAAGTAGGTACATCTCTTGAAAATTAATGTTCTCAAAACTACAGAGCCTATTATCCTTTCATGAAATGGAATCTTAATAATGGATTACATATAACACCCAAATAACATCTGATGAAATCATTGCAGTACCCTCTGCTAACACATATGATTCCAACTGCCTCTAGCCATTAGTTAAGCTCGTAGGTCTAGTGGTAAGACATCTTCTCTAGCGATGCACAGGTCGAGGGCTCGACTCCCTCTCAAGTGATTTGACTGTGGATTTTGTTCGCAGAACTCAGGGAAGTACACAGAGTATACATTGCAAAATAATCAACATTTTGTGTTGGCGCTGAGTTCAAATGAACAGGTTCCCTAAAATAAACAAAGAGCAAAAGTAGGATTTCAAACTTTGCATGATGGAAATATGATATAGAAAGGTTTGCGGTAACACCATGTAATGACTATCTCTGATGAGTTGGGGGTGGTTCTGAAAAGAACCGTTGGTTTCATCACGGCGTTTCGATCAGTATGCTCTGATCGTCTTCTGGAGAAAGTGTAACTTTCAATATGGATGTTGTGCAACCGTTTCACACTGCAAGGTCTTACCCAGATCGAAGCAGGACGCGTCGCGGTGCGAGTGGTTGCCTAGTGTGCGGATGCCTCCACGCACACTCAACCTGGATCGTATATTAGATAGAGAGTTATCAACCCACCTCCCGGGCAGGGTTGGTTTCGACACAGATAAAGCCCCATATCCGGATCCACACCGAGTCGAAAAGTTGTAGGGTGGAAAGGTCAGTGCACATTATCTGGATTGTATCCATGTCCAACACTGAGATTTGTTTGTAGTGTGAAAAGGCCATGTCTGTTGATCTTAATTGCTAAGCATAGTGTGTCATCACATGCCTGGAATCACAGAGGAGGTCACAGAGGCTGTGTCCTCTGTTGTCAAGGTCTTAGATGTGAAATGTAGGGGTTCACAGGAGGCAACCTTCGTGTAGATGGAGGGGTTCTACGTATGTAGGAAGTGACCCAACTCATTCGGTACAAGAACATTCATGTAGATGTGGGGTTTACACATGTTACAGTAGGCAACAAGGTGACCCAAAGTACATGAACCTTCATGTGGATGTAGGGGTTGCACATGTTATACATGTAGTAGGCAACAAGGTGACCCAAGGTACAGGAACCTTCATGTGGATGTAGGGGAAGGCAACAAGGTGACCCAAGGTACAGGAACCTTCATGTGGATGTAGGGGAAGGCAACAAGGTGACCCAAGGTACATGAACCTTCAGGTAGATGTAGTGGAAGGCAACAAGGTGACCCAATGTACATGAACCTTTATGTGGATGTAGGAAAAGGCAACAAGGTGACCCAAGGTACAGGAACCTTCATGTGGATGTAGGGGAAGGCAACAAGGTGACCCAAGGTACATGAACCTTCAGGTAGATGTAGTGGAAGGCAACAAGGTGACCCAAGGTACATGAACCTTCAGGTAGATGTAGTGGAAGGCAACAAGGTGACCCAATGTACATGAACCTTCATGTGGATGTAGGAAAAGGCAACAAGGTGACCCAAGGTACAGGAACCTTCATGTGGATGTAGGGGAAGGCAACAAGGTGACCCAAGGTACATGAACCTTCATGTGGATGTAGGGGAAGGCAACTAGGTGACCATAGGTACATGAACCTTCATGTAGATGTAGGGGAAGGCAACAAGGTGACCCAAGGTACATGAACCTTCATGTGGATGTAGGGGAAGGCAACAAGGTGACCCAAGGTACAGGAACCTTCATGTGGATGTAGGGGAAGGCAACAAGGTGACCCAAGGTACATGAAACTTCATGTGGATGTAGGGGAAGGCAACTAGGTGACCATAGGTACATGAACCTTCATGTAGATGTAGGGGAAGGCAACTAGTTGACCCAAGGTACATGAACCTTCATGTGGATGTAGGGGAAGGCAACTAGTTGACCCAAGGTATATGAATCTTCATGTGGATGTAGGGGAAGGCAACTAGGTGACCCAAGGTACATGAACCTTCATGTGGATGTAGGGGAAGGCAACAAGGTGACCCAAGGTACATGAACCTTCATGTGGATGTAGGGGAAGGCAACTAGGTGACCCAAGGTACATGAACCTTTATGTGGATGTAGGGGAAGGCAACAAGGTGACCCAAGGTACATGAACCTTCATGTGGATGTAGGGGAAGGCAACAAGGTGACCCAAGGTACATGAACCTTCATGTAGATGTAGGGGAAGGCAACAAGGTGACCCAAGGTACATGAACCTTCATGTGGATGTAGGAAAAGGCAACAAGGTGACCCAAGGTACATGAACCTTCATGTAGATGTAGGGGTTTCACATGCTAGGCCTACAGTAGGCAACAATATGGGCACATGTACACTATGTGGATGTAGGGTCTACAGGAAGCAACCAAAGGTACATGAACCTTCATGTACATTGTACCTGTATGTAGATGTAGAAGTTTACAGTGGGCAACCTGAACCTTCATGTACTAGATGCAGGGTTTACAGTTGACAAGGTACATGAATATGTACCCTTATGTCATAGAGCTATATATATTGACTACAGCGCTAACTTGCTCTGCGTTTGAAGCCACCCTAGGCGCAGACATGTTTGATGTGTTGTGTGAATTCGGAAGGATTTCCATTGCCGCGATTTTTTTACATTCAGCATGTGCGCTTACATATGCGACTGCCCATTCGCCTACGTCCGCTCTACGAAAACTGTCAGTTCGACTTGATTGATGTACTAAAAAAAAGTACATGTACATGTACATGCACCTTTTAACATGACGCACATGACGCTCGCAGTTTGTACGCTCATCAGCAGATTGTGCGTTCACAGTTGTTGCATTTTTTGGTTCGATGACACATAGAAAAGAACAAACGCACTATTATCATGCAAATAGCCGTACAATTGCAGTACAAAATTTCAAGCTTTTGTATTGGTTTGTACATAAACATGGATGCGCCCACACGGCTGCAAAACCTTAGTGCGTGTATAACAGGGTGTTAGCGCTCTAGTCAATGTACATGTAGGTAGAGGTTTACAATGGGCAACCCAATGTACATGAACCTTCATAACAGCTTTATTTCATGTATTTCATCTGTCTGGAACTCCTTGCTAGGTGCATGTTTCCCTCCATCCTTCGATCTTGACTGTTTTAATAGGAATATCATTTTCTACATTTAGCTCCACTGAGTTACTTTCATCTTTAATATTGTTCTTCTTGTTCATGTACAAACTTGCATTAAAAAATACACAAATCTTTACAAAAAAAAAAAAAAAAAATTACCATGTGTTTCCTGCCTACTAGTAGTCAACATTCGAATGCGAGAACGTGACCAGACAAATGACAAGTTTACACACGCTCATGAATGCAAAATTATTTTACAAAAAATTGTATGAAACTTCTCTTACATTTTAAATAATTGGTCACTTAATTATGCGGGATTGTATTTTTCAACAAACATTGGTCATTGGTAAAAAAATATGTAATATTTTTCATGTTTTGGAGCTCCTGGTACATTTAGTATACATAAAAATACGCACATGCAAGTTTATTTATCAATAGTCGTCTCCACATAAAATGTTGACAGAAGTTGAGTTTCTAATTTTGATTTTTGTCCCCCCTTTTTTCTTCTTCTTCGTTTGCAAACGAAAAAGAATTTTTAATCAATTACCTTTTTGATCTTTATGGATATGAAATTTCAATTAAGGACCAATAGCATCGAGCTGATGCTTTCTCTGAAATGATAGCCTCTTTGAAGTAATAATTTAAGAATATATGTTGTACACGCCAATCAAATGGGTACACTTTCTATTTGTTGACGTACATGGACTGTTAATCCTTGAGCAATGCGTTGGACATTTTGGAAATTTTTAGTGCTCAAAATATCAAACAGATAACTAAAAACAGCATTATAAAAAGGGTTAGTTATTGCAACGCCATCTGCTACAACATAAGAGTCTCCTTGGTGAGAACTTGACGAGTGAACAATTTATTTTATGCGTATATATGAACAAATGTAATGTACACATAAATGGTTTTGGAATAATAATGGCTGACGACATTTTACATTGATATTCAGTCATTGGATATGTAGGAGATGTCACCTACCACATGAGGGCAGTATAACCGCTTCTGTGTTAAACTCTCTGCTTAAATGTCATGATCATAATGTATGTACGACTATAGCCATGTCATCTTACATGTACAGTGCTCTGCAACACAGCACTGCTGCAACAGTACTAAATTCATCACTTTGTGCACACTGGATGCAGGGTCAATCTCCTTTCTGTCTAGGAGAAAGTGTCATCTCATTATGAAAGATTTTTAAATAAAGCCATCATTAATTTTTTTCTCATAACCACGCACTCCTTGCAACTGGTGTACATTTGTTGTTTGGGATTTTTCGGGATGTTTTTTTTTTTTTGTATACAAAGTCCCTAAATTTAAATAAATATGTACATCACTGAAAATCTAACTTGTGGAATTGGTTTTAAAATTTTCCTGAACCTATAAATGACATAAATCTACCGTAATTTGATTGGTATCCTCAAGGACAGTTTCACTACATGTTCTGAAAAAAAACCTAATATATTTAGACAGTCAGCTCCATGGAGTTAGATAAAGACTATAAAAATGGCGTAATTTTATGTTTGTCACTGAATAAAAGACTATTGCGATACATTAGCAATTAGCATACATGCTAGAACTTTACACTGAACGTACAGTATTATGGTATGATATTGTACATGCAAGCTTAAATTTAGGCAGATGCTTGACGAGAGGAAATAAAAACAATATCATCATATTTGAGGAAGTTTGAATCTAATGAGTAAGCAGCGGGTATCGCAACAACTTAATATAGTCTTTATTATTTTTGCATAATAAGAACAAGAATAAGAACTGCCTCTAGCCACTGGACTAAGCTCAGTGGTCTGGTTTTAAGACATCTGCTCTGCAGTACTGATACAAATTTAGTAGATGCCAGAGGACATGCAGGATAGATTCCACTTGATTAGCCTCTGCGAATAAGTTGTACACCGCCTTTTGTATGACGTTACCTAAATTTGGATCAATACTGTACAGCAATGCAAAGGTTGTGGGTTCGAATCTCACCCGAGTGATTTGCCTGGATGTTTTTTTTCCACAGATCTTGGGAAAGTACTGAGTGTACAGTTCTCAACACACTTTGGTGTGGGACAGGGGTTAAAACAAACTAGTGAGCTTTCAGATTGAACTAATCAAATGGTTCCCTACGATAATTACCCATCTTTAGTTTGTCTTCTTTAATAGTGTGAACTCAAAATGTTCTCATTGCTAATAACGCAAGCAATGTGTTAAAAAAATATACCATTATGCGCTACTGTGAATGTTACATTTTCCATGTCGTAATAATGCTTGTGCAGGAACAGCTCATCTGAATTCCCCCTAACGCAAAGTCCGTAATCCTTGCCCTGAGTTGAACCTGCGAACATCAGGCGGCCATGTTGGTTATAGTGCAGCTAGCTGGCTGTGTAATACAAGCCAATCTGATCAGATAGTGTTTCACCAAGAGGGAATATTTCCGCTCATTATATTAAAGTGATGCTGAAATATCATTCAAAATTTGTGTAGAGTCATATTTTGCATATAAGCACCATTTGTGTCGGCACATTTTTCAATGATGGAGTTTATTTTGTGCAGAGGAGAGGCAGAGGGTTTTGTACATGATGTGTTTTCTTCATTGATACTTCATGTAATTCACTGTGTATTGTGTATATATATATAAATGATGGATTTTGTCCACCCGGGCCCAATTTTATTAGTTTTAGTTTTAGTCTTAGTTTTTTTCAGAAAATTAAAAAGTTTATGAAAGAGGTGAATTTCATTATTGTTTTTTAGCTAATTTTTGTGTTTATCAGAAATTTACTCACATGCTCCGAAGGCCGGTTGGCCAATTCAATATTAGGGCTACACTTAACTAATTTGTGCTGTCCACCAAAATTGACTGTCACAAGGGACACGTTGCTTAACCTATTCCTGGGGCTGAAACAGGATTACCCCCTTCACAGTCCATAAGGAAATCATCCACTACCTTCCAAACTTTTTACAAAGCACAACCATGACTATTTAAGCGCCTTGCATAAGGGCACAAGTGTCATGCCTGGATTTGAACCCTAGACTTTTTACAAAAAGGGAAAATGAAAATGCAAAATCAAATTTGGCCCAGGGCACATGTTTGATCTAAGTAAGACTTGCAAGTAAGGTATTCTTTCCATTGTGTACATTGAGCTTGTGTCCATTTCAAAAAAACTTGGATTTATCTGGTACACTAACTGCCAGCAAGGCTCCCATCGGATACCCTACTAAAAGATGCATGAGGTGAAAGATGCAATACTGCCCTCTACTGGTCAGTTGTGTTTAGATTCACGCTGTGTTAATCACAAGTCTACTATAAAATGGCATTGACAGTGCATGCAATTATGTACAGTCAGGATATCAGCATTTCTATTTTTCAATTTCTATTCCAGTTTTTTACCCCCTCCCCCGAATTTTTTAAGGGTCAAACTCTAAGTGCTATTACCCCCAAGAACTCCTTCATGCATACCAACCTCACCGTACCCTCCATTCCAGCTCTACTTTTCAACTTGTTTCTTACATCATTCAGATGGCCTTTGCTCATTCTCACATATTTCACTGACACTGTGAACAAGTTGCTAGACTTCATCCAACTTCAACACTTCTCCAAGTTAAAACATTTTCAAATCGATGCTTAAAAAATACCTCTTTAATTAATGTATTTTTTTAATAAATTGTTTTATGTGCAATTTGCCAGGCACAAAAGGCCTGAAGGCCACTTCAAGGTGTGGGCTGCAATTTTTTTTTCAGAGGCTGTTGCCACCTAGTCCTAGGGCTGAAACAGGGTTATCTTTTACAGTCCATACGGATGTAGGCTTGGGTATCAGCAGTCTGAAGCCTGGCCGGTAGAGCAGAAAGCACTACCTCCTCAATTTTACGTAGCAAATGTCACGACCGGGATTCCAACCCACACTCTGCTGATTGAAACCAGTGCTCTAACCGCTTGGCCATGACATACCAGTATTACTAATTTGTTTTGTAAAGCGCTTCGGGCATTTGTTTGAGGCGCTAAGTACAGTTTATTAATTATTATTATGATTATTATTAACAGGTGAGATACTGTGTTTTAAATACGTTTCCTGATTGAATTTTTTTGAGAGTTTTAACCGAAGTATTGCCGTGTCAGGAATGGCAGATCTGAGTTAGAGAACTATCAATTATTCATTATTATTTATTGACAAGTCATGCACTCCAAGAGTGTTAACGTCATTACAATTTTATGACAAGTAATTATAACCAAACAACGCAATTTAATGCCTTCTTAAATATTTACACATTTGATTGATCTGCTGTGAAAGAACGTTACCACGTTTAGGTAGATTAATTTAAGTAGGGATTTTTGTTTCTCTTCTTGGAAAATAAGTTTCAAATGAAGATCATGTAATGTGACTTGGGTTTCAACTACAAAATAGAAAAAAGAGCCTGTAACGTTTGCATTGTCAGTGGGATTGAACAAAAACCTCTTTACTTTAAGTTTTATTTGTAGAAATCTGGATATTTTCAGGTGATTTCTGTAAACAAAATGTGCAATAACAGTTGCGAGTGCCGCAGTGATTTAACACTTTAGAGACCATCACAAAACGCCAAGAAAATGATAACTTTTCATTTCTTTAATCAAATTTTGTCAGTACAAATTTCAACAGAAATAAAATGAAACGGGATTTAGTTTTGTGCTTAAATATGTTGATACTTATTGATCAGCTACTACATTGGAAAATTCCATATCCGGACATGACCTTTACTCTGACTGGAAGTAGGTCAAACCTTGCGGCCATTTGCAGTCGCTATGGATATTTTGGTACAAGCTGTGTGTGGCCATATTGGTAAATACAGTACTTGTAGTGTATCGATAAAGCACAAATTATATTCTTTATCTCTGATGAAAATTTAACATCGTTGAAGCAATGCTGGACAATATAGATGTTAAATTTGCATGGGGGATAAAGAATATCAAAGAATATTAATGTGTTAGCACTGTATACTCAGTACTTTCCCGAGTCCCGTAAAAAAATATCACAGGCATATTATTTGGGTGGGATTTGAACCCACGACCTTTGCAATTCTACAGCAGTGTCTTACCAACTAGACTATCGAGATTGCCTGTTAGGATTCAAACTTCCTCTAGGAACGCGGGCAAGCTCAGTGGTATAGTGGTAAGATGTGTGCTCTAGAATAGCAGAATGGGTTTGAATCCCACCTGAGTAGTATGTCTGTGGTAGGGTTGGCATAGTGGTGTCTTTCCTCGCCTTTCACCTCTATGACCCCGGTTCGAATCCCACCAGGGCACTATGTGGATTGGGTTTTCAGTGGGTTTCTCCCAGAGTTGTTCTCTGAGAGTTTTTCTCCAACATCTAAAATTGAAATTCCTTCCTTGTCTTTTGGCCATTGGGTTCTTGGCTTGTACAGTGATTAAGTTCACTTTATTGAGAGTACTTGGCTTCACAGCCAGAAACAAAATTAATGAAATAGTTTGTATTCACAGGACTGGAGAATGTTCTGAATATAACACTGCTTGATAGACATCAGTGTGTGGGTAAAACACAAATCAAAATGTGCTTGTTGGGGTGTTGGAGTGTGGGTTCCAATCCCAGTCGGGATACTTGTGTGCTTAGCAAGAAGACACTTACATGTAACTACAATTGCTCAGCCGGGACTAAATGGGGGCTTGTGAGGGTAGGGATTGTTTATGTGAATGATTAGCAGCCTAAGCACCATTTTGGCTGCCGGTGCTGCATACTCCAAAGGAGTTGAGATTGTTTCGGGAATGCTTAGTGACCAATGAACGGGGGAGGAGTTATAATATATTGCTGTAATTAGCACCCTGAGCGACTTGTTGATGAATTTGTGCACTTTATAAAACTCTGTTATTATTATTTTTTTATATTTTATATTTTTTTATTTTATTACGTGTACCAAAGCATGCACATTGCTGCTACAAGCCTCTGCCTTGTTCCCCCTGGACATGCTGGATATTTAGGCTGTCATGTTACAACTTCTACATTTATATAAATCCAGATTTTGGTTTGATAAATCTATTTGCTGCTCATGTTGCTGTTCATAACCCTCTGCGTATCATGCTCTTTTGACATAAACGTTTCGCTCTTATCATTTACAGGAGAACTTAGCCAAGCTGCAGCGAATGTTCTCAAGAAAGTGGGAATTTATCTTCATGCAGGCAGAGGCACAGGCCAAGTAAGTAAATCCCTCTTTTATCTCACCATCCCTTCCTCCCACCATCCCTCCTACCCACAAAGAGGTAGATGTAGATCATGTCAGGCCCTCCCACCCCACAACGGAATGAACTCCCACGTTCTTGTGTGTGTTTTAAAGGCACTGGACACACTTGGTAATTGTCAAAGACCAAAGACCAGTAGTCTCACTTAGTGTATCCCAACATGGGCATACAAATAACAAATCTGTGAACATTTATGCTCAGTTGGTTGGTCATTGAATTATAAAGAAAATAATGGCGGGGGGGGGGGGGGGGGGGAACACCCTTGTTACCCAAATTTGTGTGCTTTCAGAAGCCTGAGAAAATATTCAGGCTTGTAGTCTTTCTCAGATTCAAATATTTGAATGAGAAATTACCTCTCTCTTAGAAACTCTGTTACTTCAGAGGGAGTCGTTCCTCACAATGTTTTATACTATCAAAAGCTCTCCGTTGCATGTTACCAAGCAAGTATTTATGCTAATATTTTGAGTAATTACCAAACGTGTCCAGTGCCTTTAATATAGAGATTGCAATGAATTAGGGAAGTCCACTTTAAGGAGTTTATCCGTAGAGACGAAATGTAGATGAAAAAGGAGCTGAGATTGATCTTGTAGTGACACGCTTTCCGAGAATGAGGGTCTCAGGTCACTCATTAGCAGCCAGTATAAACCAACGCGTGGTCCACTCCAAAATTAGACTGGATGCTTTGTCTCCTAGTTGGATAAATTATTGTACAACTGTCAGGTTTGGCAAGCTTCAAGTTGTGGGATCTGAGTGGGTGAAAATCATCTGTAATTTTTCAAAGAAGAGTACGTGGACGTTATTTGTTGTCGTTTGTTCACTAGATTGCTTTGGGTAGGCCTAGATGAATTGGGCTTGAAATGGGTGGTCCCTTTACAAGAAAAAACGGCGATCTGTGTTAAAGGCATTTTTTTTTAAAGAGGTAATTTCTCACTCAAATAATAAAAGACTTCAGCTGAAGCCTTTTATTATACATCCTAAGGCACACACAGTAATGCAACAGGGGTGGTTTTCCTTTCATTATTCTCTTGCAAAATTCTTGATTTTTTTCTAAAGTTTTTAGCAAAGATAAATTGCAATTGTTGATTTGTTTTTTTATTGTTAGGGCCAGGGGTCGTTTATAACGGGGAACAATTTTATTTTAGGGCGAACAAAAGAACTTCTCTAGAACTGGATTTGAACCTTGGACCTCTGGATTAACAGGCCTGAGCTTTCGAGCCCGAATTTTTGCGGTCTCCTTATTCTATCAGTATCTTTTTACTGTGATGCAAGTCACAAGGCATTCAACCTTAACTGCTGTTTATGCAAAGAAAGGAAGAAGGGTGGATGTTTGTGCATTTATTGTTATATTGTTGTTATTATTATTATTATGCAGTCAAGGTTAAATGTTTTCTTTCTGGCCCCGCTGAGCGAAGACATTGATAAAATAGGGAGACCCCCAAAACTAGAACTAGATAGCTCAGTTGGTAGAGCTGCCATAATACTGATACGAAGGTTGCAGGTTCTACTGCTGTTCTAGTCATTTTTTTCTTTTTTCTTTGTTCACCCAAAAAATGAACTTCAAATCACCAAGTCAGTTTCCCTTGTGGTTAATTACTTGGGGGAAAAAATCCAATTGTTTCTATTGAGAGTACCTTTGATGTGTGCTTTGAGAATACTGTAGATTTGGTTTGCTTTTAGGGATGATACACGCACTGCATTTATTTTGGAGATGATCATAAAAAGCTGTAGGTAGCTTGCATCGAATCTGTTCAAGGTCCTTATAAAAGACCAATGTCAACGGAAGTTTGACGCCCTTCGCTTTCACCCTACACCTTCTTTATGAATTACATTGATGTAAAGCTTCTTCACTGATCACTTCCGGATGGCCATACTTGTCTTAATTGATTGACATTCTTCATTTGATATCAGCTCTAATTACTGTGCAGCAGAATTTAATGGTCATAATGGGTTGGGGGGGGGGGGTCAGTGTGATGCATGAGAAGCCAACGAAGCAGCTACAAGATGGAGTACATGTAGTCAGCAGGTCTAGAGTAGGGATAGGGAAACGTCAGCCCTTTGGGCGCATTTCCCACTCGGTGATTTCCGCCTTCGAAATTCAATGAATAGCAGATATAAAGGAAGGAATCACTTTGACTTTTTTTTTTGGAGTGGGAGAAGACGAGGGAAAATGATGAAACGCCGGCCGTCAGCGAAATATAGAAGGAAAGCATGGGTGTAAATTGATGATGAGGTTGAGCTAACGCCGTGTTACGTTGTATTGGGTGAGCCTTTTTTCCCGCTCAGCATCACATCATTGTGATGATAGTCAGCTGCTGACATTGTTTCATGCATCGCTGCAGTGCCTTAGCAATAAGTGCCTTACAGTCAGAGACTCGGTATTACATCTAAGATGGCTCCCAGAACTTGTCTGTCGTCTCTCGTCTTTTTTTCTTCTTCTTCCCTCCCTGCCCTGGCTGCCTAACCTTGACTTGAGGAAACACAAAAGGTCGTGATGGATTCCTTTTTTGTGAATTTTTTTTTCTTCCTTTCTTCGTCTGTCTTCTTTTATGCATTAAGGACGCTCAAAGACGCTGATTAATAAAAAATGTGATGTCGCATCTCCAACTGCATTTATGCATGGTTTAGTAAGCAGCTGATCATGCAGATAACTAAATTATACCTAGGGAAAAAAGACTTGAATATTTCTGCTAAATTTCTGGGTTTTTTTTATTGAAAATGGTATGGATTTCTTAAGCTTTTTGTTATTTGTCAAGTTTGTTTCTTTTATTGAAAGAAAGAAATCAAGCTAGGATTTGTTGAATGACTGAAATTCCAGCATACGTTTTATTTTCCTTGTCAACCACACTGCAGTTTCTTTGTGGACCAAAGTGCAGTTTATGTTAAAGATTTACAGCCGATTTGACAGCTATTCTTTCTGCTTTCCAGGTTATCTAGGAATTCCAGCACATAAGGGAATGATTTTGAGTGCCAAATTTAAAGAGATCGTCAAAGAACATCACTGAATATGCTTTCTTTGTCTTTGCAGCATTTCTAACCAAACCTTGAACAGAAGGGTGTGAACAAAATTTGTTATCTTAAAAGTATAAATGTTCACAGATTTTCACATATACTTATAAAGTATAAAAATGCAACTTACAATGTACATGGTATAAAAATGCTTGTAGTGGGCAATTTCAATGGCCAATGCAAAAACCCAATGTTGAACCCGATAACAGTGACACCAAGTTTTTTTCGTTTTCTTTGACTCTTACTTAATTTTTGAGTGGGGTGACCGATTGAGCTGAAACTTTCACAGGTTTGTTTTTTCATGATATGTTGGGTCACTCAAAATGCAGAGACTAGTCTTTGGCAATCATGTATGTATGCTTTTACATGGCAAACAGTGATCACAATGTCATTTTCCTTAGTTTTTATTTGGTAGAACTTGTGGAATTATCTACTGTGATCAACAAACCATCAGTGGGGATTTTATTTGTTGTTAAAGTGCGTGGTTACTTTTTGTTCGACACAAAACACAGTTGTCCACAGATTTACAAGGTTTGAAGGTAATGATGGCACAAGGTTGCCTTAAAAAGTACTTACCAAGGTGCTGTAGTTTTTAAGAAATGAGTAAAACAATTTAATGAAAATAGCTTTTGTTTCAGTGATCATGAGACGAAAATTATTTTACCATGTAAAAACGTTTTTTTTCCATGACATTGTTTTACTCAATCCTCAAAAACTACAGCACCTCAGCTAATTATATTTCAAGGTAGCTTTCTACTATCATTTATGTTCAAACGATGGACATTGTGTTTTGTGTTACAAAAGTACCCAAAACCTTTAAAGGCACTGGACACTATTGGTAAAGACCAGTCTTCTCACTTGGTGTATTTCAACATATACATAAAATAAATCAACCATTGAAAATTTGAGCTCAATCGGTCGTCGAAATTGCGAGATAATAATGAAAAAATAAAAACACCCTTGTCACACGAAGTTGTGTGCTTTCAGATGCTTGATTTCGAGACCTCAAATTCTAAATCTGAGGTCACAAAATCAAATTCCTAAAAAATTACTTCTTTCTCGTAAACTATGTTACTTCAGAGGGAGCCATTTCTCACAGTGTTTTATACTATCAACAGCTTCCCATTACTCGTTACCAAATCAGGTTTTATGCTAATAATTATTTTGAGTAATTATACCAATAGTGTTCACTGTCTTTAAATAACTTTTTTATTTGAATATTGCTTTGTCCATGGGTGTCTTAAAAAAAAGAGAAAGAGAGAAAACAGTGTTTTACATTTGTTTTAAGGATCCCTGAACTTTTGATATTATGCATCTGTTTAATAGAGTTTAACAAATTGAGTTAGTGGCAGTAACTGGCTGCTAGCCTGTAGAAATTGAAGAACTTGACTACATTTAAATTGAGCATGTGTATTTATAGTGACTAGTAATGAACCCACAGGGAGAGTCAAATAGGAAGAGGATTGATACGGCCTTGTCAAACTTTTGGCTGTGGCTTCCGGCTGTCATGCCTGTGGCTAAGGCTTGAATGAGTGGATTTGATTTACACTAAACAATTGTGTATAATATATACTGGAAATTTGCAATGGGGACAAAGAATATTAATTTTGTTTTACCCTTATATACATGTGCACCGATGTGTGCTGTATACTCAGACTTTACCGAGCTCTGTGAACTAAATCACAGGCATACTCAGGTGGGATTCGAACCAACGACTGTTGCAATTCTAGAACAGTGTCTTAACAACTACACCACCAAGATTGGTGACTATTTTTGTTAATTATTGGTGGCTATTATATTGTGACTTACACACAGGCAACAAGAAATTCTCTGCTAACCTGTGAAAATGGCGGGTCCTAGCTCTATGCTTGATGTAAGCACAGAGCTTCCATAAATGCGTGTTGTTTGCTTACTGTAAGCAGAGCCATGAAATTTGGCCCAGATATCCCACCGCTAGACACTGAGCTTGCCCAGTGACAAGACAAGAGGTTCTTGTTTAAGCTTGAAAGACGTCTGGAACTCCCTGTCTCTGAAATTATCAGCAGAACCAAGAAAAGCATTAAACAGGTTTTGTTTTCCAGCAGAATGGAACTAACAATACTTTTAACCATTTGATATTAGTTCAGTTTAAATTTTGTGGTTTCATATTTCTCTTCTTCTTTTTTGTCGGTCGAGTCAACATTGCACCATTCTTATGACGTCAATATCTCGTCATCAGATTGTCAAATTATTCGTCAGATAAGTGTGGTTAAAGGTTTTACTCGTTGAACCACGAATGAACAGACCATGAAGACATCCTCATCATTGAGCCTTTGACATCTGTAGTTTTGTTACGTGTCCTCACATTGTTCAAAATTAACTGTCATTTCACTCATAATGAAAATGTTGATGCTTTGTCAAAAAGAAAGTTCTTTTTGTTTGCCGATCGGATGTACTCTGTTTGGGAGGAGGGTAGTTTCTCTTGTCGAGCACAAAATATCCACCTTCATGTATGTATGGATTCAGAGGGACAGACCGCGACCTTTTCAGACATGTACGCACGTGTAAGCACATTTAATCATGAGAACCAGAGCTCCATCTAAATGATGCCGCTAGCCATTATTTGGTGTCTTAGAATGCTCAACCAACATTGCCATGCGGAATCACAGTGTATGAGCGTATACCGCGCATGGAGACTAGGGGGTGAGGGGAGGGGGGGGGGGGGTAGGTACAACACCAGTCTTGGGAGATATGAAGTTCCTTAGGGTGAAATTATTTTGTGGATGTATTGGATAACTTTACCCCCCCCCCCTTCCTTCCCTCGTTGCTTCCCTTCCTCCATGCCCAACAGCTGCCAAGAGTGTAGATTGGATTGAATGTCATGGGGGTCATATTTACATGTACATGTACTGCGTAGATGTACATTTTTATTCATTATAAATATATGCACATGTAGACACAGGAGGTGTCCATGCATGTTAAGTCTAAATGTCCTCTGGGTAAGGGGAAAGAATGAACATTATGTAGATTCCTGGTTTGACAAAAAAAAGGAAAAACATTTATGCACATCACACGCACATTACACACAAACATTAAAGGGAAGGTACCTGTTTGGTAATTACTTAAAACAAATATTAACTTAAAAACTGACTTGATAACGAGTATTGGAGAGCTGTTGATAGTATAAAACATTGTGAGAAACGGCTCCCTCTGAAGTAGCATAGATTTTGAGAAAGAGGTAATTTCTCACTAAAATAATAAAAGACTTCTAGCCAGAAGTCTTTTATTCCTATCTGAAAGCACACAAATTCGTCCAACAAGGGTGTTTTTTCTCTCATCATTTTCTCGCAACTTTGATGACCAATTTAGCTCAAATTTTCACAGGCTTGTTAATTTATGCTTATGTTGGGATACACCAAGTGAGAAAACTGGTCTTTGACTATTACCAAACGTGTACCTTCCCTTTAATGCACAATACACACTCAACTCATGCTGGACCTTTTCAGAAAATTAGGAACAAATACAGGCCTGATACTTCCGTTGCCCCTTGGCATTGCCTTGGTGCCCTTGAAATGCTCCAGTAGAAATTTACAATTTCCTCATAGGGTGCTCTTTGCCAAAGAGAAAATGCCTTGGTGCCCTTGTCCTTTCAAAAACGAAGCATACAGCCCTAAAAAAAGTATTTATTTACAAGACTTTTTGTAAATTTGGTATTCCATCTGAATTTGATTTACGTTGCCATAGCATTAAAACATGAAGTAAGCACTCATACCCATCACTCAGTGATGCTTAATGCGCTTCAAGCAATTGAGCCTATGGGTTCATGAGTCTGAAACCAAAACAACAACAATAAAAACAAATAAGTTCAAAAACAAACAAAAATAAAAAACTTTACAACTTAAACTAACACAATTTCCAAATTATTAGTGAAATATGGGCTTTTGAATTGGCCATATCAGCTTTAAAATATTTAGTTCTGGTTCTTTTTTTTTGTGAGCTCTTGTGTGTCGGTCTTTTCCAACTGAAGAAAAGGTTCCAACTACAAGCAAACTAGTTTGATTAAAAATCAGGGGAAAAATACAATATACTTACATAAGACAAAAACCTGTAACTTAAATAATATATTTGATTTCAGATTATCTGATTATGATCAGAACTCTTGCATTGAGCTCGAGGGAATGGGGCAGGAATACTTAATGCCCCCCCCATTAAAGGGAAGGTATAGGTTATGTGGTTAATGTACAAAATATATAAGTTTTTATGCTACAAAGTTTGAATGTGAGTTACGGTCAGTAACACTTCTCAGATTTAAATGGTGTTTGAAGCTTTGCATGGTGTGAAGGTTAAGAACTAACTATAAATAGTAAACTTGTTGGTACAATAATGTATAATGTTGGCTCTGAAAATCCTTTTCGAGATTATTCGTCTGTTGAGGACAAATAGGCTCCGGAACTCAAAAAACACGACAAACTTTTCAAAAAAATTCACATGTTAGTTTTATTGTTTACATCTAAATTTATGTGGATTTAAACAATCGATTGGTTCAAAAAAATAAAGATTTATTGTTAGCCTTTGATATACTCTAATCATCTGAAAATATTTGTACGTATATGTAATTGTAATTGTCATGTATGTGTACATCAGTATACACGTACGGTACGGTACCACGTTGCATGGGCATATCCAGGCAGTGTTACGAGTCATATAAGACGAGACTAAATGATGGGATTAACAAATAAGTAAATGATAATCTAAAGCCGAGGCCTCTGCACCATTGAGTTCAGATGCAAAGAAGCGTGTATATTTTATGCTTTGAGGGGGAACTTAGAGCCAAGGTTATCTGATTTACTAATTTATTTATCGGCTGTTTTTTTTTTGTGAGGGAAAGATGAATGGAGTTTTGTTTAAAAATACAAATCTTGGGATGAGTTTCCCGGTATTGTGATTTCTTACACAATACAACTGGAGAGTATTATTTTCTGTCAACTCGTCTGTGGATTTTTCGTGTGATTAATATTAGAGAAACTTCTGTGTCATTAAACTTTATTATTTGTTTTGTAAAAAACATTCCTCGAGACTGAATGGTGGTTTTCAAGCTTGTTTTTGGATGATGTTTGAATATATTTAGGAAGAGTGATTGGGATGGGAGAGGGGCGGGGGGGGGGGGGGGGGGGGCATAGGACCCCAAAACAATAGATATAGTGCTTTTGAAAATAGTGCAAAGGATTGGAACAAAGTGTTCGAGGGTTGTCTCCAAATAGCATGGCACTGGGTACCTTGTACTTTTTGTTTGTCCTTTTTATTTGTATGGAGTAACTTTACCGTGCGTGAATGTGCGCAGGACTGAGCTAATTATGCACAAAATCTTATCTCATCATTGTCTCACTGACTATTAAAGGCACTGGACACTATTGGTAATTACTCAAAATAATTGTTAGCATAAAACCTTACTTGGTAATGAGTGATGGGGAGCTGTTGATAGTATAAAACTTTGTGAGAAATGGCTCCCTCTGAAGTGACAAAGTTTTTGGGAAAGAATTAATCAAATATTTTTGGATTGACTTGGAGACCTTAGCTGATGTCTCAAATTAAAGCATCTGAAAGAACACAACTTGTACGATAAGGGTGTTTTTTCTTTCATTATTATCTCGCAACTTTGACGACCTATTGAGCTCAAAATTTCACAGGTTTGTTATGCATATGTTGAGATACACTAAGTGAGGAGACTGGTCTTTGACAATTACCAAGAGTGTCCAGTGCCTTTAAAACGGATCTATTCAGATCTATAGGAATCTACATGTATAGATAAATGGTTCTTTAGAATACTGTCATCACTGTACAAAGGGCTGAGTTGCTAATTGTTATTAAAATGGAGAAATTTACCACAACATCATAGTGCAATTTCATAGTGCTTATACTGTAGCAGAAAAAGAAAAATATTTATATATTATTGCGGTACCTGATGCGGAATCCGAACTGCCTCAAGCTACCGGGCAATCTCGGTTGTCTAGTTGGGAAGACACTGCTCTAGAATTGCAAGGGCAGTTGTTTCGAATCCCACCCAAGTAACATGCCTGTTTATATTTTTTCACAGTACTCAGGAAAGTACTGAGTATACAGTGCTTACACACATCGGTGTATGGGTAAAAACCAAATTAATATTTTGTATCCCCGATGCAAATTTAATATCTCTTATAAACTTGACAGGGCTGCCGATGATGGAGCTTAAATTTTGCTTAAAAAAGATAGGCCTAAATGTAAGTCTTATGGCTTGGCAGTAGCATAGGATTTGCGTGCAAGTATAAACTTGGGCCCAATATTCCATTGCACAGAAATTAGCTAAGCATAACACAACTTTGCTTACCAAGTTTAGGGCACCAACCAAAATATCATATCACATGCACTGTCTGTGACTGGTTTTCTGCTAATTTATTTACAGGCAGAAAACTTAATAGATGTTAAATTTGCATCTGGGATAAAGAAAACTGTTAAGCAAAGTATTTTGCTTCAAGCAGCTCTATGAAAATGGGCTAAAGATTGGTACTTATTTCAAGTACTGAATTGTCTTGTCAAGAAGAAATTATTTATCAGTGAAAATTGTAGTTTTGATCTGTCGTAATTTTGAATTTTAGTTTTGTTCTGTCGTAATTTTGTTAACAGCTTTGATGAAATTGAGATCCTAACCTTTGTACATCAGTTTGCTTGAAAACCGTCTTAATGCACTATACGCTAGGTCTTGATCAGCTGAGCTAATTCAAAATATGTTCCTGTTTCATGTACGGTGCATGGGCTAATCAGCGAATGTAGTGTGGCATTGTGGGCACATAATTTAACATGTTCTGATGAGGCCATATTGCCTTGAAGGTCAAAGGTCAAAACTCACTCATTGATTGGCAGGTGGGGAACCAATGGCAAACATTGATCTAGTGCATGTGGCTCGACCATTCAGCGTTTCCGTGACAACATCAGGGTGCGTTTAGTGCAGGATTTTATGAATGTACACGCTGCTCTTCGTCGGGATACATACGGTGTGGGATTCTATACTTGTTTCTGTCTAAGAAGACAATGTCAAGTGAAAACAATTATTTGAAATGTGTTTTTATCCTTTTTTCATATAAACTCCTTTAAAATATTTTAAAACTATATGGGTATTCTAGGTGAATAATATTTGAATATGTTTTCCTAGCCATTGATAAATTGCGAATGAAGAGTTTGTGTTAATTCAATAAACCTCAAGGATTACTTGTGTTTATCATTCCATTTTGGTTTAAATGCTACAACTGACACAATTTTGTAACCTACCATTTCCACGTAATAACCATAGCTCTTACCTCAACCGCTACGGCTACATTAACGATGTAGCAGCCCACCCCTATGAGTGAAATGGTTTCATCCCGGGTGAGATGGAGAGAGAGAGAGGGGGGGGGGGGGATGCGTTCATCGTGGATGCAGTGCTGTCATGTTCATGTGCCTGGCTGCGCCGTCGACGTTGAGGTCATACCTACATGCATTTGACTATAAGCATGTTTTCAATCAGTGGTCGGCCAGCGTTGTAGATGAAGAGCTGCTGGCACGGGTGTGTGTGTGTGTGTGTGTGTGAGTGTATGCTGCGTGTTGGTAGGAGCATAGAGAATTAGGAGCAATATTAAAACACACTCTCTATACAGCAGCCACTGCTGAGGATGTCTCCCAGGATGAATAGAGGCCCTACTTGAGCCCGCTCGTACACTTCTCTTCCTCTGTGTGTGTGCTTTTTGGGTTTTTTAAATTTTAAATAGTGGGTGTTTTTAGTTTGAAAGACAAAAGAGGGCAGAGAATAAGGTTAAATCATGGCTACCTCATCGTCACCGCGAGATCCTGGGTCACCGAGTACTATATCAGGCATATTTGACTTCATGAGGTAGGTAGAACTTATAGAAGTGTTTCACTAAGGTAGGGTTGTTATTGCACCTGCGGGGGGCTCCAGTAGCCTGGCTACTCTCTATGTGCCATCGTTGTTGGACCAGATTCACACAGCTGCTTCGCAATGCTTAAAGAGTCTTGCCACAGTAGGGGAAAAAGAAGAAGTGTTCAGAACAATTTATATCGCACTATCACTTGATGTTTGAGCTGGTACATGTAGAATGTTTCTGCGAATCAAAACATTCCTTTACTCCGCAAACTCATATATGATTTTAACACTTCTGTGAAACTGTTAATTTTTTTTATTTTATTGATTTTACCTACCACCACTGAAGTTATAAATCATTGGAATGTAAGATAACTGTCAAAGCCATGCACACAAATTCCTTTGCGTAAATTGTTAAAAAAGATGTATACATTCCTGTATTGATTGATAGGAGTTTGTGACTATAGAATAAAACAAGATATTAGTGAGAATTAAAGATGCTATGTCAGATTTTTGGCCAATTTGACCCCAAAATTTTGATTTAAAATTCAATAGGTATTTTGATGGGGTCGAGGAGGTTATCATTTGAGCAATTGCTCAAAAAAGTTCGCCAATTATTAGTAGCAGTGAAATAAAGTGCTCAAAATTAGTTTTTGTCAGGATCCCGACAATATATCACGTGACCAGTTCTTATGTGTTTTATAAGAAACGTTTTAAATTTTTGTCATGGTTCCTGACCATTAAAAGTAAAAGTTAAACTTTTTTTCATTAGAGCGGGTGATACTCTTTGAAATACCATTCACTAAAAAAAAATATATTTTTTAATGTTTGGGGCCAAAAATCTGACATAGCATCTTAAGAGGACAGTTCATTTCCGATGGTAGATTAGCTGGCGCTCTTCCAACGGGTTGTGATTTATGTAGAAATATGTTAAGCTGCACAACTGTTTGGTCCCGCATTCCAGCGATCACCTGGAGCTATGCCCCAAACTCGCCCCTCAGTATTCTGAATCTGCATGACTTCAAAATATTGAATCTGTGACTGTCGTCCTGCGATGAGGCTTGTGCGGATTAGCACACTTGACTAATGTTCTGCACTGAGTTTCTTGATGACATGGAAATAAGATGAACGCTGAAGGCTGTACATGTTACCCTCAGCCCATACCAGTCTAAATCTCTCTGTATGTGTGATTTTGCAGGAGCTTAAGTAAGAAACTAAATGATCAGGGGCTGGGCTTCATGTTGGGGAGCTCTCTCTGACGATTATGAGGAAGTGGTATAACTGAAATGTTTGAGGCCCTCCAGAAAATCCATTGCTATGTTGTGATATTTTGCTCTGGGGTCCGCAAATTGTTTTATCTTCTTTGAATGCTTAGCACAGGAGACATATTTGAAAGCTTAGCTTTGCTAACAAACAAGAGATGCGTTGTTCTATGCGTTGTTCTAAGATGGATGAAGCTTTGCAAATTGTCAGGGAGAGTCTCGGGTGAAGAAAGAAAGGAAAGATGTAAGGAGTATGTAAGATTGTGAGTTCACTAAGTCACTGGGGTTTTTGCATCCCAGTCTAAGGCAAACATTTTGTAATTCTTGATTGAAAATAGCTTGATACCCTTTTTTTGTTACAACATTGATTAGCATTCATTAATGATGTTGGATTTACAAATAATATAACTTTTAAAGATGATGCCAACATGATAAAGGTCCACATGGGGCTAGTTTGTATTTCATATAAGTACGGTAAATGGCCTTATAGCGTTCATTCCAAACCGGACCTTCGTCAGAGGCAACCTGAAGAAGCTTATTATATACATATAAATACACAGGACCATTTGACTTGTATCTGAAAATATTGACTGGACCAGACATGTTATGCTTGACAGTATACGCTAGACAGCTGTATAAAATTAGGTTTAAACATCTGTAAAGGTCGGAGCCCTGAATCTTAATTTGCCTAATTATACGTACCTGGCTAATTGTCTTCAGTATGACTAGCATTTAACAGGGTCAGTCCTTAAAGGGTCTGGGTACTTTTTGTTTGTCACAAAACAAAATCAAATGTCAAGGGATTTACATTAGATTTACACTGGTTTAAAGATATGATGGTACAAAGCTTCCCTTTAAATATTACCCACTGAGGTGCTGTAGGTTTTGAACTATGAGTAAAAATAAATCCATAAAAATAATTTTTGTGTAACTCAAAATACAGTTTGTCATTTCATTAGTCTACCAACTTTTTTCCCAGATTCATATTTCAGGTTGAATATAGATGCTTTTCATAGGCGGACCACATGGACAACATTTTGACTGGTCCTGGATTGTTTTAACCATAGAGGAAGGAATTTTCCTCCGTGTTTTTATTAGCATTTTTGGAATAGCACATATCGTTGAGTTATTTTAAAATAACCAATTGTTTTGAAAGGGGCTTCGTTCACGTTTTAAAGATTCCAATGATGATTTCCCTGATAATTTTATTTAATGTTATTAAAAGTAATTTATTTTAATTTTAAGAAGACCATTTCTTGTTGAATTTGAAAGCTGCCAAGCAAGCAACAAATCTTGCTTACCATATTTATTTGGTAAGCGAATAAAAACAGGGAACCTGTTTCAACAAGAGCTGAAAACACCTCATGGTATCATAGAGCATGGAACTCGTGGTACGTTTGGGTGTGAACTCGTCTTTACTAGAAGCGTTAATTCGTTGGATTCTCCTGCATATGTTGTACATGTAGCAGCTGAAATAACAAATCAGGTCCAGATGTTACACTTTCACTAGTCTGTAAAGCAGCTAGGTGTACATGGACTGTACATGTACATACATTGTACATGGAGGTGTCTCAATGTGTGTCAATTAAGGTACACACACAATGAGCTCCTACAGGTAACATATTATTAACAAATATCTTAAAGGCAGTGGGCACTATTGGTAATGACTCAAAATAATTGTAGGCAGAAACACCTTACTTGGTAACGAGTATTGGAGACGCTTGGTGGTAGCAGACTTGCCATATGAAATCTATTGTACTCTGTAATGTGCGCATGTTCAGAACTACGTAAACAATGGTAAGTCTGCTGCCACCTAGCGTTCCAAAGTCTCCCATTGGGGATAGTATCAAACATTGTGAGAAACGGGTCCCTCTGAAAAAAAGTAACTTTTGAGAAAGAAATATTTTTTAACGAATTTGATTTCGAGACCTCAGAATTAGATTTTCAAGCCCTCATAGTTAGATTTTGAGGTCTCGAAAGCAAGCTTCATGTAATAAGCGTGTTTTTTCTTTCATTATTATCTCGCAACTTTGACAACCAATTGAGCGCAAATTTTCACAGGTTTATCAATTTTTTATATTTTTTTTGTTTTTACCCATACACCGATGTGTGTTAGCACTGTATTAATATTCTGTATCCCCGATGCATTTTCAACATCTATTATTTCACAGGTTTGTTATTTTATGCATATGTTGAGATGCATCAAGTGAGAGGACTGGTCTTTGACAATTACCAATAGTGTCCAGTGTCTTTTTAAGTCTTTTGGCCATGGCATGAGTCTTTTGGCCATGGCATGAGTCTTTTGGCCATGGCATGAATCCCTTCTCACTGTGAAAAAAGATGTTTGTAATATTATTTACCTGTAGAAGTTTCAGCTTTAGTAATAGTAGTCATCCAGTTTTTGAGAAAAAAATAAGTGAAAACCACAGAGCGATGTTTTTAGGAGACTTGCGTAAATACCATTACTTCACAGGTAGAAACGATGTGGGATGTTAACATAATTTTTGTCTCCTGAGACTTTTTGTTTGTTTGTGACATTGTTTTACTAATTTCGCAAAAGCTACAGCACCTCAGCAAGTAATATTTTAAGGGAAGCTTTCTACCATCGTTATTTTTCACACAGTGTAAGTTTGATGTAAATCTGTGGACATTGTAAGTTTGATGTAAATCTGTGGACATTGTGTTTTGCGTCCTACAACAAGTACCCATTACCATAGAGGAAGGACAGAGCCTTCTCTATGCCATTACAGACCCTTTAATTGTACATATCTACATACTCTGTGATAACTTTAATCTGTCTGCAAGGCTTTTTGTAATGCTCTGATTGTTTATTGTAAGTTAATCTAAACTCAGAGGCGCAGCGAGTTCAATTTTTTTTTTTCATTGATTTCTTTCCATCAAGTGTTAATCACCGGTCTTTTTTTGTCAGTGAGAGAAAGTTTTTAATCGGGCTCACGTCATAGGGCTAAGAGATAATTAGTCTTTGGAATAAGTACATTGACTTTAATTAAAAGACAAACGAAAACATGATGGGAACAATTATGAAGGTACAAATTGAAGTCGAGTACCTAGATGATAGAAAGAAATTTAAGCGATTTTTTTCCTTGACTGGGTGAGAGCACCGAAAGACAGTCCAATCAAAAAGCAGTTCTAGAATCATATGGATCGACACCCTTGTACTGTCCCTGCTACCTATGTTGAATTATTACTTTGTATTTTTAACCCTACATAAATGTGCATTAAGCAATTTATACTCGGCATCTTCGAAAGTCTTTCGGAAATTAAAAAATCAACAGGATTATTACTTAGGCGGGATTCAGGTAAAATGTAACCAAAAGGGGGAGTGGGAATTGAAGAAAAAAAAATTGCTGAAAAGGGGGGTCTGTTCAAAATTAAGTTTACCTGTCCCATCAGGGTTTATTTTTTTACAAGTGCCAGGAAGTTCAGACCAAACAATATTTTGCTTCTTAAGCTGTGGGTGCACAACACTGTATGTTAAAAAGAATATAATTGTTTGTACATGTTGTGTGACTGCATCATGTTAATGTTCTTCCATTTCACGCCACATGTACTGAATCAGAGGATGAGCATATCCCTTGCAGAGTCATGGTCATGCGATGAAGGACCTGGCGACCTCGCCTTCAGCTCTATCGCACGACCACAAATCTTCCGGGTTTTAAACGAACGTTGAAGACCTCATACAACTCTTTAACTCGCTTAGTTAAACATAAAATAACAAAGTGCTGAGCAGTCTGATGTTGGGTGCATTTTATCTAGGGATACCCCCTCCTCATATGCTTATAATGCCCCGCCCACACCAATTAACCCAACCCTTACTACACCATCTTGGTGAAATTTCACATCATGCGTGACTCTTTTCATTCTAATCATGTTATTATCATATGATATCTGGACCAGCTGTTTTATCTGATTATGCATTGACATTGTCACAAAGTGCACTCGTGCCATGGCCTGAATACTCCACCCATGGTCTGGAAGGAACATGATACTTCATTAGGTTTGACTGTTACAAACAATTTGCTCACCTTATACACAGTTCCATGACATTATAAGGTATCACATAAGCGCGAGTGGAATACCGAAAAATATTGCGCTTCTGCGTCCCATATTCCACTAGGCCGAAGGCCGAGTTGGATATGGGACACACAGACGCATAACGAATTTATCTTGTCTCACGTAACCGCGCAAAGTTTTATTTCAGAACGTTATTTCGCCACGAACAGCATGCACGCACCCCAAGTTTAGAATGTAATTTTTGCACTGTCCATATACGGAGCGTGACGCATTGACATTCACAATAAGCACTGTGTAATAAAAACAGAGGAAGTAACGTATATGTTTTATCCCCCTAGTAGTTTGAGCATCTGATTGGAGTGGATTAGCGCGTACTGGAAGATAAGTACATTTGTACTAGATGCCAAGTTGACATAGTCAAACACGATTGTTGATTCATTTTGTTGATCTTATAAGTAAGGTCACTATGGTAATAGTCCCATTTTTCTCTTTTTTTTTCCTTATCGAAAGCTTACTTGTAAGCACCTGTGAAATCTTTTCATCTGAAATGCCCCTGTTGATTACAAATCAATAAAAATATTTGAATCTGAGGACGATTTATGCATGCATGAAACATTTCTCAAATTTCTGAGGGATGGTATCTGTTCGCGAATGCTAGGACCAGATACTGTCACCGTGCTTATCTTGGAGGGATTCTTCGTCGTTCGTGTGAAAATACAGTAACAGTCTTTTGATGTCTTCTTTCTGAAGACACTGTATTCAGCTGACTTTTTGTCTTTTGCCAATAAGTCAGCGTTACGCCACAAAACCGATCTATGACCCATTTTTATTTTTGGGAACTTTTTTGTTGTTGCATTCTGGGTCATTTCAGAAGCGCTTTACGTAATATTATTTACCAATTTTGATTTTAGGAATTTGATTTATACCATTTTATTTCATTTGTTAAATAAGGGTAAGAGGGGGCCGGGTTGCATTGAGCCCACTGCCCCCACCCTTAAACCAGTGCATATTGCAATGATGCTAAGACAATTTTTTGAAATACTAATAGTACCCGCATTCTTAGACCTCAGAATTTAAACAAACCCAGTGCAGTCACATAGCAAGAGGAATGCCTCTTGTGAATTTATACAAATAATCCAAAGCATATTTATTTAAAGAAATCTCTGGCGCATCGCATCTCTCATATTTTTCTTTGTGATTCAGCATTTCCGAGGAGTTATGCAAAAACCCATAAATTGTAACAGTGTTTTTTCACACAATAAATTCCCAAGGCTGCTTATGTAAACCCCTTCAGCTCCATGTATAAACCTAGTTCTTATTTCAATCGCTGTCGAGCAATTTTCTAGAAAGATGCATGTTTATTTTTATTGGACAATGATCAAAAGTTGATTTGTGGTTTTAAGAGGTGGCAGAGCGTCTTAGCGCTTTTGTATTTTTGTAATGTTTTTAAAGCTGTTTTTTTTTTCTTTCTAGGATGCCTGGCTTGATGGTATGGTTATGTACATACCGTAGCTGTTGTTATTTAAAGTGTTTTTTTTTGTTCTTCAATTTGTTGTGTAAAAGGACATAAACCAAACAGACAGACAATCAAACAAACAAACAAACAAAAATTCCTCCTGGGGAGGGTTTGTCTGGTCTTTTAGTGACTTTGAGAACCCAAATTAATGGTCAGCCATTTTCCCTGCCAGGGCTCTTTTGTTAGTTTTGGTTTCTAGTTGTTATAGTGTACCACCCCAGGTCGAAATTCCAGTTGAACCTAGTTAAACTGGGTTTAACTGGAACTAGTTGAAACCAGTTGATAAACTAGTTAAACACAGTTAAAACCAGTTGGTTTAATATGGAAAATGGACAGAGACCAACTGGTTTATAATTTCAACCTAGTTGAACACAGTTAAACCTAGTCCAAACCAGTTGGTTAATATGGAAAATGGACGAGTTTGATCACTAGTTTGAACCAGTTGACCCCAGTTAACTAGGTTCAACTGGAATTTTGACCTGGGACCCCACTGAAGGTTGGTCCAACATGTCTAGGTACCTGTCCACATAGCTGGAATGCTCATTACTTCACTAAATATGTTTAGGGTTGTTGTATTCTACTTAAAACTATTGTGGGATTTGTTGTATATCATTCGAATATGCAATTTTTATTTTAGTTTGGTGGCAAATAAAATAAAATGATGAAATTAAATTGAATGTAAATTTACTGACTTCAACTTGATCATTTAGATACTGTACAACTGCTTTTTATACCTATGCAAGAATAACATGGTGGTTTTACCGATCTGTTCACCTATTGCAATGCTTGTCATGCAAGCCATATGGAGCTTCTTCTTCTTCTTTATTTAACAATTATGTCGACTCCAATTTGGTTTTGTTATTTCATCTGAAATTTAAGTCGGGACACAGTCTTGCAATATATCACAATTTGTTTACTTAATTAATCACTGGATAAAAGATAAGCATGTGTAACATATCTGTGGTAGTTTCTCGTTGATTGGTATTAGATTTGTAGAAATTGTTTCATGATTGTCGTTAATACATTTCTTCTTTGAAAGGTCAAACCTAGGTGGCAATAGAAACACCTGCTGACTGCCACGGTTCGTGTTATTTTCAAAATGTGGAAAGACTAAAGAGGTGGTACAACATGTATGTCTGATTTAGATGCACTTGAACATTCAATTGATGTACAAGTCAGAGGTCATTCAGATTATTTGTTTGTTTACCTACCCACCCAATATATCACATGTTTAAATATTGAATGGATTCATAATACAATCTGTTTTATTTTTTATTTTTTTTGCAAGTCGCCAGACACACAAGGCCTGAAGGCCACTTCTTATTTCAAGGTGTGGGCTACAATATTGTTTTTCCAGAGGCTGTTGCCACCTACTCCTTAGGGCTGAAACAGGGTTACCCCTTTTACAGTCCATGCGGATAGGCTTGGGTATCATCTGTCCGAAGCCTGGTCGGTAGAGCAGAAAGCACTACCTCCCCAATTTTACGTAGCACGTGTCGGTACCGAGATTCGAACCCACACTCCTATGCCCGATGGTGCTGCTCTTTCCAAGTTTGAGTTTTTCTCCCACATCTAACAATTAAATTTTGATTTTCAGTTATTTCTTTTGACCCACCCAGCCACAATTTTGAAAACGAAATGGGAGTTTTTAAACATTGACAATTCTGAATGGCCCCCTAAATACCCTTGCTCACCGAACTTAAACAAATAATTTGTCTTGATAAAAAAATGATTCTATTGTAAATAGTAAACAACCTCAAGAGCTTCTCAAACCAGTCATCATAATTTTCACCGGTCTTTACAAATTTATTGAGGCAATTGTAGTAACAACGACAACGGGTAGCGCTGGGTTAATTTCTCTCAAGGTGATTGTATCGGAAAGACTAGCATAGCTTGAGATAATCCTTAACAGCCTACACAATTTCCGCCAGTTAATACAGGGGTAATTTGTATTGAACGTGTGGACAGATTGACCGACTGTCATGACTTGCATTTTTGCTTGTCATATCTCCGGGTAAATTCTTTCAGCTTCATCAGAAAAGAAGGTGGACCCTTATCACCTCATTGTCACTTAGTCCTCGTGCCTCGTCATGTCCAAATCAAATTGACGCGGTGGTGCCGGTGACTGTGAGTTCCCCGGCATGCCGACACGGTTTGTATGTCTCGTCAACGAGCGATACCTCACACAGCCAGCAAACACTGAATTATTCACCACCTGTGTGTGCAGTCAGAATGCACAAGGCTTTAATGGGCTGACCTGTTAGTGTTGCAATGTCTTGCGCTCACTCACACACACACAAACGCAAGCCTGTACGCTATCATCAGACAGCGCTAATTCATGTGTGTTATTATCATATACAATGGGGCAGAGTCAAGCAGTCAACGTGGATGATTATTAGTGTAATGGAATATCAAGCTTAAACAACCAGAGGAATTAGATTGGATAAACTAGCGTGGAATGTGTCATCGCCACAATCCTCATGACTTTCTTAAATCTTTCATTTGACTTAAGAAAAATCAATAAAGGAATTATTTAGTTGACGTTAAGCAACGTCAGTTGAGGGAAGAGTAGATTACTTTGTTTAAAATCTTTCATCTGCATCTTGGGAAGTAGGAGCAGCCAAAACTTTGGAAGGGAATGTAAATTAGTGAATGAAGCAACTTTCTATATGAATTTTGAATATTGTGAATTTTGATGATTGGGATAAAAGAAACTTAGGAATATATTGTAAGGAACACGTTGCCTTGGATCGGTCAAGTTGGTCTTTGAAAAGCGTTTTTTAACCGTTTGTTATAAAATGCATATGGGTAGAAAGATGTTTTAAAAGTAGAATACAATGATCCACACAAACATGCCTCGAAATTGCATGGATTTCCTTTTACCTCGTTGACTAACACGGTCGGCCATTTATGGGAGTCAAATTATTTACTCCCATGAATGGCAGACAGTGTTAGTTTGCACTATAAGGAAAACCACGCAATTTCGAGGCAAATTTGTGTGGATCATTGTATTCTACTTTTAAAACATCTTTCCAACCATATGCATTTAATATCGTCCGATCCAAGGCAACGTGTTCCTTTAAGGTCATTAATCGCATCTTCATCTCATCTGTAGTGATAAGGACTGTAAACGAAAAATGCAGACTAATTTGAAGAAAAGAATATATATCATAATTCACAAATAAATGTTTTTCCTCAGAAATTTTATTTTGCGATTTGCCAAACAATTACTTTGGACACCATTTAACAGGAGCTATAAAAAAAATAAACAAATGTGAAATCCATACAAACTTCCATATCTGGCAATGTTAAGATCAGTGTATCTGTTACTAAGCATGATTAGGAAAAAACAGTATGATTTAGTATCATGAGTGGATTGCAAAACTTAAGTCATTGCAGGCAAAAGGTTCGTTTCAAATCCAAATATTCACGGCCCCTAACCCCAACCCTTTCCAGATTCCCCTACTTGTCAGTACGTGGTGATTCTAACAGATTTTTGCACAAGCCCCCTTCCAATGTGCCGCAACTATTTACCGTATTTACTATAATTACTATGTACCTCATTTATGGAGTATTTATATTTCTATCTTCTTAGGGGGATCTAGCGGGTGACTGTCTTTGTTTTGGGATTCCGGTTCAGTCTTGGGGAATCTTTCAGCACATTTCACTGCTTATATTTTTCTTCGGCTGCTATCCAGGGACTACGTATGTTTTTTTCTGAGTCAATAGAGATAGCAAGCCCAGCTGGACTAAACCATCCAGTTGTACATGAACTCATTCTATCTGCAGGCCAGAGCAGACCAGCCCGACCGACCGACAGGCGATGTGTCGCTCGTATTTGATCACTTACTGAGTTTTTGTTTGACGCTAGAGGTCAGGGTCTTGTTGTTGTATAAATAGAATGAGTCTTGGAGACAGGAGGCTGAATATTAATGTTATGTTTTCTTTCCTTCGCTCGTCTGGTCTCTACTGGCTATATACCTTGATCACGGTGTGGTCATTTTGATTTGACTCCGTTCCAACTCATTCATTCATTCATTCATTCATTCATTCATTCATTCATTCATTCATTCATTCATTCATTCATTCATTTTTATTAAAAAACCAACTGGCAGCACGAAGCTGAATAATGTGGCATTACACGATAACAATATTGATAAAAATAGCATAGATAAAACACACAAAAATTGCACCACCGCGGGGTACAAAGGAACATTATATAAGAAGACGACAATAAGTAAAAATAAATATTATAAAAACCACTAAAAGACACTGAAAAAATGCACAGGGTGTTGAGGGAACCCTCTTATACATTGAAACCCCACTATGGAATAAACCAGCTAAAAAAGAGAAACCCTAGCAGTTAAAAACTGAACATATGACAAAAACAATGATAGCAAAAAAGGGAAAACAAATTTGATAAAACAGAAACAAACTGTGGCTGGATGAATTACCAGTGTGGTGTCATGTTTGCACAATGAATGTTAGCATTCATTACTGTTATTGGAAACAGGGAACATGACCAAGATGGTGACAGCATGATAAAGGTTTATAGGACAGGTTCTTATGTATATAGGAAGAGCATAGGGGCAGGTCTTTTGACTGACGTAACTTTTGATGTTGTCGAGTCAGAGGGACCACTGCTGAAAACCTAGAGAAAATAAATTTCATAGAGCTGCCCTCAGCACAAAAAGTAACTAAGCACAATATAACTGCGCTTACCAGGATAGGGTTACCAGCCAAAAAAACCAAACCATGTCACATTTGTGACTGGTATCCTGCTCCTTTTTGCTTAGCAGGAGATTATTAAGCAATATTTCCTATAAATTTTGGGCCATGAGTACCTTGTTTGGTAGATACATGCGCTATATATATAGCCTAAGACTTTGATACTATTATTGTTATTTTTATTATTATTTACGACAACACTTGATGGGTTTTATGTTGAGTTGAGTGGTTTCTGGTGGTGTCCATGTCAATAAAACATGTATGTGCGGTGGTTGCACTTTTCTTCATGAAAACACCAATTTGGAATAGTCCATCTTTGTATGCGATTTATATTTAACAACAATTATTAAATTTTTTTAAAATGGCGCACTCAACTAGTAATAACTACAGATGCAATTTTCTAATAATAAATTTAACATCTATTATATCAGTAACTGTTAATCGCAAATAAATTGTCTGAAATCCTGATGCACAAGAATTAAATTAAAATGATAATCTATTGCATTTTATACTGGCCCCTCTTCATCCAAGGATGTTCACAGTGGCACAAAGAATTCAAAATGAATTAAAACCTAAACATAAGTACAATGTAGTAAAGACATAGAGTAATAAGGGGGTGCTTTGCATTAACATATTGAACTACATGTATGGAGACAGCCAAACAGCCAAACAAGGACGATCAGTTCATGCACAGCATTTCAATTTGCAAACAGATGTAGATTTTGTTACTCAGCATTGAGGAAGATGTATTTGGAAACGTTTATTTCCATATACACAACTACAGAATTTACAATGTATTCATACATATGTATACAGGAAATGCTGAAGCATATGAAAGGAATGCCACGACAAAAGTATCTCATGCGAAACATTTGTGTTGTTGTTTTTAATTGTTATTGTTTTTTATTAATATTTTTTATGAATACCTCCCTTGAAGTTATCTAATGAGTGGAAGTAATAGGTGATAGATTAATATACTATGTTTGTTTTCATTGTACACTGTGGTAGAAAACACAGTCTAATGTACAGGGCTCAATTTCATGGCTCTGCTTACCGCCGAATTCTGCGCTTACGATTGCGATCCCTCGCTTACGTGCAAGCGGCAAATTTCTGCACTAGCCTTGTAAGCTAAGAATGCCTGATAACGTAGAGTACGCAT
This sequence comes from Asterias amurensis, assembly GCF_032118995.1. Lineage (NCBI taxonomy): Eukaryota > Metazoa > Echinodermata > Asteroidea > Forcipulatida > Asteriidae > Asterias > Asterias amurensis. The sequence continues at coordinate 36,500,927 of NC_092648.1, forward strand.
GCGCAAAAGCCAAAATTCCCTGCTAACCCGTGAAATACGCTTGGCGTAAGCACAGTATTCCCTGCTTCCATAAGCGCCAATTCTGTGCTTACAGTAAGCGGCCATGAAATTGGGCACAGTTCATTCCAATGTACATTGCAACAACAAAAAATTGTATCTGTTTTGCTGCTGACTCTCTACCAGTATCCATGCATGTATCTCACATTTTATCACCTGCTGATTGGCTAACCAAAATTTACTGCTCTGCGCGTGTTTGTTGAAACTTTTGAACTTGTAGGGGACTGGACTGGTCTTATTATACACAAGTAAATGCAAGTATTTTGACTTCAAATAGCATTTTGGAGAAGGGGGATGGCTTGCCAAGATCATATGTACACCACATAGACGAGACTGGCAAAACTTTAGTAAACAGTCACAAGGCTTTGTTTTTCCTTTTCTTTTACTTTCCTACATGTACACCTGGCAGAGCTTATTCCATGACTAAACTTAGTACTGGCTTTCAGACATGAACCTGACTATGACAAATTCTGTGCAGATCGTGTCAATATCTAGCCTTTCTTCCTGTCATAGACCTCTTTTGCAAATACTCGGTCTGCGCGCGTTTAGCATAGAATGAGGTGCATGCTGGTCTAGCTATGAATCAAGTTTGAGATAGACCAGCATGCATCTCATTCAACAGTTAGCGCTTGTTAGATTGGTATTTGCGAAAAGTTCTCAGGTCTAACATGACTACAAGCCACGACGCCTTCAGGCCGGATCGCAAAACTTCCATGGTTGCATTTCTAGGAGATTTTTCCTGAAAATGGGGAAATTCATCTTTCGGGTAATCTTGTGAAATGACGAATACTTTCATTATTAAGATTTGTACTTATTTTTGTACTGTAACTTTGAACTGATGGTGAGCATATAATGTGAGGTTGCTGGATTTTCTGTAAAGTCTTTTCTGAAAATGGGAAAATTTATTTTTCGGGTATATCTTGTAAAATGACTGAGACTTTCATTCATAGGATTTGTACTAACTTTGTACTGTAACTTTGTACTGATGGTGGGAATAGAATGTGAGTTTGATGGATTTTCTGAGAAGTCTTTTCTGAAGAAGAAGAAGAACATTGATGAACAACTCCCAGATTGCCACAGTCCTGCCCCGAAGCAAATGAGGAGTCAAAAGAGATAACACTGTTGACCTAAATTTGAAGTGACAGTCGTGCTGCGCTAATTCACAGGTGTTGATTATTAAAGATGCGTAATTGTTGGGTAACATTGTGTCAGGGCAGTGCTTCCCCCCATCAATGTCCCGTCGATGTTTTGACAAATTGTGTTAGTCACCTCGCACACCTGGAGTTTGCAGCTTCATTGTGACGGAGGATCTTGAACTGTTGCAGAGCGGAAGGTTCAAAGATTTGAAACTTTGCACGGTGGTTTGCGGGGATCACCGAGTCTAATTAATTCTAGATATTATTTTATCGTAACACTCGGTACAATGCTTTGAGCGCTTATGAGGTCACAATGTCAACTTGGATCTAAATAACCGTAGTAGCAAAAACTTGCTCATGAGGCAGGGCATGCTCATGAGGCAGGGCAGTCGGTTCAACCAACTCAAAGTCAGGACCAGTCTTGCTTTCAAGGGGCAGTGCAGTTGGTTCCTCCAACCCAAAGTAGAAGGTTTTGGGACTGTTGTGAGGGATTTGTTTGAAAGGAAAAGAGCAATCCAACATAGTATACTACTTTGCACTTTTTGGTAGTGTTTTGCTGTAGAGGTTGGGGTGGGGCGAGGGTCTGGGTTTAAAACGATCCCAAATGGAAGCACTTGTAAAAAACTTTGAACTGTTTCTTTCATTCTGCAGAGTGGATAAGAAGAGAGACAAGATGGAGCGAAAGGTTCTGGACAGTCAAGAGAGGGCGTTCTGGGACGTGCATCGACCGGTACCCGGATGTGTCAACACAACAGAGATGGATATAAAGAAACTCAGTCGTATCAATCGTACGTGTAAGAAGAAAAAGGTAAGACTCTTAGTCCTTATTTTGGTCTGAATGAGGGGGGACGGGGTGATAGCTGGAGGGGGTGGTAGCTGGAGGGGGTGGTCAGAGAAGGGCATTCTTCATATCATTTTTAGAAAGTTTTTCTTTGTTGAACTCAAAATTAATTCAAATTTACGAGGTAAGTTTGCCTTGTTTATTACTTGAAATTTGAAGTAAAAAAAAAAAAAATGCATCCCCTTAAAGACACTGGACACCTTCGGTAATTGTCAAAGACCAGTCTTCTCACTTGTTGTATCCCAACATATGCATAAAATAACAAATCTGTGATTTTTTTTTAAACTCAATTGGTTGTCAAAGTTGCGAGTTAAGAACGGAAGAAAAAACACCCTTGTCACACGAAGTTGTGTGCTTTCAGATGCTTGATTTCAGGACCTCAAAATCTAATTCTGAGGTCTTTAAATCAAATTCGTGGAAAATTACTTCTTTCACGAAAACTACGTTACTTTAGAGGGAGCCATTTCTCACAATGTTTTATACTTTTAACAGCTCTCCATTGCTTGTTACCAAGTCAGTTTTTATGCTAACAATTATTTTGAGTAATTACCGATAGTGTCCACTGCCTCTAAGGTGATCCCTCTTCTGCCCAGAATGTTTCAAAAGTTGGTTGTGATCGCTGGTTATCTGGCAGTTACGGGTTGCGTGGCTTCTAGCAGGCACCCCCACAGATATTGACAACATAGGGAGACCACCAACATTAGGACTAAATGGGAAAATAGTATTAGCTGTTGCAAACTGCTAACCAACCACATGGACCTATGGTATCAATGCAAAATATTGTAAATGGCCTGGTGTTTCGATCGTAGCAAAGTCTTTCTTGAAAGCTAAAGGGCTAGGACTAGACGGCTCAGTTGGTAGAGCAGTACTTGTGACGTTGATTTACAAAGGGGATGATTCACAGACCAATTGAGTCTGAAGTGTAGCAAGGGAGAGTACCTTTATGAGCGGCCTGATTAGGATCTTATAATGAGACTTCCTGATGCTTCAACATGTTCAATGGCTGTCTGAAGACGCTCATGTTCTTAGCCATTGATGATCAAACATGTCAAAGGCTGTGTCATGGCCGAGTGGTTAAGAGCACCGAACTCAAGCTCTTCTCTATCTGATCATCAGAGTGTGGGTTTGAGTTCCGAGTCCCGATTCTCTTACAAGTAATCACCCCGTTTCCTGAGACAACCACAACACCCCTCACTGTGCCACAAAAACTGGGTGTTTTTTTCTTAATAATACTATTAGTGGCTATATATAAAGGTGTGTGAAGATCTTTTGGATAAATGTATTTTGATACTCCACAAAGTTGTACATTATCCGATTCATAGTCAACATTTTGTCATGATAGATATTGCACAATGAGGTATTATTGTTTAAAAAAAATAATAATAATAAAAAAATAAAAAATGGGCACGTTATAAGGAAATTATTAATTTCTACTGGAGCATTTCAAGGGCACCAAGGCAATGACCAGGGTGCATGGAGGCAATGGCCTTTGTTGCCTCTATGAAGTATCTCAGGCCTGCGATGATGTCATACAGAGGATGAAACCAGAGTTTACAGGATTAAAGGTTATGGCTCCACGGAGGTTCACTTTATAGCATAAATCAGTTCAACACTTATTGGATAGAAACTTCTCTCTTTTTGTTTATCTTTTTTATCCTTCCTTGCCGTAATCTTTTCTTTTTACCCGATTGTTGTTGATTCAAAAAAGGCTGTTGCACTTTGGAGAGCTGATAGAAGTTATGGATTTTTCTGTTTGTTTTTGTTATTTGGTATTTGTTTTCCCACATATGCTGCACTGGTAGTGGCCTTGGTCAGGGGTCGCTATAAACTAGGGTAAGGGATCTTTTTCATGATGCGCTCTTTTTGATTAAATTCAAGTTCTTATTCAGCGTTCTCCATCAAGGGAGCAGACTCTTTTTGTCTACCTTCCAGCCTCAGTTTGGTTACATTGGTTGAATTGGAAAAAGTAAGATGGCATCCTGATGAATTAAAGTTGTTGAAAGGGATATACACCAATGGTCTACTATCTTGGGTTCGAGTGCAAATGGTCAACCTTTTAAAAGTTAACCATTGTGCACACTCAAACTTTCTCCTGTATGATTCATTTTTGAAAGGGCAAGGGCACCAAGGCATTTTCTCCTTGGTAAAGGGCACCCTATGAACAAATTGTAAATTTCTACTGTAGCACTTCATCAAGGGCACCAAGGGGGCATGGAGGCGTTTGTTGCTTCCGTTAAGTATCAGCCGTCGATTTCCATACACCTTCCTTGTCATCAGCCCCAGTTAAGTTTGTTTGCAATGCTTCCCATTAGAAGGCGATCAGGCTGATAAATGATATCCTCATCATACTTGTCCTCCATGTTTAGCTTGAACCGCCCAAGAATCTTCCCACGAATGGGTCGACAAGAATCAGCGGCAATTATAGCAGTGGCCCTCATAAACTCAAACGGCAGTTTTTGTTTTGCCGGTCCTTCATTTAGAAATACCTGAAATGATTCCAGAAGCGCGTGTGCCTTAAAATAGTTTTGTGTTTACTTATTGTTGTCTGGTTGAATGATTGTTTTTTCCTCGCCAATAATTTATTGCTCCTGGAACCTAACTTTGTGTCTTGGGCTGGGTACGAATACATTATTTTGTACAAACTTCTTTTGCTGGCCAAGTTCAATCTTAGCATTTACCTATTCCTCAAATGCCAGTGAGAGCAGAGTGGTGGACAACAGAAAACACTGCTGGGCCAGTAGAAGTTTCCTAAACAAGAAGAGTTCAAAACAATTTTGTGGAGGTTTGAGGAAGTACTTAAATATAAATATGAAAAATGATGTTACTACCAGTTGTAAGAACAGAAAAGGAATTAACATGTACTTAGAAAAAAAACTAAAGACTTAACTTGTTTCATTACAAGTCCAACAGCCCAATTAGCGCCAATGATAGGGCGAATAGAAGATGGTGAAGAAATGTTCAGTTATAGATGTGAGTGGAACACCCCGATAGGGAAAACTCATGCAACTAGGTATAGACCGAAGACTCAAACCACATTTGTGAAGCTAAGGACACTCAGAAAAGTAAACCCAATCACTGTACTAGCCAAGAACAATGGAGAGAAGTAGATTTGTAGATGTTGGAGAGAAACCCAATTGAAATATTCCAGGGGAAAACCCCAGCAGTCAGCTATGGACTGAAAACCCAATCCACATAGTGCCCCTGGCGTGATTCAAACCGGGGTCATAGAAGTGGAAGGCGAGGAAAGATACCACTATGTGTATCTAACATGTCTAGCCGCCCAAAACAAAGACCGCCCGATCAACAAAGGACACATTTTAATTAATTGGGATTGAGTTTTGCTAACTTGTCAACTTTGAGATCATGACTGCCGCAGAATGTAGCGCTTGAAGCCCTTCCCGGGTAGCATCAATCAACCTCAATAATAGTAAGTGGCAAGAGGAGGCCACTTAGTCTCAGCGTGATTGATATTGTTTCATTTTACTCCACTTAAAAACTGATATCACTTCATTACTCAGAGTAGTTCCAACGCGGTAATAACTGGTGTTGGTATTAGTATTGGGGCGGAACAGATTTATGTTATTATAGTTTATTCTATTGTACTTTTATGTACTTTGCTGTTTGTTTTTCCACATGCGTGCTAGCTTGTGTAATACTGTATTAACCAACACCCCAGAATAAGGATAAACACCTAAGCTGTCAATGTTTAATAACACTCCTCTTTTTCAGGTTTAGAAATCAGCTTTTGTTGATCATTACCAATATTGTGATGAAATCTAAAAGAAAAATCATAGGATGGAAAGGTTTTTGATAACACCATGTAATGACTGTCTCTAAATGAATTGGGGTGGTTGTGAAAAGAACCAGAGGTTTCAGAACCACCCCAACTCATTTAGAGATAGTCATTACATGGTGTTACCGCAAACCTTTCCATATCAGAATTCCACCATGCAAAGTTTCATATCCTACTTAAACATTATGTTAGATCCTGACATGCAGGATTTCAACATTCTGTACATCTGTGATATTCTGCGATATACACTGTGATCTGTGATATACACTGACAAATAAAGTTTGGACAGTGAATTTAGAGTGGTGCTCCTAACAGCGTTGGGATGAAAAACAGTGGTAGGGGTTAGTGTTTCTTATTCTAGTGTCAAGAAAATTGAAGGAGTGCAAAATCAAGGCTTGCACAAACACGTTTGATGCTCATCCACTTTCCCAGGGTTCTGATAAAACCTCTGCCTTGCAACTATTTTGGGTCCAGCGTCTCCCAAAATAGAAAAACCTTCCGTGTTTAGACTGACGCTTTTTTATTGAAGCTGGAGACATATAAGGCCAGGTGTATCTCTTTGTTTGTCGGCCCGAGTGACATGTTATGCGTGCTGTGTCTGAAGAGCTCTCATCACTGGTCCACTGTACAGGAACGCCCATGTTGCGGGAGTGCATTGATTATCGGTGAAACAGCTGCTGTGAATCCCATTGCAGTTTTTTTATTTTATGAAATTGTAAAATTGTGGCTGTGGACATCGTCGACGGTGTGTGTGCAGCCAGCCACATTTGTTTCCTACATGTTTAATGACATTACACCACTACCTACATGTTCTGTCATGCTAGTCAGCCTATAGCCTCAATTGATTAGGGATAGATGTACGGGGAGACTCAGTAAGGGGGATGATGGCTGCCCGCACAAGCCTTAAAACACAGCTTTCATGCAAGCAACCCGCAGCGTTCGGCCCGTACCATGATACCCCATCAGTGCTTTGAGGAATACAACCACATTCCTAAGCTTCCTCTAATCTGATAAATGCTGTTGGACTGTCACAGTGTTTATTCTAGGATAAGTTAGATGGGATACCATGGAGCTTTGCACTTGAGTACCAAGTGAGGGGGCTTTTGGAATATTGCTAAATGTAGTGTCAATGTAGGTAGTGAGAGTCCCCTGAAGAGATACAATAAGTCCGTCTCTATATTTTATCTTTGCGAGGGATTTAAAGGCAGTTGACACTATTGGTAATTACTCAAAATAATTATTAGCATAAAACCTTACTTGGTTACGAGTAATGGGGAGAGGTTGATAGTATAAAACATAATGGGGAGAGGTTGATAGTATAAAACATTGCGAGAAACGGCTCCCTCTGAAGTAACATGGTTTTCGAGAAAAAAATAGTTTTTCACAAATTTGATTTTTAGACCTCAGAATTATATTTTGAGGTCTTGAAATCAAGCGTCTGAAAGCACACAACTTCGTGTAACAAGGGTGTTTTTTTCTTTCTTTATTATCTTGCAACTTCTAGGACCAATTGAGCTCAAGGTTTCACAGGTTTGTTATTTTATGCATATTTTGAGATACACTAAGTGAGAAGACTGGCTTTGACAATTACCAATAGTGTCCAGTGTCTTTAAAGGCACTGTACATGTTTGGTAATTGTCAGTGACCAGGGTTCTCACTTGGTGTATCCCATCATAACCATAAAATAACAAGCCTATGAAAATTTGGGCTCAATTGGTCATCCAAGTTGCGGGAAAATGATGAAAGAGAAAACACCATTGTCGGACGAAGTTGTGTGCTTTCAGATAGGAATAAAAGACTTCTAGCTACAAGTCTTTTAATATTTTAGTGAGAAATTACCTCTTTCTCAAAAACTATGTTACTTCAGAGGGAGCCGTTCTCTTAAACAAGTAAGTTTTTAAGTTAACATTTGTTTTGAGTAATTACCAAACGTGTACCTTCCCTTTAAAGTAATTTACTAAGCAGTTTATATAAAAAAAATGAAAATTAACAGGGGCATATTTTATACCAGTCACATTGGTAATATTTCTTGTGGGTTGCTAGTTAGTCTTATGGCTAATTATAGCAATCAGATTCCGTTTCTGTTTTTCCATTTTTTTTTTTCCGTTCTGAGGAACACTGATCGATGCATTTCTTCTGAACTTTTTTGTAACATCAAGATGAAAGAACTGTACACACTTACAGATAAATTTGTTTTATGCAATCTTGCGTTCGTTTTTAAATAGGTGAAGTGTTTTATGAAAAATAGCTCCAGCCAAATGTTAGACCAAGACCGGTCTCGAGACCTACAACACTGCTGGACACCTTTGGTAATTGTCAAAGACCAGTCTTCTCACTTGCTGTATCCCAACATATACATAAAATAACGCACCTGTGAAGTATTTAGGCTCAATTGGTCATTTGAAGTTGTAAGAAAAATGAAAGAAACCTTGTTGCAAAAATTTCAGGTCTGAAGGTTTTTATTATTAATGAGTGAGCACTGCCTCTTTCTCAAAAACTATGTTACTTAAGAGGGAGCCGTTTCTCACAATGTTTTATACCAAGAGCTCTCCATTGCTTGTTACCAAGTAAGTTTTTTGCTAACAATTATTTTGAGTAGAAATACCAATAGTGTCCACTGCCTTTAAGATGAATGACAGTGTGAAATGTTGCTAGAACTGTGTCAATACAAATCAAATTTTAGTAGCTGGTTTCAGTTGGGAGCTGGAGCAGGCAATCTTTTTATGGGAGGGTGGTTTTAAGAATAAGAGGGTTTAGGGTTCTGTTATCATCCAAACGAAGGGCCTCTCTCACTTGCGATTGCCCTATTACTTCATGAAGAATTGGGTATACATGTATGCATTGATTCGTTATGTCAGTGGAGGATGCATTTTATTCCATTGTGCATACTGCAAATTCCAAATTTAACATTATTATCTCGCAACTTCGACTACCAATTGAGTTCAAATTTTCACAGGTTTGTTATGTTATGCATATGTTGAGATACACCAAGTGAGAAGACTGGTCTTTGACAATTACTAATTGTGTCCAGTGTCTTCAAGGTTTTTTGTTTAAAGTACCATAGTCTGGAGCACAAGTTTGTGACCATAAACCTCAAAATATCATATGTTTTTATGACCAGCATATTTGCGTAGAAGAACTTCTTGAATATATATACATTACTAACTAGCTGTGAAACAAAAATGAATTGAGTTCAACATTTGATTGACGTTGAAGATTTCACCAATTATCATTCAAGATTATAAACCACCAGCTCACCCACCACTCCTTTCAAAACCTTGTGGCTGTGAAAAATCTCACACCAAATGTTGCCGTCATCGTGTGTATATTCATTAATTTCTCACACAAGTTGATGCATTCGATGTACGGTTTGGCTATAACTTTAGCTCCCAGGCCTTCATGTTTATGCCAGATAAATCAATTAATAGAAGTGGGTCAGTGGGGTGATTAACGGGCTGTTTTTCAGCCAAAGCTTCTCAGATTCCTCGCCTTGATTTCAGTGTTTTTCTCCCCCCCCGACATTTTCCCGATGCGTGGTATCAATACTTGACCATGTTCAAGTTCACCCCTTCACCCTGTACCGACGAGACAGACACGTTTAGCCCTGGTCTTGTTTGTGTACTAATAGAGTAGGATACAGTCCACTGCCAGGCTTATTTACTGGCTTATTTCATGGCCCGAGACCATATGAAGTGCAAGAATTCACCGGCAATGACGTCAAGCGCAACTTATTATGGCTGTGTGTGTGCTCGGGCAAACAAAGCTAGATCTATTTTTAGATTCCCACATGCATGTCCGCGTTTAGGTGGTTCATAAAAAACAACGAGAGGGAGGTTTTTTTAAAGATTTTATTTTGGGAGGCAGTACACTTGGGACACTGTCCCCTGTGTATTTTTGGAGGAGTTGGGTGTTTCAATCTTAGGTTCATGAATTTTTCGTAATCGGTTCGGATGCTGGTTTGTTCAGTTCAGGGGCAATGTGGCTGTGACAATTAGGATGATTATTCAATCGGCTCGACGTCGAGGAAAAATGTAGCCGGCCGGTCAGGGAGTCAACTTCCAAAATAACAAAAATGCTGACAACAACACGTGTATTCTGTGTTCTTATTCTAACGGCAGATGTCTTCAAGTGTTCGTGTTTGTAACTTTGTCGGATAGGGTTACTGAGATACATTTCATAATAATGCTGGATAGATACGGCACATCTTAAATTGAGTGCTGCTCTTGTACCTCTGAAATAGCATTGGATGTACAAATACCAAGTTAAAATAGTGCAGTGTAAATGGTAGGATTGGAAAGCACCCCACACTCTAAAGCTAAAATTAGAAGCTCAATTTGGTGACTTTACACAAATAATAATTTTACGCTATTTTTACAATGTGATTTACTAATACACCGCCTTATTTCAAATGAAGCGTGTACAAGCTGACTAAATTACAAGCCATTGTAATCCTGTAGTGCATTTTACACCGACAAGAATTTTCTTCAAATATGAATAAGGTTTTGAATATTTTCTTCGTTAGCAAGTTTTATCAAGGCATAATAATCAAAATTGATAAATAGATAAAATCAACTACAAACATATTAACTTTTATTACAGACTTTAAGCAATCATTCTTTATCCTTCCGTTTGCATTACATTTTCTCCTCCACTGCAAGTGATCCCAAATCAAAAAAATAAAAATAGTGATAAGTGAACGGTTTCCCCCAGCAACATGCTACACTCAAATGGATCAGTTGCTTCAAAACAATAAATCATTGTTTTCTACTCGGTGCTATCATTCAGTGTGCACAAAACTTAATCAGTCTAAATATTTTGCAGCGCAAAGCTTCTGGAAAGATCATTCCCTGGTCTGAAAAAAGAAAATTAACCGCAGATTTACTTTGTACCATATCTTTACTGGTTTTGAATTTATTTCCTCCTTCACTGCAGTTAAGAAGAATATAAATAGCAACAAAGGAGCGGTTTTCCTCAATTGAATGCTACATAAAATGAAACTGTGTCTGTAATCTACGCCATTTGAGTGGGAACATTTTCTTGAACGGCTCCGATCTTGGGGGGGGGGGAGGGGGGTGGCGGGGTTAGAGCATCGAATTCAAGTTCTGATGGTTAAATCATCGGAGCGTGGGTTATAACCCTCGCCATGACACTTGCGTCCTTGAGCAAGATGCTGTACTATTATTGCTTCTCTTCACCCAGGGGTATAAATAGGTACATGCGAGAGTAGAGGTTGATATTGTGTTTGAAAATGTACACAACGGCAGCTCAGGGCTGTATACTCACCTGGGAGTTATGAAAGATGAAAGGAATGTTATTGGCCCAATGACCTGGGCACTAATGTAAAGCGCATTGATAGGTTATTATGAACTGCATTATATAATAACTATAAGGTTGTATAGTGCTCTGGGATGGAGATAGATGACCTTGAGGTCAACGTCGATACCCCAAGAGAAGGAGATGGGATTGTACGCTTAAACGTCATGTCGAGGATACTTGCCTCTGATAAAATCTTTCCTTAAATGTTAGACAAATAAACAAACAAAAATTAAACGGAATTGAGATTTCCACTGCACCCCTGTTTTATTCGTGTCCTTTTAGAAATCTTTTTGTGAATACAAAGAGATGTTTATGTTTTGTTCTATGTTCATCATGTGCTGACCAGTTAGTAATGTTTTTGGCTGATCTTGATCATTTATACAATCGTGAAATTAATATTAGTAAAAATAAACGCTGATATAAGGCATGTGAGGAACCTACGATGTGGTAATAATACTAGAAGAATCATAGGTTTATGCAGTTTTTCTCAAGGCACTCACGACACCTTTGGTAATTCTCACTTGGTGTATTTCAACATATGCATAAAATAACAAACCAGTGGAAATTTTAACTCAATTGGCCTTCAAAGTTGCGAGAGAATAATGGAAAAATAAACACCCTTGTCGCACAGCCGAGGTCTCATTCAATTCAAATATTTTATGGAGAATTGACTTCTTTCTCAAAAACTACATTACTTCAGAGGGAGCCGTTTCTCACAATGTTTCATACCATCAACAGCTCTCCATTGCTCGTTACCAAGTAAATTTTTATGTTAACAATTATTTTGAGTAGTTACAGATGGTGTCCAGTGCTTTTAAATGAAACTATTAACTTTTTTTTATTAATGTTTAACGTAACTATGTCTGTGTTTTCATCATGTATACTACCTTATCACTCATGTTCATTTTCTTTTTTATGTTTTTACTTCTTCAGATGAATTTCGGAGCGGGAGGTGAGAGAATTAGTCCATGTGCATCAGATTCAGATCTTCAGTCACATTCTGAAGAACTCATCCGAACGGTAAGTAAACTCAGGTCTAAACCCTGTTTTTCCTCAACCCCTTTTGAATGAATGAATTATTTCTTGGTGTAATTTTTCTATTACACTTGTGAAACAAATTGTGTATTAATGTTGTCACATGTTGGGTTGTTTGATGACATGTTTATTTTTATCGCTACATCTTCTTGTGTTTTATACAGGTTCTTTTTTGGTGGATGTTTACTCAAATTATTTTTGAATTTGTAGAAAATGACTGTGATTCTGCAGCATTAACACACTAGATTCTTGAAGCACTGAAGTTTTATTTGTACACAGTGTTTTATTTTGTCATTATTAACTTAAAAAAAATAAAGTTATAGCATTAGCTTGTCTGATGAAAGTTTGATTATTGTCATTAACTTTTCTAATCACTGTTAATCCTCATTCAGTAAGTGTTGTGAAGGACCTAAACATTTGTACTTTTTTATACTAATTTTGTTTTTTTACCATACACTGGTGTGTGTTGACACTGTATACAGTAATTTCCCCAGTCCTGTGAAAAAAAATCAGAGGCAATTTTTTCCTGATGCAAATTAAACATCTATTACATTTGCATTTTTGTTTTATTTGATTTGAATTTGAATTGGATGTTACTTTATCCATAAACAGCATGCTTTGTGAATGTTTTGTAGTAGATTTATTTAACATAGTTTCCTCACTCTGTGTCTTTCATCTGTCCCAAGCAGTTACAAGCCAGAGGCTGCAGCGTTTTATTTTTTCCCCTCTCGTTTATAAGTTGGATTGAGTTTGCATCTTTCAAACTTGGCACCCACTTAGCACCAAGAATGTCGGCATCATACAAACTCGGCACCGGCCTTTTATTGACTAACAAACTCGGCACCAAGCAAAAAACACCTTGAAGAGTCATGCAGTGGTTAAAATAAAGTAACGTACGTGTAATTATGCAATAAAAAATGGTTTGGTAGTTAGTAGCTTTGTATATCACTAGTTATGGGAGTTGATAAGAATTCCCAACTCTCAAGAAAATCTGGGCCCCCACGGTGTTCAGTCTACAAGTGTTTAAAATGTTGTTAAGGCTGAATGATTACATCCATGTCGGTGAAAGTGCGGCGCCATTTTTTTATGATTTGGGCTTTGAACAATTTTAATAAGGGTTTGTTTAATGGTTTTCAATGGAATTTTGCTTTTTAACAGAGCGTGATTTGCCGAAAGGAGCCGGCCATAAACAGGGACTAATTTACCGACGGTCGCGACAGTTCTGTGCGTGATAGCTTGCGTGCACCAAAGATCATTGGTGCACACAATCCTTTCAGGTTTTTTGTTTCCGTCCCGTGCTATAACGTCACTTCTATTTTCTGGTAAATTTATGATAATTATATTGCAATAATAAATGTTATTACTAATAATTTATAACTTTTTTCTTATAGTCTTTTTTCTTTGTCTTTTTTCTTCCACTCTGTGCTTTTTAACATGTGTTCTGCGTCTCTGATAATTTTGTATGTAAGGGGCGCAATATAAATTTTAAATATAATTATTATTATTATTATTATTATTAACAGCATCAAGCTTTTTATGGGACTGGGGGCCGAACTTTAAAATAAAAATGAGGCACCACGCAGTGTGAAAATTGAACTTTTTCAACTGGGTGCCGAGTTTGTATTTGTTCATGTGCCAAGTTTGTGGGTGCCGAGTTTGCAAGGTGCCGAGGTTATAAGTGCCGAGTTTGCAGGTGCCGAGTTTGCAAGGTGCCGAGTTTGCAGGTGCCGAGTTTGCAAGATGCCGAAGTGACCGGTACCCGTTGGATTGGAATAATCCCATTTCATATCATATTATTTGATATGAGACCCATAGGGTTATTCACTTCCTGTATTCGGAATCGGGGCTGGGGTGGTTTTCCCCGCTGGTTTTTTTTTCCTTTATTTTTAACAAGCCATATAGCTTTATCGTTGGCCATTATCAGAGCGTGCATCTCTGTACAATAGTTGAGTGTGATTTGAACTGCTATGCGAGTGTGGGATTTACTTGGCTGCAGTGGGCTGCAGTTTAGGTTGCCATAGGCCCCATCTCATCATGTATGCATAAATCTGCCATCAATGGAATATTATGATATCATGTGGCCCACATCTTATGCCCTTTTGGGTTGAAAAGTAAACACTAACTGAATTATTATAATAATAACAAAGTTAAATGTAACTCAAATCAACTGGGAGTGTAATCATTCAAAAAGCAATAGCGAAAGCTGAATTAAAGCCATATACACTTTCGGAATAGAAAAATTAATGAAAGTTCACAGATTTACAAATAACTTACAGGGTTTACAGAAAGTAATGGTGAAAGACTTCTCTTGAAATTATATTCCATGAAATGCTTTACTTTTTGAAAAACATTAAAACAAATATCAATTCTCGATATCGAGAATTACAGATTTATTTTAAACACATGTCATGACACGGTGAAACGTGCGGAAACAAGGGTGGGTTTTCCCGTTATTTTCTCCTGACTCCGACGACTGATTGAGCCTCAATTTTTCGCAGGTTTGTTATTTTACACGTGTAGGCGTTTGGACAATACTTTTTACTGAAAGTGCCACAACTTGAATGTTACCCAAGCATTCCTGTTTAGTACATTCAAGTGATACTCAATCAGTGTAGGCCTATCGATTGTTTTCAAAAAGAAAGTTATAGACCAAAACCAAAGCAAGAGATTGCCACTCCCAAACGCACAATGGATAAAAAGACATGTCAATGAGTTGGGTGGAAGCGGGAGAAAAGCATCCTTGCCCTTATTTTGGCTCATTTAAAGATGAACTTGTTAGTAGTTGTCAAACACCAGCAGCCGATTTCACGAAACGCTAGGATTAATCCTATCTCGACTAAGGACAAGTAACCCATCCTAACTTTAGGATGGGTTTGATGCGTCCTAACCTCTTTGGATACAGAACTTAACTCATCCTTAGTCCTAAAGATTAATCCTAAGTTACATGTAGGAAGAGTTTGGTGAAAGCAACTGCTGTATAAAATAAAAAACCTGTGAAAAGTTGAGCTGAATTGGTCACCAAAGTTGCGAGAAGTTAATGTTGCATCTGAATTGTGTACTTTCAGATGTATGAGCTTTCTCAGATTCAAATTTGTTTGTGATTTTCTTTTCCAAAACTGCTTTACTTGGAACGGAGTCATTTCGTATAATCAAAGTGATCAGTTTCCAACTCCAAATTCGAGGAAATTTTGTTTTGTATTAATATTATGGAAACTTTTCAAAAAAATAATGAGTTGGATAAAATTATATTATTTTTTTTTTTTTGAAATTAATCAAGAACATTGGGGAGGACAACCAGGACAATAAAATATTTGCATCCTAAAATTTGGTTTATTTTCTTAATTTTTTAAATTTGTTTAGCTAGTTTTTATTTTATTATACAGGTTGTTCAATATGGCAGGATGCACGTATGACTGACTGCACACTGATTTATCATGCAATAATACCGGTGACAAAGTAAATGCAAATAATTTAAATCGTCTCAAATTACAGGCTGCAATTTAGTCACAGTGTAAAAAAAAAAATAAAAAATCAGCTCCCAGGTAGCGCAGCAAGTTCAAGGACTGTTGTTGTCCGCTCCATGTTGATCAAAACAGCGTTAAATGGGTATTATGCTCGGGTCTGGCCTCGCCGTCAGTTTTGTGTCGAGGCTGCTGCCTGACAATATTCTCCTCTTTTCTTCAATCGGACGAAGTTCAGCCAGTTATTTAATTATTCTGTGAATTATTTCCACCCTTCTTCTCCAAGTATGGATTTTTGAAATATTGTATTTAATGCAGCTTTGAAGAAGAGAGCGTGAGGGTTTTGTTTGTCCATTGCATCGTTTACTGCACCACTGATTGCATTTTTTCCGCCCTCTTCCCTTCCGCCCGCTTGGTCTTGCTTTGTTTCTGTTGTGATATTTTGTTTAAATTAATTTTATTAATTAGTTTGTTTAATAGTTAACTCAATCATATAAATTTTCCTCTCCTTTTATTTTGACGAACATATTGCTATTAGGTGTATAGCAATATCTTTAAACATGCATGAATAAGCAACACAACAAAAAATATTTGTAAAAGATTCAGGTAGACATGGTTAAATGTGCCAGATTTTTTGTTCTGTTAACTCCTCCAAGTTTTGTTCTGTTGTTTTGAATGTTAGCAGAAGGAAATATTACAAAACTTATTTCAAAATGTCATTATTCTATTACAAATGCAGCAACTGTAAAAGCCAAAACCTCAAAAGCTTGTTTGCGATTGTAAAAGGAACAGAGAGCAATTTTAAAATGAAAAGCTATTCATGTGCCCCCCCTCCCCAGATTTCATAAAGCCAGTAAACGCAAACAAATCCTAAGCACAGAATAGTATTGCTTAGCTAAAACTGGTCACAAGCCAACATTGCATTCAGTTTGCATTGTTGTGGCTAATGCCCCACTAAGTTCTTGCTCAGCAAATAAATTTCCCTAGCAGTATTTCTGCTTAACATCTTTATGAAAATTTGGCCCTTATGACGATAAAGAGGAATATAAATTTTGGTTTTTACCCATACACTAATGTGTGATAGCACTGTATATACTCAGTACTTTCCCAAGGCCTGTGAACAAATGGCATATTACTCAGGTGGGATTCGAACCCTTGCAACGACCCTTGCAAAGAGCCAAATCTACAGTCCTCAGCAATCATCTGAACTCATCTCACAACATCCTTGAACGGTCCTCTAGATTCAAACATCCCAATTGGGAACTGTCCTCTAGATTCAGGATTGGTCCGCTAGATTCAAACCTCCCAATCAGGAACAGTCATCTGCATTCAAACATCCCAATCAGGAACGGTCCTCTAGATTCAAACATTCCAATCAGGAATGTTCCTCTAGATTCAAACATCCCAATCAGGAACAGTCCTCTCGATTCAAACATCCCAATCAGGAACGGTCCTCTAGGTTCAAACATCCCAATCAGGAACGATCCTCTAGATTCAAACATCCCAATTAGGAACGGTCCTCTAGATTCAAACATCCCAATTTGGAACGGTCCTCTAGATTCAAACATCCCAATCTGGAACGGTCCTCTAGATTCAAACATCCCAATTAGGAACGGTTCTCTAGATTCAAACATCCCAATCGGGAACGTTCCTCTAGATTCAAACATCCCAATCAGGAATGGTCCTCTAGATTCAAACATCCCAATTAGGAACGGTCCTCTAGATTCAAACATCCCAATCAGGAACGTTCCTCTAGATTCAAACATCCCAATCAGGAACGGTCCTCTAGATTCAAACATCCCAATCAGGAACGGTCCTCTAGATTCAAACATCCTAATCAGGAACGGTCCTCTAGATTCAAACAGAACTCAATATCATGCCTGACTCATGTAAAATCTGCCCTTCATAAGAAAATGAAAAGATTAACACTTAAAAAGCAGTCATAAGAAGGTCTGATTTATCAAAACGATCAACCCCCTTTTCAGAAGTTTCATTGTATGCAAATTGACCCCAGCACAAAATTGTTATTTTGGTTTTTTTAAGGGTCTAGCTTGCCTTGAAATTACAAGCTCCTGTATCTATTTATTATTTTTTTCAATGTTGTTTGTGGTTGGTATACATACATTCTATTTTATTTTATTTTAAAAGTCATGCAGTATTTGTTTGTGCAGCATGTTTTTTTCCCCTACAGGAAATGTGGTTGCTATGACAATAATCCATGACGACACGCGCGTGTCTGGCAGCATTCCAACCGGCACGTCGTCGCAGCTTCCCATGCCTAGCGCCATGTCCTAGTCAGGGGCCAATCCTCTGTGCTGTCCAGGCATGCGTACAAACCGTCCGTTCTCGGCTCACACAACCTTGCATAATACATGAAATCTCCTAGGACATGTTCATTACTATCTTGCCTAAATGCCTTTCCAAATTTGCATTCACTCCTTTGCCGTGTTAAAGAAATAACACAATGGCAGTTGCAGAGGAGTTGCATTTATAAAGCAATTAAAGCTGGGACCTAAGATTTTATTATTTGCTCTTGTTTATATATCAGCTGCACAGCTCATTCTCACTTTTGATGTTATAGAATTGCTGTATTTTTGTTTGCCCCTTCCTTTCTGCGCATGCAAATGCGACAAAAGCGTTTGTCTATTGACAGAACAGCTACTTCCAGATTTGTGTACATACGTGGAGAAGGTCACACAAAGTGATGCTGAGACATTTAAAATGAAAGTGTTTTTAATTTGTGATTTCATTTTCAAGCTTTGCAGTCAGGCTTGTCTGCAGTGCTATAGTTTGATTGACACAAGAACAATTTCTGAAAACAACCTGGTCATTAAATAATTATTTCATGGATGGTTTATTAAAGGAACATGTACCTTAGATCGGTCGAGCTAGTCTTTGAAAAGCGTTTGTAACCGTTTGTTATAAAATGCATATGGTTAGAAAGATGTTTTAAAAGTGGAATACAATGATCCACACCGGTTGCCTCGAAATTGGATGGTTTTCCTTTAACTTTGCGAACGAACACGGACAGCCGTTTATGGGAGTCAAAAATTTGACTCCCATAAAAGGCTAACCGTGTTTGTCGTTGAGGTAAAAGGAAAGCCACACAATTTTGAGTAATACTTGTGTGGATCATTATATTTTACTTTTAAAACATCTTTCTAATCATGTGCATTTTGTAACAAACGGTTACAATTGCTTTTTGAAGACCAACTCGACCGATCCAAGGCAACGTGTTCCTTTAAACTATTTTTCAATTAAATAATTTGTGTATTTTTAATATCGCCTGTGTATATCTCTTTCTTCTGCAAATGATGCATGTGTAATGTGCATGTAAAATCATTGTTGTATCTGTAATGGTAGTAAAGTTGATCATTTCATCCATAGTAACAGATTAGTTAGGACCTGGAAGTATGTTTCACCGTCAGTGTTTGGTTCAATTTCATGGCTCTGCCTACCCTGGAATTCTGCGCTTACTACACATCCAACCACACAGTTAACTGGCACTGTAAGCTCAGAATTCTGCGCTTACTGCGCATCCAACCACACAGTTAACTGGCACTGTAAGCTCAGAATTCTGTGCTAAGCAGAGCCATAAACCTGGACCCTGCTGAGAGATTGTTCAACCCATCTTTTAAAGAACAAAAAAATATGCTGCTTCTAAAATGAATCAATACTCAATGCATTTAAGAAAATGAAAATCTGATTGTCAGAAATATTGCAAGTTCTTTGCTCTGAGAAGAGCAAAGTTGAAGTCTAAGATTTTTAATTCTGCCTTTTGTGGTAATACGGTAGAGTAGCTTTATGCAAAGAAATAATAAATTCTCCTAGTCCGCAACAAGCTGCATGGAAATGTTTTTTCAACTCCACATTTTTCACTGTGGGAAATGAAAAATAGCACACGCAGTGCACACACCATTCCTAAAGTGCCCAACAATGAATGTAACACTACATGCTGTGTCACATTAGTTGCACCTAGACTCATCTCAAAGGTGTTACCAGTGGTACCCGTCATATACGTGTTGATGTGTGTGTATCGTAGCCCCCTCGTTAATCACAGCTACACCGTATAGTGCATGACTTCATTCAAACTTGTCATCAACTCATCACCATTCTGCATCTTGGCATACAATCCTCGTAATTTGCTGAGTTGTCTTGAAGGAGATACTCTTGCCAATAGCATTCTGCACTAATGCGAAATATAGCCAAGTACCCGGATCTCAGATGAAATGGTGAAATTTTACTAAGGCGCGCGTATGTTCAAATTGTACCCGTGACTAACTACACTACTAGTGCAGTTTTGCACGTCGATGACGCAGTGATCGTGTAGGTGGTCTGGTGGTGTGGCATATTTGTCTGACAGCCGGTCATTTGTGCGGGGTGCTATTCCTAACCTGGGCCCAATTTCATAGAGCTGCTAAGCACAAAAATTTGCTTAGCATGACATTTATTCCTTAATAAAAACAGGATTACCAACCAAATTTCCACGTGATTTTCGGGTTAAGCAAACATCAGCTGATACCAGTAACAAACAAAATGGAACCAGTGGAAATTTGGTTGGTAATCCTGTTTTAATCAAGGAAGAAATTTCATGCTAAGCAAATTTTTGTGCTTCGCAGCTCTATGAAATTTTGCCCAGTTTTAAACAAAATAATGGGCCAAAAAGTACAAAAAGAAAAGTATGGCATCCCGGTTCAAAGATATTGACAGAATAGGGAGACTGCCAGCTTGATAGCTCAGTTGGTAGAGCATGGTTAAAACGGAGGTCACATTGAGGTCACAATGCTGCTTCGAACCCTGCTCTAGTCAATTTCACTTTGTTCAATCGGAAAACGAACAATTATGAGTCAGTTTTTTCCTACTCACTTGTACATTAAGCAATTTTCTCAGAATGCGTTTATATAATTTTACAAGATATTATGTAATAGGATTCTTGTTCATACAATGTTGATGAGTATCAAAAAGTATCACAGTTTTATTCTTTGATGCCCATTTTGTTGTTTGTTTGGAGTATTTAATCTGCATGCCTGTGAACTGTAGACCAAACAATTTGTTCACCCCTGCATCAACATGTTTTTCTTCTTCATTTAATAGCATGATTATTCTTACACATTTTTTACAAATAAATTTCACAATTTGATATTTTTATTTGGTTGTTTTATTTTTTTCTCACTTAAATTTTAAACAATATTTTGGTCATTCTTCTGATATGTTTTAAATATTAATTGTTTTTGCAGCAAAAGGTAGTTTGAGCTGTTAACAATTATTATTTGTGTTGCTAATTACTCTAAAATTTCACTTAACAACAAATGAATGGAAAGGGCAGGTCATCCATTCATTGTTGATGTTAAAAATGTTGATAAAAACATAAAATCAATCAAATCAAATTATTTTCAGTGTAAGCCTTTTTCTCATGTTAAAATTGTTTGGGTGGTTTCAGGTACTTAAGACAAATTATAGCCATTAGAAAAACTACCAAGATGACAACTTCAAAAGTGGTACCCTTCATTGTGTTTCCTATCAAATGAAAACAAAAGTTCAATATTTCATGCCAAATAATTGAGGTTCCCCGCAGGTCGTCATTGCCAGTGATGGTCTGATGTACTTTTATTGCATGTTGAGTTTGCACTGGTGGGTTATTGTGGTGACATAACAAACACCAAGCAAAGTCAAAGACTTCTTGAATCGGTGTCAATTGCTCCAAACTCATTTTTATAATCATGGCTTTCTTCTCTCCCATCTCTCTTCCCCTTCTCTCTGATCTTTTGCTCCTGTCACACTCCCCCCCCCCCCCCCCCAACGTCCCTTCCTTAAAAAAATTATCCTTTCCGCTGTTCTTCCCGTTTTCTTCTTTTATGTGACACTTCTTGTCAACAACTCTTCAATTTGTATTTGTGCCCACCGTTTTCTCCCTAATTATTTCCTTGGTTTGTTTTCTTGTGTTTGTTATCGTTGTTTATCTTTTCCTTTTTTCGCTCTTACCACTTTCTTTGTTTTATACATCGTTTTAAACATCTCATTCTTTCCTGGAATTGTCATTTTATGAAATGTTGGTGTTTTTGTAAAAAAAAAAAAAAAAAAAAATAAATTGTGATTGTCAATGACTGTTCTGTTGCCAACTTGTGTTTTGGATTGTTTGGCTATTGTTGTGTTTCTATTCCTAATATATGTTTGTATCGTACCTTGCTTTCTCCCAATCACTCCTTACTGTGGTTTAACCAATATCCCCATTCCTTGTCACACACTCTCATCCTCCTCTACATGTACCCACATCCCAAAATGTCCCCACAATGTACTCCTGTTTGTCCATCATTCTCCCAAACGGCAAACCACCCATTATCCTACCCTGAACCCACCTGATCCTTTTGTCTCCATTATCTTACCTCACCCATATCCCACCTCATCCCACCCCCACCCATTTCTCATGCCAACTCCTTGTTACAGGATGCATCTCATCATGAGCATCTGCACTTTGCATGTTGTTCACCCATCTTGTTCCTCAAGCGCAAGGTAGGCCTGTCTCCTTTTTAATCCCACTGTGGCGCCCTATGGGCAAGCTATTCCCCAATGCTTTGAGAGCTCCTTAAAAGGTCTTGTGCAGCAAGATCTGAACCCTGCTGCAGCCATCTTTTTTTCCTTTCCCCCAAAATGTGATGAAACTGAGGCTGGCATTTAAGCAGACTGATCCCTTTTTATGTGTCAGCACAATTATTCATTGTTTGCATTTAGAGTCAGTTGATCTAAATGAAGATGGCTGCAGCATGCTGGTGACCAGTTGACAATGTATTAATTATATATCATTATTGATGTTTTTCATAAATATATAACTTTAAGCATTTTCACAACAGGGTTTCAAAGGAACACGTTGCCTTGGATCGGTCGAGTAGGGCTTTGGAAAGCGTTTTTAACCGTTTTTAATAAAATGCATATGGGTAAAAAGATGTTGTATAAGTAGAAAACAATGATCCACATAAACACGCCTTGAAATTGCATGGTTTTCCTTTTACCTCGTCGACCAACAAGGTCGGCCATTTGTGGGAGTCAAATTTTTGTTTAGTTCACAAAGTAAAAGGAGAATCACGCAATTTCGAGTCAAATTTGTGTGGATCATTGAATTCTACTTTTAAAACATCTTTCCAACCTTATGCATTTTATAACAAACGGTTATAAACGCTTTTTATAGACCACTCTTCCGATCCAAGGCAACGTGTTCCTTTAATTCTTCATTTGTTCCAGACAGTAATATTTCTTTTCCATAGCCATTCCACTGTATCTTTGAAATCTTTCACTGTTATACATACAATTTTTTTTTTTGGGGGGGAGAAGATTTGAAAGATTATTTGCAACTTGTCCTGAACCAATAGCTTATTTTAGCTATAATGTAGCTTCGTAAGATAGGAAATGTGTGGGACGATGTTTTCGGAGTGATGTTGTTGTCCAAACTACGTTTTCCGTTTGCGGCTATGGCTAGAAGCTTCAACATTTTATCTTAAGCCAGAGCCATAGCCTCTCTTCAGCGACATGATACCAGTCACAGATTGTACATGTTACATGGTATTCTGGCTGGTAACCCTAATCTGGTGAGCACAATTCTTTTGTAATCAGCTACTTTTGGTGCTTACTCAGATCTATGAAATTGGTCTTTGGTCTATTTGATTGTATTACATGTACATGTACCTGAAGTGAACATACAGTTAACTTGGGAAATATGCTTGAAAGAGAGCTTGCAAAATGCTGAGCATGACCGTACTCTGTGTCTTGCTGTGGATGCCATTTGACAAGTGTACCACAAAGTGACATCACTTGGCATGATCATGTATTACCTTTGAATTATACTGCCTGTGAAGCCAAGGACTCTCAGAAAAGGGGAACTTAATCATTGTACAATGCTGTACTAGCAAAGAATCCAATGAAGAGAATACAAGGAAGGAAATTTCAGTTTTAGATGTGGGTGGGAAACCACACAGAATTATTCATGGGAAAACCCACGCAGTTAGTTAAAGACTAAAAACCCAATCTTCAAAGTGCTAGTGCTCCTGGCGTGATTCGAACCGGGGTCCTTGAGGTGGAAGGCGAGGAATAATACCACTACGCCAACCTAATCACTATGGTAAAATGGTATCACGAATTGAGCATTTTGGAGCATTTTCCATGTTTTCAGTGACCAATAAACATGGCTAGAGTCCATGCAAAAAAAGACTGCCATACATGCGTGTCACATGATGAACTTTGTAGATCTAATCCCATGGACCCATCATCAGACTGTACTATAGACTTGATTCAAGTCCCGTTCTCATGTGAGAGGTCCCTAAGCATATCGCGCCAACTACACTTTTAGCAAACAAGCCGTAGATAGCAGTGCATGCTCGCCGTCAAAATGTGGTCACGAGAATGCGGAACTGGTTAGGGAATGGGGAATGCAGAGCATCACAAAATAATACAGGATTTGGACTTGAGTCAAGTCTAACTGTACTAGGAAGTTGCACTCTACACACTGGCCAAACCTCAACGTCATCGCTAAAAGTACTTTGCCATGATAAGTGTATTCACTCTCAATTATATTCTTGGGGTGGTCTCAAATAGAAAATTTGATTGTAACGCAGATTAATGTTCATTAAGACATCAGTAGAACTGCACAACTTCCTGTCCCCAACAATCAAAATGCATAAAAGAGTCAAACTGCATTAGATGAGCAGTATAATCTGAGTATGGCTTTAGTTTATAGCGCGTCACAAAGACACTTGAATAACCCTCACAATAAGCTGCTTAATTAGTTGGAAATAAGGCGCACAAATGATAAGAAGTACATTACAGCTGCTGCAATCACCCCGTCATTGAGGAGTATTATTGCAGATGGCTGGACTTCCGTAAAGCCCCGCCAACTACAAGATATTCAACGGGGTTAGTGTGTGTGCACTTTAGTCTAGTACCTTGTTCAGTCTGATGAGTTTAGTTCATAAAGGCAATGAACTAGTGACCTGATTAGGACGGATTTGGAAAATTACTTTGGGGCCAATTTTGCTGTCATGCACTTGCGCTGCAGAGAGGCTCCTTTCTTGCAGCAGAGCATGCTTGGGATTACACAGCGGTGTTGGGAAAATTCATGGACTTGAGTGCCCTGGATAATTCTTTAAGACCCTTTTTCCCCAAAAGAAGCACCATTTGCAAAATGAAAATGATGTTCCCCCTCTCAAAGGTAACATTCCTGAACCTGAACTAACCGTGAGTGCTTTACGATCACAAAATTTACTACTAAAAACTACTTAAGAGAATGTCATTCCAGATTGATGTGATTCTGTCAAAATTTCCCAACACTACACTAGTTCCATTGTGTCTCAGATTGAGTAATGTTGAGATGTGTTTCCTTCATGAGTTGAATTTCCAACTTGAATGCTTTAGTTTTTTAAGCATGCACTATGCTGTAAAAACAAACAAGGAACGTGATGACGTGATGACATTTGAAGTAGCCCCTTTACACGATGACGTATCCGTTGCAAAATCTCTACCCTTGACATTGTCAATGAATTACGGAGGAGGTTTAAAATGGCCCAAACGATAGCACTCAGTCGCACGGATCGTGAATACATTTGGAATGCAACTCCCACAGCCTGTATGCAGTGCCGGTGCGACCAGACACGCTCTGCACTATTTCTGACCCAGTAACCTGCTCCAGATTGCCTGCAGAAAATACTAAATTCTGCAGTCAAGGGGGGGGGGGGGGGGGGCTCTGTACATGTATCACTTGTACAGAATGAATCTGTGGCCGGAAACGCCAATGTTTGTTTGACTAATAATGAAACCTTAAGCTCCGTGGACATCCACACTCTTTAATATGAGCTCATGTAGAATGATACAGAGACATGTGTGGTGTGGAACTGTAGACGGCGATGGACGACGGCATGAATTTTAATCATGCGCCTCAGATCTCCTTCTACTTTGTTTTTTTTCCTTCTTGTTATTCTCGTTTCTTTTACTTATCATGAGTTCAAACTAGGCCATCATCAAAAGTCGCAGGTTTTTATGAATCGGTTGAATACTGAATGTATTGGAACTTCTTTTTCTTTGCATTTATCTAAATCATAGCTACATATTTTCAGGATTTGTTTAGAAAAGTTCTGATTGAATCGATCGCAAACAATCTTAAATTTGTATATCTTTAAAGAAAAAATTTATGGCCATTTGCAACCTATTTTATTATATAGCAAATATATGCTTCTTGGTCAGTCAGCAGTAATGCACAGACACCACATCATCATTGGTGGACATAAATCCCAATGGGTGTCTCTGATTGTCAACAAACACACAACAAACTAGCAACCAAAAACATCCCTCAAATATTTCCAGATGCTATCAATGTGGGCCTAATTTCATGAAGCCTTTTTTACAGAGCTCGGGAAAGTACTGAGTATACAGTGCTAACGCACATTGGTGTCAATGGGTAAACAAAAAATAATCTCACACAAAAACTTGCTAAGCAAAAACAAAGTATTGCCTAACAGAAAAGAAGTCAATAGCAAAAATTACATTTAGTCTAAATTGTTGTGACTGATGATGCCCCACCTAATATTTGCTTAGCAGAGACATTTTTGGAGCAGTATATATTTCCTGCTATCAAACAGTTTGATGAAATTGGGTCCAGATTGTTGATAAGCTTCAAACCAGCCAACCACATCAGGGTATGCTAAGGGCCCAATTTCATGGCTCTGCTTACCGCCGAATTATGCGCTTACGATCACGATTCCCCACTTACATGTACGTGCATTGGCACTGAATTTATGCGCTAGCCTTGTAAGCCTAGAATGCCTAGTAATGGAGTACGCACGCGCAGAAACCAAAATTTACCGCTAACCTGTGAAGTACGCTTGCGTAAGCACAGAATTACCTGCTTCCGTAAGCGCCAATTCTTTGCTTACAGTAAGCAGAGCCATGCAATCAATTGGGCCCAGATTGTTGGCTTTGCATACACATTAACCTATCCTTAGGTACTTGTCTTATGCTTGTGTCAAGGATAACTTCTCCAGCGAAGTAGACATACATACAAAAAAACTCAATTAACGAGCGAACCCAGCTGGTATGGCTAATTGGGGCATGGCACTGGAACAAATAACTGCCATTTTTGTGATTAAACGTTATTAATCATGATCTATGTAATTAAACTTTGCTCCCACTAAGGCCTAGTTCAAACTAAATATTGACAGCTAGGTAGGCTTTTAACAAAAATTTATATCGTCATAAAATTACATAAGGCCATGAAAATTTGATGCTCTAGTTTTTGAAGCCAGTGTGGTAGTATCCGCACAAAGCAAAGATATTGATAGATGAATTTTTTTTTACCAATTTTGCTTCAATAAAAAAGGATGTAAGAATCCTTCGTGTTATCCAAGTACATCATTCTTTTAGGTTTAAACTTTCCTTATACGCAATAGACCGATCCATTAAGCTCTGCCCATTGCGTATTGACCAATCACAACGCAACGAAGGTCCGACAAATAAGGTCAGACATGCGTGCGCGTATTTTGGCGCGCGCGGTAGAGTTGTGCAGAAAGGCATTGGAGAGCCCCACATGTTCTTGCTCACACGTGCGTCGTGGGCGGAGCCTAATGGATCGGTCTATTAGGTGAAATCAAGGACTTACCCATCAACAAATTGTAAACTATTTGCACATGACACCCATCAGAATTCATTTATGCAAGTACAAGCATAAGCAGTGGTAAAGAAACGTCATGGTTTTTAATGCTTGATATCCGAGATAAGCCATTATGAACAATATCGCCAAGTTGTTTCCATTTTTGCAATGAGCTTAGCTTTACAATGAATCTCCCACCTTAATTTTTTGAATTTTCTTGGATGAGACATGGACCACTTTCTAGCAAGAAAACAAAATCCCCCAAGAAGTTTTTTTTTTAAATGACCGGTGTAGGTTGACTTTGTAACTCTGGGTTTCCCAATGTACGTCTGGGCCCCCTATGCTTAAGAACCCCCTATGCTTAAAGGAACACGTTGCCTTGGATCGGTCGAGTTGGTCTTTGAAAAGCGTTTGTAACCGTTTTTTATAAAATGCATATGGGTAGAAAGATGTTGTAAAAGTAGAATACAATGATCCACACAAACATGCCTCGAAATTGCGTGGTTTTCCTTTTACCTCGTCGACTAACACGTCGGCCATTTATGGGGGTCAAAATTTTGACTCCCATAAATGGTCCGACCATGTTACTTCGCACAGTAGAAGGAAAACCACGCAATTTCGAGGCAAACTTGTGTGGATCATTGTATTCTACTTTTAAAACATCTTTCCAACCATATGCATTTCATAAAAAACGGTTACAAACGCTTTTGTTTTGACCAACTCGTCCGATCCAAGGCAACGTGTTCCTTTAAGAACCCTAAACAAATGTTGATTGTGCGTCCACGTGTCCCATTAGGCAACTCAGTCTCAATGAATATAAGTAAATGGAATTTAATCATGTCTCTGATCAATAAATAGACAGGCTGTTCATAAAACCTTGTCATGTGATCTGTCAGCATTTGGTAGGACATCCAAGCCCCCCCCCCCACTACTTTTTGCTTTTTTTAATATAGTTTATTCAACGTCATTCATTCAGCGAGGCATTAAGGAATTCCCAATAGTTGGAATTGATTTTCTTTTTCTTGGTAGGGATGAGCCAATTGGTTTTAATACGTTCACATCACCTCATGGCTGGGAAGCACAGCAGCTCAATGTGTGGTCACTGCAGAGCAGATAACTCTCTTTGGGTATGCGAAAGGTTCCTGGAAAATAAAGCAGTCTTTCCATATAGTCTTTCCATATGTTGAAACATAGGATTCGAACTGCCTCTAGCTGCCGGGCAACCTTGGTAGTCTAGTTGGTAAGACACTGCTCTAGAATTGCAAGGGTCATGGGTTCGAATCCCACCCGAGTAACATGCCTGTGATATTTTTTCACAGGACTCGGGAAAGTACTGAGTATACAGTGCTAACACACATCGGTGTATGGGTAAAAACCAAAATTAACAGTCTTTCCATGTTGTGATCAATAATTTTGATGGAAACATTTTCTTTCCAGTTAGGTGGAATGTTTTTAAAGATGTTTTCCTGATTGTTGTACATAAACTTCCTGATTGCAAGATGCAATTGTTAGAATCTCTGCAACTCTCCTCAAGTCTGAAAAAAACTTCCCTGAAAATAAACTAATCTTTCCATGTTGTGATAAACACATTTGCGTGAGGCAAATGTTAGAATCTCTGCAACTCTCCTAAAGTCTGCAAAAAACTTCCCTTAAAATAAACCAATCTTCCCATGTTGTGATGAACAAATTTCCCTGACTATGGAAACATTTTCCCTGTAGTTGAATGTAGTTCTATATATCTTCCTGGTCGCTTTACCAGATATTACTGATTGCATTATGCAAATGTTGGCAGCTCTGCAACTCTCCTAAAGTCTGCAGAAACTTCCCTGAATATAAACCAATCTTCCCATGTTGTGGTGCACATTAGAAAATCTCCTTGGTTATGGAAACCTTTTCCCTGTTGTTGAATGTAATTCAAGATTTCCCGGTTGCTTTACAAAGTATATCTGATTGCATTATGCAGATGTTGGGAGCTCTGCATTTCTCCTAAAGTCTGCAAAAACCTCCCTGAAAATAAACTAATCTTCCCATGTTGTGATAAACAAATCTCCCTGGTTATGGAAACCTTTTCCCTGTTGTTGAATGTAATTCAAGATTTCCCGGTCGATTTACAACATGTTACTGATTGCATTATGCAAATGTTGGCATTCGGCATTTCTCCTCAAGTCTGCAAAAACTTCCCTGAAAATAAACCAATCTTCCCATGTTGTGATAAACAAATCTCCCTGACTATGGAAACCTTTTCCCTGTTGTTGAATGTAATTCTAGATATTTTCCCGGTCGATGTACTAAATAATCCTGATTGCATGATGCAAATGTTGGCATCTCTGCACTCTCCTGATGTCTGAAAAAACTTCCCTGAAATTAAACCAATCCTTCCAGATTGTAATGAACAAATCTCCCTGATTATGGAAATTTTATTCCTTTCATGTAGAATGTAATTCTAGATTTTCCTTGATTGTTGGACAAACTCTCTCTGGTTTCAAGATGCGAATGTTGGCAGCTCCATTACTGTTTGGTTATTCCTTATCGAAACCTGCGGGAATAATGGTCAGACAAGGGTTTCCTGGTTAGCTAAACCTGGAAGTCTTCATATGGAAACCTTGCTTTATGTAACAACAACAATCTAGTACAGCTTTTGGAAACCTGTGGGAATATGGGTCAGACAAGGGTTTCTTTGTAGCTCAACCTGGAAGTCTTTATATAGAAACCTTGCTTTATGTAACAACAAGTTAGTTCAGCTTATGGAAACCTGTGGGAATCTGCTCAGACAAGGGGTTTCCTTGTAAGCTAAACCTGGAAGTCTTTATATGGAAACCTTGCTTTATGTAACAACAACAATCTAGTACAGCTTATGGAAACCTGTGGGAATATGGGTCAGACAAGGGTTTCTTTGTAGCTCAACCTGGAAGTCTTTATATAGAAACCTTGCTTTATGTAACAACAAGTTAGTTCAGCTTATGGAAACCTGTGGGAATCTGCTCAGACAAGGGGTTTCCTTGTTAGCTAAACCTGGAAGTCTTTATATGGAAACCTTGCTTTATGTAACAACAAGTTAGTTCAGCTTGTGGAAACTTGTGGGAATCTGCTCAGACAAGAGTTTCCTTGTAGCTAAACCTAGAAGTCTTCATATGAAACAGTCTGAAAGGAATTATATTCTTAGTCAAAATTCACTAGGAAATTCCTAATATAATGCCGTTTCTTGATAGATTCTAGAAAATTCAAACAGAAGGTTTATGTTTAGGGTTTGGCTCACTTGTTTATAGTTGGTGGGACCCAAACTTTTGAACTATAACTTGGATCAATTAGACATCCAGTTGCTTCCTACTAGGAATTGTTCTTTATAAATCCCTTTCCTTCATATAAAAAGTGGAGGGGGGGGGGGGTAGACAAAGAAAAAATTACAAGGGCAGGACTTGAACTTGAATTTGATTTTGGCTTGTAGTGTTTGTTAGATTCACGGTTTATGAAGTTTCTCATGCACCCAAATTACTACCACTCTTCAAACACATTAACTCTCACCTTTTTAAAGGCAGTGGACACTATTGGTAATTACTCAAAATAATTATTAGCATAAAACCTTACTTGGTAACAAGTAATGGGGAGAAGTTGATAGTATAAAACATTGTGAGAAACGGCTCCCTCTGAAGTAAAGTAGTTGTAGTTTTCAAGAAAGAAGTTATTTTCCACGAATTTGATTTCAAGACCTCAGATTTTGAATTTGAGGTCTCGAAACCAAGCATCTGAAAGCACACAACTTTGTGTGACAAGGGTGTTTTTTCTTTCGTTATTATCTAGCAACTTCGACGACCAATTGAGCTCAAAGTTTCACAGGTTTGTTATTTTATGTATATTTTGAGATACACCAACCTAGAAGAAGACTGGTCTTTGACAATTACCAACTGTGTCCAGTGTCTTTAACTGACGTAATCATCGCAATGGGTATAGTGTGTATGATTCCCTGTAAACATCCAAAGAGCCCCTAAATATGAAAATTTTCTTCAAGAAGAGACTCCAGACTCATGTGTTCTCCCAAAATATATATTTTTTTTGTGTATATACTTAACGTGTGTACTCGGCACCTTTGATCATATGTTGTATGGATTCCAGTGCTATGTAATTTGTTTTGATCGATTGATTGATGCCCGTTTAACCCATACATGGATGTACATTGCCTTTTATTGGTAAACAAGAGAGTAATTTTTAAAATGTCGTCATTGTGCCTCTCCTAGCTTTGATTTCCACACCTGCCAGGAGTGACTTCCAACCCCCCCCCCAAAAAAAAAACAACACCTCTCTCTTAGCCCCCTACTTACTTCACCTGCCGAGATAGCTACGTACAAGGAATTTTTATTCTGCTTGTGTATTGTAAAATTAGTCATTTGTGCTTCGTTGGATAAATTGATTGGGTTTTTACCACTTGAGGTTTGCTCATTTTGGCTGTCCACGTCTCGGAGGGTGTCGGCTAGACTGTCACGCAAGCTCGGCGATGGCATAGGGGGGCAATGACTCTCAGAGACCTTACTCGTACGTAGCTATTGAATTATTCATGAGTTATGTTCTGTGTGCAGCACCTTCCAAAGATAAAGAGCGCCAGAATTTCCATGAATTGCAAGAGGATGAAATTGTTCTTGAAACGTTTCTATTGAAAACCCACTCTCCGCAATGGTACCAGTTTGAGGAGTTTGTAGGAGTATGGATTGAGTTGTTTCCACATGACCAGGGGTAATAATGTTGAAGCCCCATGAGCGTCACTGTGTGACGGACCTGAGCGCTATATAAGAAGCCACTATTGTTATTACTATTTGTATTATTATTATTATTATTATTAGGTGCCGTAGAACATACATGAACTATATCCACTTTTAATCCAAGAACAAGTGTCAATGACCCCTGGTTGAATTGGCAGATTATGAAACAAACGCAGTGGAACAATGAGTGCTCAAAATGTGAAAACCTTGTCTTAATGGATACTTACACTAATCATAATTCCTGACATCAGATGGGTTTATGTCTTCTGGATTTCTGGTCTGTACTTATAGATTGTTAGTATTTGTACCCCCCACCCTTTTGGCTGAAAAGAATTCATAGAATTTTTGTCCAGTCGAATCCAATCTAGTGCTTTTTAATTTGAGTTAGAATGGACCGTTTTTTTCCCAGCATAAATAAGGCAGTTAATTAACTGTACGGACGCTGTGAGTTTCCCCCTCTTCGGACTTGGATTTCCTCTTTTCTCAAATGCTTTATTAACACATTTCTTGTTTTTCTTACACAGGTTGAAATGCAGGCAGCAAGATTAGAAAAGAGACAGTATAAGACGTCGAAAGTAGCTGAACTGTAAGTATAGTCATTCTGAAAGATGTTATTAAATTTGATCAGTTTTCTTGCTTTTCTTTTCTGTTTGTACCCCCCCTTCCACACCTACTCAGCAGACCCCACGATGCCCTTTTGTTAAATCCTTGCTTGGCATTACATTTTTTTCTTCTTATTTTATTTTGTTCTTTTTATTATGTATAAATACAAATACAAATTCCATAAGCAACAACTATGTAAGTTCAGGTCTACACAAGTTCAAAGCTGACTTCCCAAACTTGGCTTTGGACACAACAAAATGGCTTCTGACCGCACCCCTGAACAAAGATATTGACTAATATAGGAATTCCAACAACATAGGGCTGGCTAGCTCAGTTGGAAGAGCACCCTATTAATCTGTAGGTTGTCGGCTCAAATCCCGCTCCCAGTCAATTTTAGTTTGTTCAAATCAAACCCGAACTGTTTTAAAACTTACCCATATAGTCAGTTTCCCTTGTGTGGTTAAAAATAATTGTACTGCCACCAGGCCCAATTTCATGGTTCTGCTTACCGCTGAATTTTGCACTTATTTTCACCTGGAATGCCTAGTAATGTGGAGTGCTTTCGCACAAAAGCCAAAATTTCCCCCTAGCCCGTGAAACACGCTTGACGTAAGCACAGAATTCCCGGCGTCCGTAAGCGCTAAATCTTTACTTATGGTAAGCAGAGCCATGAAATTAAGCCCTGATGTGTTGTAGCCAGAACAAACGCATTGTAAGCAGATAGTCTAAAAACTGGGCTGATATGGTTGGCCAAGTCACTGCAGGGTTTAACGCTTTTAGTATTGAAATATTGCGTTTTGAACTGGTATTGACCCCTTGAACTGAGGTCACACGTGGCTGACTGTCTCACCACTTTAGCAGTCAAATATGCTTGTCCTTATTATAGTTGGTGCAGCATCGCCTAAAATGCACATTGGCTTCTAAAATGGCGTAAATGAAGCATTGCCTAAAATGCACATTGGCCTCTAAAATGGTGTCAATGAAGCATCGCCTAAAATGCGCATTACAATGTATAACACACGTGGGCATTGACTTCCAAAATGGCGCAACCAAGATAATGTGATGACGTTAGGTGAATTGGGGTAATAGCCACATAGTGCATGTCTTCATTATTTGCGTGAGTGCATGTGTACATTTGCATGTGTATGAATGAATGTTATATCTACATGTAATGCATACATGTGTTGAAATCATAGCAACTACCCTTTCATTTTATCCGTATTGATGGGTATGGCTACAACTGAATTGCTATTAGGTTTTACTATGCCTGAAGCATATAGCTGTAGCACCAAATTCTAACATGGCCTTAAACTGATGCTGTCTAAGCATAATTGTAGTATTTCTGTGTAATTTCCTCCGTTAATTGTTATTTTTGTTTTCTTCCTGTTTGGAAGCCAAGATGTTGCAAATTTTAGTAAAACATTGAAGTTTTCTTTGAAGTTTGTTGCTGTTTGAAGTGAGTGGATACAAAAGTGCCTACTCTTGATTGATTTGAAGTTTGCCATGTTGGCTAGAGAGTTTCCTTACACGATGAGTATCACTTGATCAGAGAAAGATCTCCTGCATGTACTATATTCCTTCACCCTCCCACACCTCCCAAACAAACAAGATATACCCAAACTTTAAACAGATTTGTTTTCCTTGCTAATACGCTGTTGTTTTGTTTTGGTTGTTTTGCTCTTGTTTGCAGATTAACCGGTTTTCTTTCTGCCACTTTCCTACCACTGTGTTTCCTTTGCCCTGTTTTCTTTTTTTTCTACTTTCTTTGCATGATTGTGTCTCTTTGCTCTCTCGCTATGTTGTTTGCTAGTGATGGTGAAATTGGTTTGAAATGCCCTCTGCTTGTCTACCACCCCGTCAGGTAATCTTGTTTTATCATGGGTTACGGCAACTGCCATGGTTCCATTTTTATCTGAATGTTGTGTTTCATTTGTTTTCTTTTTAAATTTACAATGTACATTTCAATTTCATTGATTTGTGAAAACTGGGAAATTTTACTGAAAAGAAAGAAAATGAAACAATTATTTAAGGTTATACAATCAGGTATTTGTTTTTAACAAACTGCTTAAACAAATCAAGCATGTGAAGTTAAAAAAATTTAAAAAAAGCACCACATCAACATTGAACCTAGTCCGTGAAGGTTTGTTTTTTAGAAAAAATTTGCGTAATCAATTCTAAAAGATTCCTGAAATAAGAATATATTTTTTTCCTAGGAATAGGTTCTATAAGTACAGGATAATTTCGATCCATATTTGTACATTTTACCTTTTTGCACGATTCTTTCAAGTGTTTATGTCTCAGCATATTTGTCTGTTTTTATAATCATTTAGTTGTGTCTAATATTTAATCATTCTTGCAATTTTTGTGACGGTATCATGGTATCCAAATACCTAAATCTGTATGCAAAGCCATCTCAACCGTTAGCGAATCCAGTAAGTTTCTATACATGTAGTCAATAAACCATAAACCCTCCACCATGTCCACATGAAAAAAAAAAAAAAAAAAAAATGTTGACCATTGATCTTTTCATGAATACCAATAGCACAAGCACTAACTGTTGAATGAGGTATATACTGGTATAGCTAGTGATCAAACTTAGGCGCTAGCTCGACCAGCATACACATCATTCCACGCCTAACGCCCTTCGTACTGAGTAATTGCAAGATGTTCTATGTGCCCTTTGTTTGCAGCTAAACTGCCCTCTCATGATATTTGTCCAGCAGAAACAGCTCAATTCTTGCAAATTTGGTTTAGGGGTGACATCAGAGGTCTCATTTTTCTAACGCAATCTCACCCATGTCAAAATGCTGAGCTAAATTTGATGATTGCGCCCACCACAGGGCAGAAGTTATAATGTTTTGGTTTTACCGTGATGTTAGACATCGTCTATAAGTAATAAAGTAAAAGCGTAATTGCTTTGATAAGTTTCTAACCTGTCATTGTCTCTGTGTTTAACAGATTGATAAGTTACTGTCAGCAGTACCGAGACTATGATAGTTTCCTGTCAGCACCAACAGAAGGAACCAATCCCTGGCTATCCGATGATCCCTTAATGTGGGAAGCTGCCACAACCATGTAAGTAGACAGCCAAAGAGTATTAGTAAGGGTCAATGACCTCAGGTCAATGACCTCGAGTCAAACCTCTAACACTCTCTTCTTGAAGGAAAAAAGTCTCAGATTGTTTTGTGACTTGAGATGGGCCAATTCACTCAAACGTCACTGCTGACTAACGTATTAAGTTCGTCATAAGCAGAGTTCAATTTAATGTGCCAAGAGTGTCTGTCTGACAAACATGACACACTGCGAGTATTCACTATTATGGTTAATAATAAAAGTTTGTCCAGTTGTGCAAACATCGTCTGATTTTATGAAGCTGGTAACAGTTGCTTACCGATTTCATAAATCTGCTTACCGATTTCATAAAGCTGCTTACCGATTCCATAAAGCTGGTTACCGATTTCATACAGTTGCTTACTGATTTCATAAATCTGCTTACCGATTTCATAAATCTGCTTACCGATTCCATAAAGCTGGTTACCGATTTCATGGAGCAGATGGTTGTGTGACTGGTGTCCCACAATGTTTTGCTAAGCAAGGTTTTTTTGTTAAGCAATATATGTTCTGCTTACCACCTAGATGAAATCAGGCTTGAGAATCAAAGATTATTATTACAACTACATATTTTGAACAATCCACTAATCAACACACTAAAACAATTATATATGTAAAAAAAAAAAGATAATTTATAAGAAGCCTGGGGTCACTTTCACAAAGAAAAAGGAATATCTCTTAGGACTATTCCTAAGAGATATTAAAAACTTAAGGCAGGTCCTAAGAAAGGATGAGTTACTCGTTTAGACTCGTCCTAAATTCGAGATAATACTATAGCCCTATATCTTTGTGATGTGACTTGTTTTTACTGAATCTCTCTAGATAAACAACAGAACTTGATTTCTTAAAGCTACGAAATTTGATTCTTTTTTCTAAGTTGATCGAATAGTTTGTACACACCTTTAGCTGTATTGTAATCTCAAACCAGTTAATAAACCTTTCTTTATTATTACTTTTTTTTCAAAGTCCCAGAAAATAAACTCGTCCTCTACATTAAAACAATAAAAAAAATCAAACATTTTACAAATATTAATAAAGCGCAATGACAACACACCCCAAAAGAGCTTCAATTCACGTTGTGTTTGGCTTCAAAGTCTCGCAATTGGTAATGCAGAGATTTATAAGACTGATACCTGCCTCGCTGCGTGGTTCAAATATGCTGAGAATAAATGCTATTTTGGCTCATCCACCTCGAGACAAAAAATACCAAGCATTAGACAATATGAAGGTCACAGTACACTACACATTGTGCCTGCTAAGTTACCCCCGGACATGCTGGAATAGGTAAAATGGGTTATTATATGAGACAGGAACTTCATCCTGGATGACAAAAGTCAAAAACCAGGTCAGACTACAAAGTCATCAAGAAATTGAAGTGGTTTGAATCAACGCTACCGCCTGGTCATCCCAAGAGAAGCATTCTTCCTTAAGCTAAATTACTACTTCTATGGTGATTGGCATCGTTTGACTTAAGAAGTTCGTCCTGTGTAAGAAACTCTAGATAAAGTGAGGGATAAAGTTGACTCGAGGGGGATGCGTAGGAATGACAGCGTTCCTAAGGTTCCTGTCTGAAAGATACGGAGATCCTACTTTATCAACGATATCGATGATTGTCTGATAACTGAACGGGACCCTCCTCTGTGCTGATAGTGAGAAAGCCCCCCCTCCCCTTCTTTCCCGCTCAGCCACCGTTAGTCAAGCCACTATCACCTGCTGATCGCCTGCTATTTCTACTGCCGATCTAACATTGTACTTGATTCATTGTAGATGCATGTACCTTTACTATCTACAGCATCTAATGGACCCTGGATTGGGAGTGGTGGGCGGGGTGGGAGGGGGGGACTCTGACCGGACCTGCACACATTGTCAGATTCAAATCATAAATGAAACCTTGTCGAGTTGGATTAAGTGACTGAGGAGACCGTACAGTAAGGCAGAGGGAGAGAGATAGCCAGTCACTATATGTTAATTGCCCATCACTGATATACAGCTCTATATATACTCCATGCCTCCACTCACTGTGGAAACACTCAAGCTTTCAACATCTTAACGTTGACTTCGGCAGTGCATAATTTTTGCAGTTTGGTACTTTTGTTATTTGTTCTTACTCATGTATAATTCATTTGATTCGGATAGGAACCTGAAGGATGTACCTGTGTGGCGAGTCAAGAAGTGGGGTTTCTCCTTCGACGATCTGCTTAAGGATCCATTAGGCCGAGACCAGTTTGCAAGGTTCCTTGCCAAGGAGTTCAGTCAAGAGAATCTAAGGTGAGACTATAGAAAGCTTTTTAATATTGACCGTGGCCCAATTTCATGCCTCTGCTTACGGCCAAATTCTGCGCCTGCGCTCACCATTCTTTGCTTACTGTGCAAGCTCTGATTATCTGCGCTAGCTTCGGAAGCGTGAAAGCCTACTATAAAACATGGAGGGAAGCACAAATGCCCTGCTAACCTGGGAAATACCCTTGGCATAAGCGCGTAATTCCCTGCTTCCGCGTAATTCCCTGCATAAGGGTCAATTCTTTGCTAACGGTAAGCAGAGCCATGTGGGCCCTGGTAGCTATCATTGGG
Source organism: Asterias amurensis (assembly GCF_032118995.1). Taxonomy (NCBI): domain Eukaryota; kingdom Metazoa; phylum Echinodermata; class Asteroidea; order Forcipulatida; family Asteriidae; genus Asterias; species Asterias amurensis. The sequence continues at coordinate 36,539,228 of NC_092648.1, forward strand.
TTTGATATTATTCCTACTGTCAGGCTCAAACATACCACTGGACTGCATGCCAGAGGCCAGTGTTCTTAGCGTCAGGCCAATAAACTTATAGCCAAAGAAGTCCAGCAGCCGATTTCACAAAATGGGTAAATGGTTACCTGTGAGGGCAGAGTTGGTTGTTGTGATTGATTAGCTTAGTGCGCTACATATTTGGCAGCACAGGCTGTATACTCCCCAGGGAGCTGAGATGGTTTAAGGGATGATTTAAGGCCCAGTGACCAGGGGTAATAATGTTGAAGCACCATGAGCGTCACTTCTATATAAGAAGCCACTATTATTATTAATATTATTATTAAAGCAATAGGATTAATCCGATCTCGAGTTAGGACGAGTAGCTAGTCCTAACTTGGGATTAATCTTAAGGTTTACATGTTACAGTGCGTTTCCTAAGATAAATCCTAAGTTAGGGAAGAGTTAGGTGAAATCGACGGCTCAGGTCTTGTGTTTATTGTTGAAACGTTGACTTTCAATCTGATAAATGTTTATTGATTATTGAAGATTACTATATGTCTGGTTAGTTTTTTATGCATTATTTGACATGATTTTTTTTGTTTATTTTCTTGTTGTAGATTTTGGATAGCATGTCAAGAGCTGAAAGCAACAGCGATTAGCAAGGTACCAGCCAAAGCACAGGAGATTTACAAGTAAGTGTATCCAATTAGGTTGTCATGGCGGAGGGGTCATACATGTTAGCATAAAATTCGTAGTGTGGGTTACAACCCCGGTTGTGACACGGGTGTCCTTGAGCAAGATGCTTTGCTATAATTGCTTCTCTCCACCCAGGGGTATAAATGGGTACCTGTGAGGGTAGAGGTTGAAATTGTAATTGAAAAAGCCTTTTGAGCGCACAGCAGCTCTGGCTGTATACTCACCAGGGAGCTGAGAAAGATTAAAGGAATGTTATTGGCCCAATGACCTGCAGCTGATTTCACGAAATGCTACGATTAATCCTATCTCGGGTTAGGACGAGTAACTCGTCCTAACTTAGGATGGGTTCAATGCCTCCTACTTATTTGGATACGGAATTTAACTCGTCCTAAGTCCTAAGATTAATCCTAAGTTAGTACGAGTGTGGGGAAATCGACGACAGGGCACTAACGTACGCTATTGTACGCTGTTGTAAAATGCACCATATAAGAACTAGTTATTATTGTACCTAATTTAACAGGTTTGATCAATGACTCATGGTTAAGTAGTGGTTGGTTTGAGACCTAAGTAGCCCACGCACACTGAAGTTGAAGGGCGACTACGAAATGGTATTGGCCAGTTCTTTTAACAAAATCATGAAAGTGACATGGACACAGGGACAATATTTGTACTAGCTCAGTAATTGGTTGTCATGAGCATGTTTCTGTGTGAAGTGGGCATGGAAAACAATCATCATATTTACAGATAGGGTCCAATTTCGATAGAGCTGCTAAAGTAGACAATATTGCTTAAACATTTTCCGCTCAGCAACAAAAAAGCAGGTTTCCAGTATACAACTGTTGCACGCTGTGACGGGATCCATGGCGTTTTGTACACGCGAGGGGGAAAATGGAACCCGAGGCAAAGCCGAGGGTGCCATTTGCCACCGAGGGTGTACAAAACCCATGGACCCCAGTCACAGCATGCAACAATTGTTTTGTTATACCTTGGTAACATTGTTATTCCTCTTCTCAAAGTTCTGTTGTCATCTTCAATCATTATTAAGATGGAGCAATGCATAGTTTAATCATGGTTTAATAAGCAGACGAACAGTTCAAATAAGAAACAATTCTTCACCTGTTCCCTCGAACCCTCGTGTGTTTCGTACAGCGCTGGAAATCGACCAACGGTGGGAAAGATCAAGGTGATGTTACCCGGCGCGCTGTGCATTACGCGTAGCGCGCATCTTTAGCCATGATACATGCGTATTTGTTGCACGGCACATGATTGGTTCTCGACCAATCAAACTTCACTATTTGTTACCGAGATATAACAATCACAGATGGTACATGTGATATGCTATTTTGGTTGGTAACCTTAATACAGTAAACAGTAAAGACTTTTTTTGCTTGCCAAGGGTTTGACTGTTCAAAAAGCTTTTTTTTTATTTTTATGCAAGTCGCCAGACACACAAGTCCTGAAGGCTACTTCAAGGTGTGGGCTACAGCTGAAACAGGGTTACCCCCTTTACAGTCCATGTGGATGTAGGCTTGGGTATAAATCCGAAGCCTGGCTGGTAGAGCAGAAAGCACTACCTCCCCAATTTTACGTAGCACGTGTCACGACCGGGACTCAAACCCACACTCTGCTGATCAAACAGATTGAATCCGGTGCTCTTAACCGCTCGGCCACGACACACCAGATGGACCAATTTGTTTACGTAAAGAAAATTTGTCTGCCAAGCAAAACAGATTCTTTAATACTTTTTATTCTATCAATATTTTTCCAGTGAATTCCTGTCCGAGTCATCACACAGTCCAATCAACGTGGACTCCAAGGTCCGGGAGGTGACCCGGAAAAACATGAAAGGAGCTGGGAGGTATACATTCGACTCGGCCCAGGACCATATCTACACGTTGATGCGGAGCGATAGCTATCCACGATTCCTCAAATCAGATCAATATAAAGAACTTCTTAATCCCAAGAAAAAGGTACACACTGCATATTTTTTGTCCCTACTCTGTGTCGGTGTCTATATCATTGTACAAAAAAATTGGAGGGAGATTTTTGTTTTCAGTGTTATTGTTGGTTTATTTTTTATTAGCCTCACGTTGTATTGTTCATTATTTCCACTATGCTTTTGGCATTGCCCACTCGGGTTCTGCCGCACCATGCTCACGGTCAGTTACAGTACCACCTTAAGTTGCAACTCACCTTAACAGAGCTGGTTGCTTGTGAAGCTATGCTGCATTATGTCACTGTGTTCTTCTTGAACAATTCGGTGCATCGATTTCTGAACGTCTACCTAGGTTTTGTTCTACTCAAAATATTGAAACCAAAAGCATGTGCACATTTCAGATTGGGGCACCTGATTTCTTGCATGGCTTTCTATTCGTGCGGCAACTTCTAGTGTGGGTTGAAAGTGCAACACTGTATCAACAAGCAAGAACACCTTCAACAATGAAGCCTCACTAATTCATGCTTAGAAAGGGAAACAATTATTCACAATTTTCATTTTGTCTAGAGTTGTGTTCAATGTGTTCCTAATTTGTTCTTTATGTGTTCTAAATATGTTTTAAATGTGTTCTTCATGTAATTGTGTCGTAAATGTGTTCAAAAACATTCAGACTCCTAAGTCAAGTTTCCATTCCCCTTTTTGTTTTCTAGTTCTTTTCATAAAGACTTTTCTGACTGGTTTGATTTCTGGCTGATTTGCACAAGCGGTGCACATGTTTCGCATAATAATAACCTCTAGTCGAGGGCACCCTACTGAAATGACATCATCATGGGCATAAGGTCTTTGTTTTGCAGATTTGAATCTATGTTCTTTCAACCTTACTCTGGTTGTGCCATATTTATTCAAAAAGTTCAACCAATGCAAACTTTGCTATCTTCAAATTGTTAAACTTAAAATCTGAGAAAGGGTTAAAAGTTATGTATTTGAAAGAAATCAGGAGTTACTTGGTGCGGAGTTTGGCATTGTTGAAACACAGTGGTTTCAACAATGGTGTTACCTTGACATTACAGGCCAAATCAAATCAATCTGTTGAGTTTATACATCATCTTTTGTTAATTACAACTAATCCGACCCTCCCACCCCCTCCGGAAATCTTTCCTGCACAAACTCTGAACCATTCTGCATATGAAGTGCATTTATTCATACTCTGATGTTGCAAGTATACCAAACAGGCGGAGGCTATCCTAAGTCAAAGCACCAAGCCTTAGGCTCATTTCATACTTCATGCGACGCCACTTTGACGTTACATGGTTTGCAGTGTTTGAACACATACAACTGTTGCGAACTGATTCGTTGCGAATTTGTTTTCATAAAAATTTGTTCGCATTCGCAGGAATATGACATGGCTTTAGTCTGAGTTTTTAAAATGGCCTGAATAGAATGTAGCTCCATGATTTAGTCTGTGACTGATATGTTTTTTAGTTCCTCAACAGCATTACACATATATGCAGGCTGGTTGCCAGACAAGTGTTTATTTTTGACTTCTAGAAGTTTAGCGAATATATTGGTTTCAGCCCCCCCCCCCCCCCACCCTTTCCCGCCCTTCTATGTCCCTAAGACCTCTTAGTTTGGCTTCTAGTTTTGTCTGTTCGTTGTCTTTGAGTTTGTCTATGTAGTAGAGTACAGATTACTGTCATGTGTTTCAATTAATTGATGCTGCACTTGGTTTTTAATAACAGAGCATTTTTAACGCTGCCCTTTTACATGCGTCACCTTTTTTCTCGCACAATTTAGCACAATTGTTTCGCCCATGCCTGTGTTTATGAGTGCCTGTTAAAGACACTAATTTGATTCTTGGCATTTTGTTCAGTTGTTAATGTCGATAATTGTGGTAAGTAATTGCTGTAAATGCACATTGTTGCTAAATTATTGAAATACTGAAAATACAATAACAAGTTGTAAAACGTTTACAAGCTTACCAAGCTAGAACATTTAGAAATCACAGGCACATTTCCATGTACACCTACTACAAGTATTCCAGATTATTTCTTTGTTGGCTGTCATTGTCAAGCTCCTTGACTGCATGGGGTGATTGCTATGGAATGTGAACTACAAATACAGGCACCCGCCTAGTCTGAATCCTAGTCTCACTTTGATTCGGACTGATGTGTGATGGGACAATAATGCACTCATACTACATTCTTTATAAATAGACATACAAACACTGATTTCCAAAACATTTTCTGTGAACAAAATTTAACAATAACTCTTTCTCTCTCCTGTCCTTCACATCCTACCTTTTGTCTTGCCCACCTTATATCATACTGGATCATTCCCTTCGGACCAATGCCCCCTTTACCCCCCTCTCTCTGGATTACATTCATGACCCCCTCTCTACGCCCCCATTCTCCGCTCCGTCTTCACTGCCATTCATTTATTATGCTGCACATAGTGCCTGAGTCACTGGGAAAAGGTATGGTCAATTCCATGGCTTGCTTTAATCCACATTCTAGACCCATACACATCATCACCCCCTCTTCACCCCTCATTATTAGTAGTCCAAATTCAGAGTATATTTTATAAACTCCATCAGGAATAACTGTATGCAACTTTATTGATGCCAAGTTAAACCAAGATGTCGGGCCCCCGTAACTCTGCAGAATGACCAATTGGAGTATCAATTTAAACCCTCTCTGATTGGTTGCGCTGTTATGGTTGCTGGGGACTTTGTTTGTTTTGTAAACTCTGCAGCAAAAAAGTAGTGTATCTGTTCTCATGTCCAATTTGCTAACAGTCTAACATGTAGATATCCACATTTTAAGTTCATATATGGTAGATAAATACTTTATAAGTCAGATAATCTACGTAGTTGTTTTTTCATCGTGAAGAAATAGTCTTATAAGTATTTAAAGTAGTACCATTTTAAATCATTTGTTGATTCTAAGGGGAAGCAAATTTCTGCGTTGGATGACAAATCCAATATGATGTAGCATAGCGTTTTACTTTGGCCCGTTTGTAACATCCCTTTCACAAGCCCCAAGCTGACTACAACAACTATTCGGAAATAATGTTTATTCCTTGTTCTCTAAATACCTACTTGACACCTTGTTGGATATCTTTCATGAGGGAGTAACATCCCAAGATATTAAATCACATCTATAAAGAAGATGACATTCCTTGCTCGTCCCCAATCCCTGTGGTAAAAGTAGCCCTCCTCTTGCAGCCTCACTACCTCGGGCAGGGCGTTGTGTTGATACCTCTCATCACTATAACCTCTGGAAGGGAAGAGCTGAAAACCAATGTTGATTGGCTAACAAAAAGCTGCTGATTTGCATTATCGCTAGTTAAAAACAAAAAACTTTGAGCGCTTTTGGAGAGCTTAGTACACCGGTGTCAAAATGCTTTAATTCAAGGCAATACATTTCAAATAAATATATGTTTCTATGTGGTCACCATGAACCACATACACGACGTGTCACAAGATTGGAAAATAACGAAAGAGGGCTCTGCGTAATCTCTAACACAGAATGGATCAACTATAGGACCATTTAAAATGTCCAATATATTTTGATATTTCAAAGTCACACTTCCAGGGGTTATGATCATTCTGGGGAAGAGAAGAAAAATGGTGGTCATGCCTTGCTGGGAACGAGGTAGTCGCGTTGAGGCATCAGCAGTGGCTATTTTATAAAAGGTTCAATCTTTAACGATGCTGCCATAGCCCTAGATGAACACTACTCGAGTTGAGATGCACCAAGTGAGAAGACTTGTCTTGGACAATTACCAATAGTGTCCACTGTCTTTAAGTGCTACAATAAATTAAACAAAGTCCTTGATAATTAATTCAAAGTCTTCATACAAGCTCTTTACATTTTAAGATCTTTTAAGTTTATTTGAAAGTATCACCATTCCGGTTTTTTTCTGCTTACCAAATTTTCACTCCCCCCCCCCCCCCTCAAAAAAACAAAACAACAACGCTACCAAAAAAAAACCAAGACTCTGGAAACGCGTATCTAAAAAGCCACATTAATTTTTTCAAAGTGAACAGGGGAAAGAAAAAAAAGGTGATTTGCTTTTAACTGACCTTTTGACTGTGAAATATCCGGCCGATGAATTTGATGATAATTTGCAAATCAGATACGCCCCCCATTCTGCAGGCCATTATCTGAAGTGACCCTCGGTTCCTACCCAAATGCCTTAATCTTTTTTCTCGCCCTCCTCTTGCCGTTTTCTCATTCTATTACAAGATAGCCGCTAAGTGGGAAGGAGTCAGACTGCAATAAGATTTCTTCTGATTACTCTAGATTTGGGGGGGGGGGGCGTCGACGACGCAGAGATTGAAGAAGTAGGCTAGGAGCGTAAAAAGGCTCATAAAGAATTCCTAGGTCAGCACTGTACTTCGGCTAAATTCTCTGATGACTATTAAGATTCAGTGAACTTATTATTTTTTTTTTTTCGTTTTTTAAATTATTTTTATACTGATTTTACTGAGTCATTCAAGAAAAAATGACAAAAACTCTGGACTCTAAAAGAATGTCCAGTTGCCATTAAGGGAGTTTATTTTTTATTATTTTTCCTTCAAGGCATGTGAAGTTGTTAACCCTTTTCGCTTCAGATAATAAAAAATTAAAACTAGACAAAAGAAATAAGTAATTTAAAGCCATTATACACTTTCGGTACAGGAAAAAAAAAAAGTTCACAGATTTACAAATAATTTACATGGTTTACAGAATGTAATGGTGAAAGACTTTTCTTGAAATATTATTCAATGAAATGCTTTACTTTTTGAGAAAACAATAAAACAATATCAATTCTCGTTAGCGAGAATTACGGATTTATTTTAAACACATGTCATGACACGGCGAAACGCGCGGAAACAAGAGTGGGTTTTCCCGTTATTTTCTCTCGACTCCGATGACCGATTGAGCCTAAATTTTCACAGGTTTGTTGTTTTATATATAAGTTGTGATACACAAAGTGTGGGACTTGGACAATACTGTTTACCGAAAGTGTATAATGGCTTTAACAAAAGTTCAATTAGTTGTTTCAAATTTTAATGTGGATACAAATTATGTATATTTAGGTTTTCATTTTATTTACGTAACTCATTAATTTGCACCTTAGTTTCAGCTCGGTCACTAGGTTATTATGAGGAGTGTACAATCTCGACAGAATATCTCAAGATGTTTTCCCATTCAAGAAAAAAACGTACATCATATCAAAGTTTTTGCTCATTTAATTTGGAGATGCTTAGAAAAATGCAATTAATCTTGTACAATAACAGACAGAAATATGTGTATGATTCAATCTGTTTTTTTGTAAAACAAAAAAAACAAACTTTTATTTGATAAAAAGCTGTTTGATGGAAAACTTATCAACCACAACTTAACCTTCTAGAAAACTTGTTTTTTAAATTTACAATGGATTTTCACGTTTGGAAAGCCAATGTGACATGTCACAGTATAATGTCGGCCATCTTTGCACAAATTTTCAAAAAAACGCAACTTTAATTATGCGTATATACAGTGTGCATGCAGCACATGTGGATTTTATCAAATTCATGCATGATTCCTCAGTGGAAATATTAAAACATGGGACGCACCTCAAAGCCAAAACCCACAAGTCACCTGTAAAGATGGCGTCTATCTGGACTAGTCATACTTTTTCATTGCTTCCTTTTCAAATTGTGAAAGTATTAACAGAGGTTTTCCCTTGAAGTGTACACTCATTCTTGATATTACTTTAAAAGTAGTCGAGCTTTATGAAGTAGTAGAATTCAGATCGTATTAGCATCCTCCCCATACTCCTTTATTTCCTTTTCTTATGAAAGGGACCAGAATTATAAACTGCATTAAATCTGTTACCGTGCCAACCTATGCTTTAACGTTGTATATTCCCTGCCTTCTCTCTATGATCATTGCGGCAGACTAAATCACTCATACCCAAACTGCCCAGTCTGGCCAATCGGATGGACTTCCTGGATAAGTGAATAGCAATGGTACATGGTTCGAATTCCCCTTCATAGTCTTTCCATCACAGGCCGTAGCGCACACAAAACATTGTAGTAGTTATTGGACATTGGAAATGAGTGAATGTGCATGATCGGTGAATGGTGAATGTTAACCTGAAGAAGAATCCACTAACAGATTTATTTTCCTTTCTGTTCCCCCCCCCCCATTTCTTTGTCCCTTTTTTTTTTAATTCCTTTTGGTTTGCAGAATGAGTGATAGGGTGCATGCAAACTCAATGATATAACAGTACCCCCTTATAATGTACCAGAGGTTCATAGAAACCAAATTGCATGTCACGTCAGAATTACTTGCCAGTGTTCCTAGTTTTCAATGACATTCTTATTTTTTAAATACCAAATATTCAACCATTTAAGTTTTTACAACATCTTCTTATGATGTTTGAGGATTTTCTAAAAGAGAAACCTCAGATGATAATGTCTGTCTTTTGGAGACAAAGAAAATAACTTCATTTAAAAAGAAAAAAGCTAAGCATTGATTCTCAAGCAGCTTTTGTATACGATTAGCAAATCTTAAACACAAAGACTTCACAACAGATACAGTAAACAAAAAGGTCTGGTTAGTTTCTCGAAGACTAAGAATTCAGCTCCCATCCTGTGAAAGTTCGGTCAAATTTGGAGGTTGATCTTGAATAATGGGGGGGGGGGGGGAAGATTTTTTTATTTGGGGGTGAACATTTATATTTGAGCTTATTCCGATTGTGGTAAACTAATCGTAACCCTGGAAGCTTTGGTAATTTGGGGGTCATCAAATGATATTTTTCTCACTTTGACAAGTATTTAAGATGAATTTATTTCTCTGGATGAGTGGCACTGGCATTAGAAGTGAGATTTCAAAGATTGAATCCAATCAACTTTTTTCAATTGTGGTGAACGAATTTTGTAGGAGGAGTTGGGGTTAATAGACTAAGAAGGCACTAGATCTATGAAAATCCTAACATGTTTTTTGGGGGCTCTTTTTATCGAATTTTTAAAGGCAGTGGACACTATTGGTAATTACTCAAAATAGTTATTAGCATAAAACTTTACTTGGTAACAATGAGGAGTTGTTGATAGTATAAAACATTGTGAGAAACAGCTCCCTCTGAAGTGAGTTAGTTTTCGAGAAAGAAGACATTTTACTCAAACTTGATTTTGAGACCTCAGATTTAGAATTTGAGGTCTCGAAATCAAGCATCTGAAAGCACACAACTTCATGTGACAAGGGTGTTTTTTCTTTCATTATTATCTCGCAACTTCGACGAACGATTGAGCTCAAATTTTCACAGGTTTGTTATTTTTTGCATTCATGTTTGTTGAGATACACCAAGTGAGAAGAGCGATCATTGACAATTACCAATAGTGTCCAGTGTCTTTAATATACATTTGAATTAAGTTTGGGGACATTTTGAAAAAATTCTCTCCTTATGGTAAAGAAAAGTTTTAGATGTCTTCATGAAGTGTCAATGGTTATGCAGAGCTGGTGACTCAGTGATATCATTTCTTCTGTAACGATAATGCGATGCAAGAATTTGTTGAGGATTATACTGTTTTCGTTATAATACCCCCCCCCCCCCTTGCCTGCATTCTAACATAACTCATTAACCACCATAGTATATATACGTTATAGGAACAGGTTTATAGCGTGACAGTGTGTGGTTTATTTATGCATGGTTGAGTTTGAATGTTAACATTTTCTAACGACAGTGACTTTTTACACCCAATGAACACAAGAACAATTTATCATTAAGTCCCGCCGGTCATCCATGCTGTGATTGGTTTAAAACCAGCATTCCGCAGCCAATCATGATGCTGCATGTGCATGAAACTCATTAACATGCATCATGAATATGCATAAGGCATTGTTACTCTGCATTATGAACTGCACATGAATATGCACGAATGACATTGAATATGCATGGCCTGCCTAACCAAATATGCATGGTGCACCATTACATCACTAATTATCACCCAAGCACTTATTGGCATCATCCATGAGAGACGTCTTTTCTCATTGTCTACACCAACACAGACTCTTTCTCCCAACATTTAAAACAAATCAAATTAAATAGTTATGATGTAGCGTACAAAACATATACTAATCAACTTTTATATCAAGCGTTCATTAAGACAGCCATTACTGCAAGTATCTGGTCATTGGACATTTCTTCCAAAATTTCACAGGATGAACATCGTTTGCGACAATATCCTTGCTCACTCTGATCAAAGTTATTAGCTTTAAGCCATACTTTATGTTCAGCAGCTCCTATAAATTTGTCCCAGCTATAAGAAATATAATGAATTTTTGAAATTCCAACCGTTGGGGACAGATTCAGGCCTGGAATTTCATGTTTGAGAGGGAAAGGAAATTTTCATTTTGCAAAAGGTATTTTAGTTGGGAAAACAATTTGTATGGGGCACATTTGAAGGGGTGACCGGGGCAACATAGGCCATAAGCCTTTCTGAGGTATGGCCGACGCTACAGATGGATTGCAATAAACGTCATCGACCGCCATCTTTGATGTATTACTAAGGAAAAGTGCACGCATAGCACTTACACGCGAGCACTTTTCCCTTGTTAATACATCAAAGATGGCGGTCGATGACGCATATTGCATTCCATCTATATGTATGCAATCTGTTTGGTTTGGGTGTATGGAGACAATTTTACCCAAACTCAATAGTGCGGACTCATGAGTGCACTGTTTGATTTGGGTGAATACATACAAATTTACCCAAACCCATGGTGTCTTATGAAGGTGTTCACCATGTATCTCAAAATGGCTTATGGTCTCAATGTAATTCCAGTTGTGACATATTGCATGCCTTTTAACTCACAGTTGGTGTCTACATTGACTCACATGTTAATTACAGGTAACTTCAATTATAAGAGTTGCATTTTAAGTCTCAACTTGGATTTGGATTTGATTCATGTAAACTTTGACCTTATGTTGAACTTTAACCTTGAGGATGAGGAGCATTTTATCTCTATGCACATGCAGCTGAGTCATTGTCTTCTTTAATCACTGCATGGTTTGAAGAAAGGTTACACAGAATTGTAGCATGTGGGAAATCTCAATGCATAAATATATTATCATTAACCAGAAAGATGCTCTTGACCTAATCCCTGACAAGATACCCCTTGCTGAATCATGAGAGGTTTTTTTATGTTTTGTATTTGAGGAAGGGTGGGGGTGGGTCATTTAATTGATTCAGAAGTGATAACTCAACAAGTTGTTCAACATACGACGCCAATGCGTTGCATAACAAGCCAAAACAGTGGCCCGGAGACCACTGAACAAAACTGGTACCCTCCCATGATGCATGTCTTTGTTAAAACATGAGAAAAATCAAAAACTAGGAAACTTTTTTTGCTAAAAGCAGCACTGCATTTTGCCAAAGTTTGTCAGCAGATTTCAGGGTTGTGCCATTGAATGGTGGCATCAACAATATGTAGGGGCTTATTAAGGCAGGTTTTTTTAAGCTGCTGCCTCTCAGCTATTCAGACCGCAATCTTATTACATTTTATAATGGTTGAATTAGTTTCCTCTTGATTTAGATTAGCATGAAACTCCTTGCATTGTTGAAGATCTTGTGACCATTTCTCTTCGGATTCCTCCCTTAATCTATGAGTATTCTCACTCACTTGATGATAATTGTGTAATAGTGCACACCTATGGACACCTGAATTTAGGCAACTGTTTAACCCTCTATCAAATACTTTAAAAAAATCTAACTTTTGAATAATGGTTAAATTTTATCCACGTTTGCCAATGTGATGTTATTAGAAGAAGTAAAGAGGTATGTACTAACCGTATGGTAATCTTGGCTGTAGTTGTTACCAGGTTTGGACCTTAACTGTTTATTTTTTTGGATTGGGGAGGGGGGGGGGGAGTTTTGGGCAAACCTGATGGATTTTGAACCATATTGAAGAAAAAAAACGGACGGTGAGGTTTCAGAATTGAGGCATGCCAAATGGTGAACTGACCAGCCATTGGCAAGCAAATGTTAAGGTCCACTCCTGATGTAGGGAAACCAAACAAACCAATTCACCAACTGCACTGTGCTATCATACAGCTTCACACATCGATATCTGCTTCTCTGTAACACTGTAGATCAATAGATTAAGGACCATTTTTCTACTCGTAGATGGTGTTTATATCACTCACCACATAGTTGATGTAAGAAACTGACGTCCTTTCAAAAATATTGTCATTTGCCTGAAGCTAACCTTGATTTCATACAAGTCTTTACTTCTATACTCAAAGGAAGAATGCTGTTTTCTCTGTAAATGACCCATTTTTCTTATGTATCTTTACTCTTCATCCCTTCGCTCAACTTTCCAACATCCTTAAAAACTTTCCAATGCAAGAAAACATGCGATGAACCCTGTAACGGCACCTTCTGCTCTACTGCACTGCCAAGTATTCACAGTCATGTCAATGTGTCACCGCATCCACCAAGAAGAAGCAGTGAAAGCTAGTCGCACCATATTGCAATCTTGTGTCCCCAAGAGAATTCACTGTAGCTTTTACCCGTATTCTTTCAATCTGAAAGTTGTAAATTTCTTCATGGTCATGCCTTCTTTCCTTCTAACTCCCTTTCGCCGTTCTTTGCTCCCTCGAACCTTGTGTACTTTAAAGCCAGTCTTACAGTTTATTTAGACCCCTTTTAAAACCTCATACAAAAAGCAGGCAGAAGTGCAATTCCCTTTTTATAAACGGTGTTTCCTCTGTCTGATGAACTTGACCTTTTGTTAAAATGAAACGTTTAAAAATCAAACAGGCTTTTGAAAATCAAACAGGCTTTTGAAAACCAAACAGGCTTAGGAAATTATTAAGCCTATAAATCCAGATTTTGGTAACTTTTTAGAAGAAAGGATTATAATTATTTCATGACAACTAATGATCCCTTTACCAAGCTTCATTTACTGTTTGGAGAATCTTTTAAAATACACTGAACACTATTGGTAATTGTCAAAGATCACTCTTCTCACTTGGTGTATCTCAACATTATGCATAAAATAACAAACCTGTGAAAATTTGACCCCAATTGGTCGTTGAAGTTGCGAGATAATAATGAAAGAAAAAACGCCACTGCACACGAATTTGTGTGCTTTCATATGCTTGATTTCGAGACCTCAAATTCTAAATCTGAGGTCTTGAAATCAAGTTTGAGGAAAATTTCTTCTTTCTCAAAAACTAACTCACTTCAGAGGGAGCTGTTTCTCACAATGTTTTATACTATCAACAGCTCCCCATTACTGGTTACCAAGTAAGGTTTTATGCTTAAAATTATTTTGACTTATTACCAATAGTGTCCACTGTCTTTTAAGGTGTGGTGGTAATGCTGGTTAATGGTCACTAGTATTACTATAGGTCAGAGTAATGGGCAGGAAAACTGATAACCTGAGGCAAAAAGAAAGCTATTATTGGGAAAAGGCTATTCCCTCAACCAAAAGATTGCATTTATAAATGCCAGGTACAACTTTGGAGCATCCTCTCCTGGTTGTGGTCAGCTGCAGGCTGCCCTATACATGATGTGTCTGAACAAAATTTATTACACGATTATTGTAAAGCTCAAAGATATTTATATTCCGCCAGGAAATTATGCAGGGGCTTAAACTCCAAAAAGTCAAGTTTGTGATTACAAGCCAATATGATGTATGACAAGGTGTTATGGAATGGCATATTAATTGTTGTCCAGCTAGCAGTTTTAGTGTTTAAGAAGTGTGACTTCAAGTAAAAATCTTTCAAGGAGGTGATGTTTCTGGGAACAAAAGTCAATTGTCTTTTCGGTGCATTGCAAACTCTTTTGCACTGTTTGCTGAGACAGCATTGCTAGCAGTCAGCATATTTAATACATCGATACCAATGTAATTAACACAACTTGCTTTTTGTTTAGGATTTTTTAGTAGCATTAAGTCATTCTTCATTTATAAGATCATTACCCTCTCTTGGAGTTTAGTTTCAGCATGGGACCATATTATTTATTAAGCCATATTTTAGCAGTTTGAGTATTTTGTTGCTGAAATATTTTTATTTATTTATTTATTCCCCAATTAAAATGAATGAAAATGGGATAGATTTGCATCGCACCAAAACAAACCAATGAGATACAAATTTAGAGATGTAGTAAAGCTGTTAAAAGGTAACCATGAGTTGTAAAAAAAGGCGGGAAAGTTTTCACACATATGTTGCATTTTTTACTTGTAGGTCTTCTTGTTTTGTATCTTCTTATTTTTACAATTAGACCAGCCCCCCATGGGTAGGACTCTCAGTTTGGAGACGGCTAAACCTTTTCTGATTTCATTATCATTTCCTTTCCATCGCAGTCATCACAGACTTACACTTTCCATCTATCCCCTCAACCTCCTACCCACACCAGCTCTTTCCTCTCTTCATCATATTGCAGCAACTCGCCCCTGTTCATCAAACACAGTGCTCATAACAGCCGTTGTACTGAAGCTATACTAACACTCTCAAAAACCCTGCCATTAATTAACACTGCTGGTCACCAAGAGCCTGCAAACATTATATACACCATCATGACAACCGACAAAATAGACGGACGGACAAACCATTGAATTATACTCATAAGTTTGCTGAGCATGAAAAAAAAACCAACATTTAAGTACTTGTTAAGTTTTCACGCCTGGCTGAAATTTCCACATCGATTTCATAATGACAAATTGGTTTGTTTGATAATATTAATTGTTTATGAAATTAGACCAATAAGTCATTTGCGAGCAGTGAATGCTCAATTTGAATTCCTGAGTCTAATTCCAGCATTGCTATGTCACATGGTTCATGGAATAGCTTTTTGTATCAGACCAGCAAAGACACTGGTACCATTTTACCATACATTTTGTTGGAAATGTGTGCAATCTCTTATGTCATGTATGTGAACTGTGCAAAAACCTACACCATGTAATGTTGCACACTGGATTAAGTCTGAGGAATTCTCATTGAGCATTCACTTGTCACTGAGCAAGGTGGGGTACAAGACATTATGAGAGTAGAAATTGCATTCTCATTGAAATTCTCGGATGTCACAAATTGTCATATGTTATTTAGGAAGTCTTTTACTCTCAATGCAGACAATTGTGATCCGTAAACTTGATTTGGTCAAGAAGTGCTTTCAATTTTGTCTGATTAATACCTGTATGAAATATTACCGAGACTTGACGGACACGGACTGTAACGCTGTACACGTGACTTCGGCAGATAAACAGAATGGGGTTTTACCCACTACCCCAACAGACTAACTAACACACTAATTGCAGTGTCAGCGATTGAACTGTTTTATTGTATATTACGTTATTCTAGTGTTTCTTTTTCTTTCTTTGAGTGAAATATGTTGTCTTTGTTTCTGTACTTTCTAATTTCCTTGTTGCGTGTCCGTGCCATTTGTCTGTGCAATTCGTTTGCATTACTAACCCTTTGGAGGAAAAATTAAATTGCGCAAAAGGTTTTTATTTCCTTATCAGATGAAAAATAAAAACCATCTTTTTGTTTTTGCCAAAATGAAGATTTAGATCTCCTGTCCTTCTGGGGAAGATTACTGCTGGAGGGAAACTTGTTTTCATTTTACGTTTCCTCATGATGGCACTTTTCGTTTGTCAATCTTGTTTATTGAGTGTTTAACCAACTTTGCTTAGCAGATTGTCTGATGTTAAACGTGCTTGGCATTAATGTTTGGTTTAGTAGTTTTTTGTTTGGTGCTATAAGCGTCACTAACACATCCGGGGTCTGGTGTATGTCAGCCAAACAGCCCTCTAGTGGTTTGTGTGTGCAGTGTTGTCTTGTTTGCAGTTCCCCCGTGTTTTGATGTAGCAATGATCTGTGTGTATTTGTGCCCATAGGTGTCATCCTGTGCTTTTGAGTTTGTCTCATTTTCCTCTTTTTTAGTGAAACTGAACTTTTGTTGTTGATGTCATGTTTAGAGTTAATTGGAATTTACTCATCTTCTTGTAACTGTGAGTCATACGCACTAATAAAGTTTTTTTTTTTTTTACATGGTTAAAAAGACAGATAACTAAATAAAAGGCAGCACCTTTTACAGTTGTTAACAACAATAGGTTTAAACATGCCAGAAAGCAAATGATAAGCTCATTCTGTCAGGGGAAGCATTCAATCAGTATTTACAACTTGAATAACGATGATTTTGTTTTGTTTTTTGTTTTCTCTCTTTTCCTTCCTCCTTCTCTACACCAACCTCTCGCCCCTTGATCTATCTCCGTGCCCATCCACCCCTCATGTACAGCAGCAAAGCAAGTTTCTACACCATCTGACCAGCTTTCATATAGGATGACAAGAAGCCGTAGTGGTCATCTAGTGCCCCCCCCCCCCTCTACTCCCCTTGCCTATTCCCCTTTGTATCCAACCCCCTCATCATCTTCCTTAGATTCCATAAATGCCAAGAGAGAACTCAAAGACACAGCCCTGTCTGAGACAATGGACTCAATGAATCAGGATTGTGTCGTGAATCTTGCATGGATTCAAAACGGATGGAGAGAAAACAAACTCAAACCGAGACAGTTATTATCAAAACTATCTCATAGCAACTGATAGTTCCAGATTCCAACTGATCGTCCAAATCCAGTGGTTGGTGCCGACTTTTATTATTTCCCCCCTCCTGTTCCTCGTGGATGACCCAAATGCTGCGGCAGGCCTCAGTGATGGAAGAAAGCTTACATGCTGCCCTCATGGTTGACCGACAAGCAGCTGATGTATAAATGAGGACATAACACACCGTCCTGAAACAGAAGATGACTGTGGTAAACCAGTAATCAGCATTCAGAGTGTGCATCCAGTCTGGCGTGGCCACCTGTCTGTTACGACTTCATCACTTACCAAAGAGTTAATTCACCTGTTCCAATTCATTGCTGCAAAGATCACCAACTCGGTAAGCACCACAAGCAGGTTTATTGTCAGCTGAATATGTTCAAGAAACCTGTGCTTCGGCTTGGGCGATTTCTTGAAGTGGTTAGAAACCCAACTATTGGATTGCGAATGTTAAGAGTCTTCTTGTGAAGAATCGCTGGAACACGCATACAAGAGGAACGTCGATTGAGACTTGGAGATTTCAAACCAATGCAGCAATAGAGATGGAAATGACCTCAAGTTCACGGGGCATTTGGAATCAAATTGTACGTTTTTCGGAACCTGAAGTAACAAATGAAATAGTCCTCATGAATATTCAATAGATTCATCTTGGTGTCAAGTGCATCATTAAGTGCTTGCCAGGAACCAAAAATGCAGCTCTAGTCTACTTTAGTCTTTTGCTCGATCGGTAGGAGGAGTTCGTCTTCTGGTCTGAGATTTCTCACAGTTCAGAACAATGTCAAAGTCACTTACTGAACTCACCATCGAAAAATCATCACAAAGAAGTGTTGCCGCAAGCTTAACACTGCAGAATACAAGGCAACCTTGCTCTCAGGAGTCAGGCATCCAACACAAAACCAAATCATAGCTGAGTTTGATTTATCACAAGTGAAATTTTGATGATGGTTGCATCGTTCAAACTGAAATATATTTAACCAGGAGTGCATGTAAAGAATCCGCAGTACGACGTCTGCATGGAGGGAGTGCATGATCCAGAGTAGACTACGGAGCTACATGAAGATAGCTGCATGTAATCATAGGCCATAAAGAAACCCCACTGTGTGTGGGTAGATATTGGGCTCATCGGCAAATAACCAAAAAGTAACAAGGAATAACTTCATGTATTACACCACGTGACAACCAAACTACAAAGTAGGGGTTTCAAAGCTGTTTTCATTTTGTACGGCAGCCATTATTAAGCTGCTTGAGAGTTTCTCATCGCACCATGCAAGGGAAGTTTATTTCTTGCTGTTTTAACCAAAGTCATCAGAGTTTGAACTCTCTCTCTGTCTTTGTGTGCTATGTCACATATAGATAGAAAAGCCTTCCTACTGTATATTGGAAATTATTTCAAAGCATTTTATGTACAGATGTACAAATTGAGAATATCTGTTTCTGTTCTTGGGGATATCGTTTTTGTTTGTTAATTAATTGAGTGCAGTTTTACTCATAACAGACACATTATATATACAGAAGAACTTTTACTTGATAAACTCTGTAAAGAGAAACTGTGTTATTTTTTTTAGTTGATGCAATTGAAGCGTTTTATCGGAGTAGTGGGTGTTAGTGAGTTTGTGCATGACTGTGCGAGATGGATTTTAACTGTGCAGAATTAAAGGCAATGAGATTATCAAAAAAATGTGCGGTGGGCACAAGTTTTTATACAATTAATGAACTCGGTAACTAGACTTTTGATGCCATGTATGCATGTATGTGCTGCACAAGCATTATAAACATGTAGGCCTATATAATAAATAAAAAAACTTGTTTCTAGGTTTTTCTTCTTCTTGTGTTTTTGTTGATAGTGAAAATCACTGCACATGTTTTTTTCTTGAACAAATTAACAAGTACAAATAACAACAACAAAAACAGTCAGGATATTTTTTTAAACCAGGTTTTAAACTGTCACAGTTTAAAGGTAGGTTTTGAGGGCATTTTGTCCGTAGCTGTCTTGTTGCTTACCATTTGGAGGCCATTCAGATTCTGTCCTTTGTTTCTGTCCAATCAGGGCAAATTTTCTAAATTTTTTAACATGCTTTCTTAACATGCAAATGAAGTGGACGCTTGCTTTGGTTTTGAAATCGGTTAGTCACATCCCAGTCATGCCAGTTTGACAGAGTTGCAGTAGACCACATTACCCAACCAGTTTCTTTTCAATAGATTTTAAGTTTTCATCGAGGATAATAAATATTATTGGGTTTTACCCTCACACCCGTTAGTGTACAGAACCATACTCGGTACTTTCCCGATCCCGAGTCCCATGCAAAACCATGTTACTCGGTAGGATTCGAACCCGGATGACCTTTGCCATTCTAGAACAGATGTCTTACCACTAGCTCACCATGCTTGTCAGATGTAGATAAAGGCATTGTGAATCCTTTGATTTAGCAGCGGGTCTCACAATGATTTTAAAGTTATAAATTTGAATCTGGGGATAATTTTCTTCTTTTTGGAGGGTTACCCATTACGCAAGCACTGTTCAAGAAAAATCTTCTATATTGCAAAAAAGAACACCCGTCAAAAATAGTTCATTTGGCATAGTTTTGTGGGCTGGTTACCCTATTTTAGCAGCACCAATTCCTTTTATGCATAAACAAGCTCTATGAAATTGTGACAAAGATGTGATGATTATGTAGACCCTTTTTTTTATTGGAAGTAGATCCAATCTTTAATAGGTTATTTGCAACTTCTCTGAGAATTGTTTTCCTTTTTTTCGGCCACTTGCGGCAGACATGGTCTCTAAAGGGTTAGTACCAAAATGAGTTTCAATAAATGAATGATATTTTTTAAACTCTGGATAATTTTAAAAGACCAATACTTTTGAAAAAGTAGAGGAACCTTTTGTTCTTGGTTGCCTTTCTGTTCCAATTGCCATCGGCCATTTTGTTTTTGGTATCATGAATATTTGCGTTTAATTTTAGCAGTCAACAGTTGACCTCGGTTTGGGAGGTTATTTTTTTAACTATTTGTAATTAAAATGTTCAGGTTTGTCAAGGAGAAACACCTACAATTTTTATTCATCAACTGATGGTAAAATACTGGTCCGATTCGAATAGCCACCATGGTTCATTAGTGAGGTACAAAGTGTAATCGCTTCAAACCGCCCATAAAATAATCATAGTATCTTGATAGAGCATTCACTTTTATAAGCGAGGCAAACTTTAGCCTTCAGCAAGGTGTTGGAGTTTTATTTTTTTAAATTTTTTTTATATATAGTTTTTTCTTTCCTTGCGCTACTGCGCTACGCGCCCAAACTTTATGCAGTCTGTGTGTTTACATGCGCACTGTGCATGAATGTATACTACGCAGTGCTTGCGTGGTGTGAGATGAACTCTCCAAGGTCCCTCCGTATGAGGCCAGTAATATGAGTGCAGATGACTCACGCACAGTAGAAGTATGGGTGGCGTACTCATGGTCAGTGTTCAGTACATCGGTTGTTTAGACTGGTTTTAGTAGCATCATGATGATAATTTACCGCGCCAACTATAAACCATGGTGGCTCATTCCCATCTGCTGGAGTAATAAAATTTTATCTAAACGCTCATTTTAAAAACTTCTGGAGCTATTTCCGTTTCAGGTTTATCCTGAACTTTTTCTGTACTCACTATTACAAACAAACGTTAATAAAAAACACCAAAAACAAACAAATTTTTAAATGTTTGATGAATACCATATTGTGGGAATGAGTGTAGATTTAGTGAAGTGTGCGTTCAACCTTTGTGAGAAAAAGGTTCTGGGTATATAAATAATACAATGTGTAAATTGTAATTGCTTTGTTTAGTTACGAGAAAAATGAGGAGGTGCGAATATAAAGACACATTTTTCAATGTGGGAAAATATATATTAAAAGCATTATTTGAGATGTACATGTAAATAAATACAGGTTATGTACAGGAATATGATAGAGTCATTTTTACAGCCCAAAACTCTTAGCTGTAAGAGTATTGATATTACTATTAATCTAGTCAATGGAGTTATATACAGTTTTAAAGAAATAAGGAGTATAAAGTATGAAATGTTTCACAAAAATAAATAAATGGTATATTTATTAGTGAGTTAACTATTGGATGATTTTTATTAGGTAGAGTGCAAGGAGTAATAGCAAAGCCAATATGTTTGCCATATTTGGGTTTCTGTTGAGTAAATCACCGTGCACTGCAGCTGGTTTTAGTTTAATCGGGGGTTATTTCAGCCAGTCACAGAGGATGGGGGTTTAGCCGTCAGCCAATCACAGCAATGGGCTGTTATCTGTGGATTAAGTTTTGCAGTCCACCAATCACAGATGAGCTTTGGGTTGGCCATCAACATTTCATAAAGGATTGCGTTTTCTGAATAATGTTGTAATGTTTATTTCTATATCTTGATTGCAGATCACAGTAACCTACCCTGCCCATAATAACAAAAAGGAAGTGCGTGTCTTTGATGAGTTGACATATTTTAAGGATCAAGGATCAAGGTTGTGTCTCTATCTGGCTTAAATGTCAAGGGATGGTGAAATAATTGTGGATGTTTAATTTCCTCAATCTATCCCCACTTAAGATTCCTTTGGGAAAAATTTGAATTGTGGTTGACGTCGACTACAAATCTAGAAAACATTTTGCTCTCTGATACTTAACACTGTTCTCTTGATTCCATTTGGTTAACAAAAAATTTCAGATGCTGTTTCTTCAACTTTGGTGTTTGAATATATTTTCACCCTTTAAAAAAACACCAGAATTGATTGTAACCTTGATGTTGCATCAACCCCACTTAAGATATCTTTGGGAAAAATTTGACTACAGAATGGTGTTATTTGACACTCCAATCCAACACTGATGTGGCTGCTGATTCACGATAGCATTACGGAACCACATTTAGTTGTCAATTACAGCTGAAACACTTTGGGGGTAAAAACTCTGAAGTGAAGTCATCTTTTGTGGGCAGTTGGAACCACTAAACTGTGGCATTCCTACTATGCCTTTTTATGATTTAATTCCCCCTCCCCCCCAAAAAAAAAAAAAAAGAAGAAGAAAGAAAGACATTAATGTCGGACAACGTAGTGCGGCACGTCGTTAAACCAAATGTCAAGTTCAAAATTCTTATACCAGGGTAGGTTACTGTGCTGCAATACCTCAAACTATCAGAAATGACCAATGAGTAATCTGGATTCACTTTGGAAGAAACACTGTACACAGGAAAGTCTCAAAGCTCTGGGTAGGAGTGCAGTTCATAGAAAGAAGACAGAATTTATTAAGCCCCGCCTACTGTAACCAGACGAACATGTCTGTTATCAAATCATCCCAAAACGTCAAATGCACAACTTAGCTCTCCAAAAACCAGTCTGTTTACATTTTGTTATAAAAGTTCAATGTGACAGATTTTGGGTGGATATTTTGGCGGGTTGGTGAATGTATTCAGTAGGCTTAGCTTAATGGATGCTCTGCATCAAGTCTAGCCAAGATGTGAGCTGTTTTTTTTCCTCCTGGTGTTTCGCAAAGTGTGCTTGTTATGAATCATTATGAACCATTGATTTCAAGTTGGAGGTACAAAATGGTGTCGGATGGGGAGAAAGGATGGGGGACCTTTGATGATGGCCAACAGGCTTGGAGAATCTTGACCAAAACGTAGCTAGACTATTAACCATGTATTCTCTGATTACGCACAGTAAATGGTGTGCACCAAGGTTCAATTTTTGTAGTAAATTTTTAAAAACAAAACTAATTCAAGATGATTTTTAGAATGAAATGTTTTATTTGAAATGCTATTTAGGCTTTTGAATCAACATCCCTTGAACCTGTTGTCTCGTTGTGATATTTATGAGCAGTATATTATGCCCCATGTCTTGTATCCCCAAACAAAATTATTTTGAAATCGGGTAAACTACAGCAAAACTAAACATCGTGTTCATAAATAAGAAAGTTTAATTATATGAAGAAAATAATCAGGTTACCAAGCAGTATGAGACTCGTCGCCATCAGCAATAATAAATCATGCAATACCACAGGTATCAATTATCAAATAAAAGAGAAATGCCGGAGTGAAAAAGAAAATGTGAACATAGTTTACGCTCAACAAAAATGACTCAATGCGCACAATTTGTACATCACAGGATGGACAAGTCAAAGGCAACCTCTGCTCACAAATGTCACAACAAAACTTGGTTTAAATATCAATCATTGCATACTTTGCATTTTTAATTTGTTGCGGGTTCCTGAAATATGTGGATATTTTTAACGTTTAGTTTCTGTTTCGACAAAGATTGCCTAAGAAGTGATTTGGGGATAGAGTGGCAGGTTTTTGTAGGGCTCAGTACTTTGGGACATACTGAATGTGTCAAAATGGGGCAGATACTAAGATCTCGCGAGTCAGGGTTTCAACATCCTGTGAAGATTCCATTCTATGAGCTTTGAATTATGGTTTGCTGCATCTTTCAATTTTTTACAAATTGGTAATAATCTTGTCTTAAGCTCTCCAAATACGGTCTGTTACCAGTAAAACAATCGCCTTCATGGCATTTGTCAACTGTTCATGCGCAACTGAACGCCACTTATTGGAGTGCTATAATAAGTCATTATTATATATATTCAAACCTAAGAAACACTAATATCAAGGATTCTGACACAAACAATTTACACCAAATGGCATTTTAAAAGGCAAACTGTGTTCGGAGCTGCAAACTGCACTGCTGACTAGTAAATCTGCCTTCTGTTCTTTGATAACAAATCATTTTTTGGGCTGTACTTGGTCATTGTAGCGTTCTTTTCTTACATTCTTTGTCTAACAGAGTATGAATCATTAATTCATTGTACACCGACGCACAGTGAACCTTATTGGTCTCTCTTCAACGCTCGTCTTGCTTTTGCACATGTGCAATAAATGGTTTTCTTACTCTGAAAACATGCAACTCTACAGGTTGAAAATCTTGTCTGGTTTTATTTTCTTGTCATATTTAAGCCTAAATGTAAAGATAAGTAGGTTTGTAGGGAGGGTTATACCCTTATGTTCCAACATCCCTATGTTCAGACACCCCAAATGTTTTCTGCTAACCCTAACCCTAAACCCTACCCTTGGCGTGTACATCATCAGGGATTATCTGGAACATCATGTTGTCGGACTATAGGGGTTTGGGAATAATTCAGTCATCATGGGGAGTATGGTGAGGAGGAGAATGTGACTGTGTTTAACATCACTGCCTTCAGGTGGACTTCATGAGTCTGTGAACTGAGTCTATGAATCAAGTTATAGACAGGGTAAGTATTAGATGGGCAATTCTGGTTTTGTTATATTAGTCGACAGTAAGAGGGCGCAACAATGACTGACTGGGACTCTGGGAATGACCAACTCTACAAACTTGATATTATTTGGTTCTACTGTATACTCACTAGGGTGAAGGTTTGCATCCCACTCATCTGGAGACAACAAATTAAAACATTTTACAGAAGCAAAGATTACCTTATAGAATTTTAATACCCCTATCCCTTACTCTAACCCTTACCCTAACGCTTAACCCATTTGTATCATAAGGATAGGGTAATGGTTGGGATAGGGTTAGGGTTGTGGTTTGGGTTAGGGTTAAGGTTGGGGTTAGAGTTTGTGGGTAATAAGGTTTGGGGTTAGGGGTGAGGGATAGGGTTTGGGTTCGAGATTTATGGTATGTATACTCTTGCACAGGAATGATACAAATGGCATTTTATCATGGTAAAAAGTTAGAACATTTTATTGAGTCCAAAGGCTGACCTTAAAGTACATGTTATAATAATAATAATATTGACTAGTTCTTTTAAATCACATTTTTACAATAACCATATCAATGCAATTTACATTATTGCCCTAGTCAGTAAAAATTCCTTTGTAAACAGCCCTGGGCTGCCGTGGCGCTCAAACAAAGGCTTTTTCATACACGGTATCAACCTCTAACCCTCCAGGTGCCAGTTTACACCCCGAGTGAAGGTGGATGGAATTCCTGTATTACAAGACGGGCATAGTCTGATTTAAAATTTATTTTTGCCCTTGAAAAATTTAGTGGGTTGAGTGGTCAAGAGCGTCCAATTCAAGTTCTGGTGGTTAAGTCATCAGAGTGTGGGTTCGAATCCTGGTCATAACATAACCCACTCAATTTTTCAAGGGCAAAAATAAATTTTATATCAGACTACGCCCGTCTTGTAATACAGGAATTCCATCCACCTTTGGTAATTGTCTAAGACCAGTCTTCTCACTTGGTGTATCTGAACATATTTATACATAAATAACAAAAACGTGTCAAACTCCTATGGTCGTCGAAGCTGCAAGAACACACACCCTTGGTGCATAAGTTGTGTGCTTTCAGATGCCTTGAGTTCGAGACCTCAGCTGAGGTCTCAAATTCAATTCAAATATTTTAGTGAGAAATTACCAATTTCTTAAAAAATACGCTACTTCAGAGGGAGCCGTTTTTCACAATGTTTTATACTATCAACAGCTCTCCATTGCTACCAAACATCAAGTAAGTTTTCATGCTAACAATTATTTTGAGTATTACCAATAGTGTCCAGTGCCTTAAAGAGAGCTAGCCTACAGCATGGTGCAGCCTCTTCAGTGGGTATTCTCTGCAGGTAAACATGTAGTACACAAATACCAGTTATGGCATGCTCCAAGTAAGTGGGTCGAGGTCATATTTTTCTTCACTTTTCAATATTTAGGTTAGACTTTACTTGACCTTGTCTGACGAGAATACACAATGAAATTGAGAGCCCCCATTAGCATGGCAGGGAAACTGTTCATGATATTTTAATATCATGAGTGTTCACCATAAGATATCTGAGTTCAAGCTGGTGAGTTGATCAATCAGTCGGTTCAAAGCTTGACCAAGCGAACTAAAGTGTGATCACCACATCACCAGGTAATCGTTTTGCAGACTGACATGGTGTCATGAATTGATCATATGTAACAATTGAACAGAATGCCTAGTCATTACAGGGCCTTATTTCATGGTTCTGCTTACTGCCGAATCTTGCGCTTATACGATCAACACTCTCCACTTGCAGAGCAAGTATCCAATTTCTGGGCTAGCTGTGTAAGCAGAGAATGCCTTTGTAACACGGAGTACACACCTGCACAAGCCGAAGTTCCCTACTAACCGGTGAATGCTTGACGTACATGTAAGTGCCGATTCTTTGCCGTAAGTGCCGATTCTTTACTTGGGGTAAGCAGACCCATGAAACTGAGCCCGGGATGTTTGTAGTATATTTATCTGTCCATCGTTTCAGTTCCTGCTACCTGTGATCCTCAGCTGTGTTGCCCAGACAATTGTCTGCTAAATCACGCTGATCTGTGTAGAAAATTACAAGAAAATTACAATACAGTAAAAATAGATTGATTTCAGTTTCCAAACTGGAAAGACATTGCAATCATCATATCATTTACCTCTACACTCCCTTGTGTAGTTTTTCTAAAACTTTTTGTCTGTGTAATTTTCTTATGCCATTTTTACTTTTATTTGCCCTCGAACAGGCTGGCAAAATTTTTGTATTTTTATTACAATTGATTGATCAATCAAAAAGTCTAGTAGGCCATGTCTGAATTCTCACCTACGTCTACCGCTGAATCGCCCTAGTAACAGTCTAAGCCAGAGCTGTAAGACGTCCATTAGGTCAAGTTACATTCAAGTAAACAGATCCAACTAAAAAGATCATTCTGAAGTTCCCCTCCTACTGTATGACCATTCAATATCATCCACTGTGGTTTTAACCATCTTAACATGAGAGAAGAGACTTGTAATGTTTCCCCTCACTCAATTGAGGACTCTTTCTATTAGAAAACAAGTATTTACAAAACTTAATTTGACATTTCCCTTCCCTAAGCATAAACAAAACAAAAGTCAAAATTTGTCATCACTTAACAATAACTTGTCTTTTCTTGTCACCTCAATCTGATATTTCAGTTATTAATATTAATCTATGGATATTTGCATCAGGGATAAATAATATTATTTTTGGTTTGACCCATTTTGGTTCTTGCCACTTAGATCGTACCATCGAGACTGCCCCGGTAGCTAGGGGGAATAGTCGAAGGTCGAACCCCACCCGAGTCATACACAATACTCTGGAAAGTACCGAGTCTACATTGCTATCACACATCATTCAATGGATTTGGGTAAAACAAAAGTTACTATAACATTAATCTAGTTTACCTTCAAATGATGTCCCGCACCATATACAGTATGTGTGTTGACTACGGAGGTAGCTGGTTATTTGCACAAGCTTCTCTGCTGACTGAAACAAATCAACAATTCATTGGGTTGTTAGTTCAAATTTCAAAACTTTTTAAACTCCCTAGGGAGCATAAAACCCCAAATTACTTTATAATCCCACAGTGTCTCTGACCTCTCAGGTTCAGATTTATACACCTTGGTTAAGAGAACATTGCGCCAATTACTGCGTGAGGGCGCTCTCAATAGTATTTTTATCACTTCCAGGGGTATACTGGGGTGTTCCGGGGGTGTCTGGGGCATACTTGGGGTATTCAGGGCTGTATCTGTCCTCTCAGGTTCAGATTTGTACATCTTGGTTAAGAGAAGCAATGCGCCAATATTTTTTTGACCGCGTTAGGGCGCTCTCAATAGTATTTTTGTCACTTGCGGGGGTTTACGCGATTAGTC
Organism: Asterias amurensis; assembly: GCF_032118995.1. Taxonomy (NCBI): domain Eukaryota; kingdom Metazoa; phylum Echinodermata; class Asteroidea; order Forcipulatida; family Asteriidae; genus Asterias; species Asterias amurensis. The sequence goes on from NC_092648.1 coordinate 36,567,079, forward strand.
CTGCACAGTTCTAATAGGCGTTCTGTCACTTTTGTTGCGCCGTAGTTTGAAGTTGCTTTAGAGTTTGATTAAAACGGCTTCTTTAAATGTCTGGGGTGGTAATGTGTTCCAGTATTTAATAACTGTTTTGTGTATGAATGAATATACCTCCGGAAGTGATTGAGAGCGCCCTCAAGCGGTAAAAAATATTGCCCATTGCCTTTGAAGTGTCTTTCTCTGGGAAACAAATGACATGAGCTGGAATCGAACCCACACTCCGACAGACATCAGAACTTTAGACAGACACACTAGTCCGCTTAGCCACGACACTTAACCTGAGCATTGTCCAAGGCAATTAAATCAGCACAAATCTTTTACTGTAGGCCTGTATTCAGCAGGGTCCATTTTCATAATAGTCATTGTAAAGCATATTTTGCATTATTAGGTACACACAACACGTGACCTAAAACAAACCTTTGTGAATTACTTATGACAAAATATTTTGTACTGAACTAATTTTCTCAAATCCTACCTGATATATGTTTACCTAACCACCATACTTCCAAAGTGAATTGATTCCCAACATGCTTTATCATTATACATGTACTATCAAAACTGCCGTAGGTATCTAAAAAACGCTGTTATTGCCATTCATTTTAAGAGTGTATACCAAACGTATATCTTCCCCAAAAGCTTTCATTCAAAGTATTCAAAACTTTGCTTTTTATCAACGCTTGACTCTGTTTGGTTGACTCTAATTTGCATCTTTTTTACTTGGAAGACTGTAATGTAGTTACATCATTTTCATATAACCTGCGGCATGAGTGTAAAGTTGACAGATATGGCACAAAACAAATGTCCATTAGTATTATAATACACATATTGACTGGCAATGAGGTAACTAGTGTATGTGTATTCCCTGAGGGACTTTGAGTGACCAGAAAAGGGACCTATTTCCTGAGACCGAGGGAAATAGGCCACTCTTCTGGTCACTAACGGGCGCGAGGGGGAATAAACGTACACTAGTTACTGAATTACGCCAGTCAATATGTGTTTTATAACATACCACGGTCTTAAATGTGAAGAAAAAAAAAAAAAAAGATTCTGGAAAAGAAAGAAAGTTGTGTAGATACTGTCATGTCATGTCAAGAGAGGGCACTGTAACCAGGCACTATTTTCAAAGGCTTGTGCCCAGCGAGCACTATTCCTGCAAATCAGGCATGCGCAATCACTAGACTATTTAAGTTCACCCCAAGCGTGTTTCAGCCAACCAGATTACAGAACAAGCAAGAGGTGTGTTTTAGTATTGATTGATCTTAGATGGATTGATTCTTACAGTCAGGTGACTTCCTGGTTCAGGTTCCTCCTCCTCCTCGTCCTCTTCTTCTTCATCTTCTTGGTCTTCTTCTTCCGAATCTTCAGAAGGCTTCTTAGGCCAATACCATGGCTCTACAGGTGCTTCAATCTCCTATTAGAGTCAAGCAGTCCGAGATGAGAGTCTTTGCTTAGAAAACGAGTCAGAAATTTGGGTCCAGAGCCCAATTTCATAGAGCTGGTCAAGCAGAAAATATTGCTTCCCAGGGTGTATCATAACTTGGGTGTGACCCCTGACTATAAACGGCAGCTAACAGTTGTATTGCTTCTAATTAGCACCATTGAACAAACATATGAATTAGAAGGGAGACTGCCAACCTAGATTTAGGTTGCTCAGTTGGTAGAGGGAGCGCTGGCACGTTAATCCAGGGTCATTGGTTCAAGTTCAGCTCCAATAAATTTGACACTGTTCAACACCAATATGTTTTCCTTACAGTCAGTCAGTGTATTACACGATAAATGAATTATTTAGACTTTTCTAAGAAATAAAGAATTGGCTGTTGCAAACTGCCTATTACCAACCAAAGGACAGGTGCTATAAATCCCCAACAAGGCACATCTTACAGCCTGATGCTTCATCCCTAGCAGATTCAAGAAAGACTCTGCTAGGGTCGAAACGTCGGGCCATTTTAACTTTTTAAATTAGACTTTTCTTCCGGACATCTTGCTTTGGCAAAACAACAAAATGGTGTGGCCGCTGAATACTCCAAGTAGGCCAGTCTTCAACTTCTCAACACTAAACACAACTCAACTTATCAACATACCTGAGAGACATCCAAATGTTCACATGCTTTCTGGCTTGTGTACAGGTCTTTCTCTGTCTCCTTGTCAATGAACTTACTGCTCATGCGCTGACGGAAATCCTGCCTGTATTCTACTTCCATTGAAGCTCGTTGTCGCACGGTTTCTAGATATTGACGTTGCCTCGTCTCCTGCTGATCCTTCATTTGGGACTCTCTTCCTAAACCTCCTCTACCTTCCAGAGAGTTGAAGGGGTTGGGGAAACAGATTGTTTAAAAGAACGTGTTACTTTTCCAGAACCAAAGGCAACAGTTTCCAAATGTGAAAACTGATTTGTCAAAATGTAATTATCGTAATTACATACACAGAAAAACAGTTGCAGGTTTGTTGTCATGCCAAGTAAACCTGGTTCATTGCAAATGCCAACCCAATTCAACATCACAAAACTACCCCCTCCCCCCCCCCCCAAAAAAAAAAAAAAAAAAAAAAAAAAAGCTGTGCCAAAACGGAGCTGTGACATCAAATACAGCTTTGATAAAAAAAACATTCAATGCTGAGCAAAAAATGAGCAGCACACCAGTTGCATTAATGTAAACTTTATGGGATTTCGGCCATTGGGCATGTTGGGTACTGCAAAAATGTTTCTTGACAAGTTGATTCACCCCATTCTTATCCTTCGCATGGAAAATATTTCCTTTGTTTTAGCCATAATGACCTTGACATTTAAAGGCAGTGGACACTATTGGTAATTAGTCAAAATAGTTATTAGCATAAAACCCAACTTGGAAGGAGTAATGGGGAGAGGTTGATAGTATAAAATGGTGTGAGAATGAGCTCCCTCTGAAGTGACGCAGTTTTCAAGTAAGAAGTGATTTTCCACGAATTTGATTTTGAGACTTCAGATTTAGAATTTGAGGTAATGAAATCAAGCATCTGAATGCACACAACTTCCTATGACAAGGGTGTTTTTTTCTTTCATTATTATCTCACAACTTGGACGACCAATTGAGCTAAAATGTTCACAGGTTTGTTATTTTATGCATATGTTGAGATACACCAAGTGAGAAGACTGGTCTTTGACAATTACCAGGAGTGTCCAGTGTCTTTAACTAGAGTGTTCAACAATGATAGGCTTCAACAATGATATGCCAAGTCCTTTTCAAATTACTCTGACTTTGCTTGGCAACAGACAGCGCAGGATAGAGTGAGATTGAGAATTTGTGAAGAGGCTTTCCGTGGAATTTTCGGCTAGAACAAAAAAGACGTAAATTTTTTAACCACTTCCATCCATCACATTCTTGTACTGACCTGTTTTAATTTCAACTGGAACGGGCTCCGATCTACCACCACCTGTAGTCCATCCAAAATGAATACAAAGGTTTGATTAACACAACTGCCATAAAATGACCGTTAAACCTGTGGTCTGCAAATCATATTGTTTGTTTCCTCTTTCAATGCTAAGGTTCATGTTTGATCTATTTTATGTAATCTTAAAGCACCATTATTGTTCATGCAAAAGCTTTTTCTTGTAGGGCCTACTCAAAAGGTGTCATAAATCATGGTTTGACCTCATTCCCTCACATTTATGTAAGATCAATGATATTTTGTCGACATTTCAAATTAATCTAGTATGTCAGATTTTTAACAACACTTCTAAGGCCAGATCTTTTTATGTCCACCTTTTAAATTGCGAGGCCAGCGTCGATTTTGCTTATTCTAAGATACATTAATTGATAGAGTTAAAAACAGATTTTTGGCTGCTTTACTGAATATTAAAATCCTTCTTGCAGGCGGAAATTTAGCTCTGACCTTAAGTATGTAGACTGCGTCAAACATGGTATTTTAACAGTTTTGTTTCGTAATCAGTTTGTTGAATGTGATGACCTTGATACTCTCGGTCAGCTACTCATCAGATTGTTCTCACAGTCCCTCTGTTTCATACTTTGTCAAGATGGTTTGGGGTCGTCCGAGAGTGTCAGGGTTATCCTGTTTCTTTATTCACGTGTTTATGTCCCTTATACTGTATATTTGATGGAAATTTTCTAAATCTATTTATCTTCAACATTTATTTGAGGTTTTGAGGAAATAAATAAATGAATATAAAGAGGTTAAAGTAAAGGTCATGTCTGAATATGAATTTTTTTCAATTTATTGTGTACATTTCTAGCCCAAAACTTAACTTGCTGTTTTATGTCATTTCTGTCTTACTGGCAAAAACAAAAACTAATTAAAGAAATGAACAATATTAACAACGTCTGGGCATTTTGTGATCCAAAAATGAATGGCCTTTAGAGGATTTGGGTACATGTACTTTTTGTAACACAAAACACAATGTCCACAGATTTAAATTTGATAGTAGAAAGCATACCTTCAAATATCAGTTGCTGAGGTGCTGTTGTTTTTGAAAAATTAGTAAAACAATGTCATGAAAATACGTTTTCACATGCTAAAATAATTTTCATCTTATGTTCTACGAGATTAACATTATTTTCATGACATTTTTTTACTCATTTCTCAAAAACTACAGCACCTCAGCAAGTACTATTTTCAGGGAAGCTTTCTAATATCAGTATTTGTTTATTTATGTATTGCTTTTAATTTTCCTGTAATTCTTACATATTTACTTATTTTTTATATCGTAATTTTTTTATGTTTTTTTTTATATTATATTTTGTTATTATGTGATTTTTATGTTTACTTTTTAATATGTTTATTTGTTTGCAGGGCCCAAATGGAAAACATCTTTTTTTTACTGATTAAGCTTACCCTGGGAAAATAAATAAACAAATAAATCTTCAAATTGTGTAAATTTAGTGTAAATCTGTGGACATTGGTTTTTTTTGTCCTACAAGAAGTACTCTCCAGTAAGGACCTATAAGGGACCTATCATCATCACATCTTACCCTAATCCCTACTCTCCAGTCAGAACCTATAAGGGACCTATCATCATCACATCTTACCCTAATCCCTACACAATGGTTACCTTTTTTGCCTAGACCCATGCCGCTCTTGTACCCCATCTTCTCCAGCATAGCGAACCCCTTGTTGTCACTAGTCAGTGCATTACTCAGACCCTTCAGCCGGTGTTCCTGCTCACGCTCTTTGATCGGCTTGAACTTAGTGCGGTGTTGCTCATTGATTGCCTTGTGTTGAGCGTCTTTCTTGTTTTTCTTGACGTGCTTTCCCCATGCGAGGCCACGATCGGTCGATTTACTGCTACTGAAAAAATTACATTTTATTAGTTTGAGTAAGATTGACGACAGGCTCAAAATTAACAAATGTGTTCGGATACACTAATGTTAAAGCTACTGTTAGTGAAGATTTTTAATAGTTGCCAGTACGAGTATGTGATTTTGTTGTTTAACAGCTTACAATATTGTCTTTTGGGGTCCAGAGAGCCCGTATCTGTCTGATTTGAAGTGAGAAGGGTTGTGTCGTTTGTTTGTTTGTTTGTTTGTTTGTTGGGGATGTTTGTTTGTTTGTTTGTTTGTTTGTTTGTTTGTTTGTTTGTTTGTTTGTTTGGGATGTTTGTTTGTTTGTTTGTTTGTTTGTTTGTTTGTTTGTTTGTTTGTTTGTTTGTTTGTTAGTTTGTCTGTCTCTCTGTTTGTTTGTGTGTTTGTTTGCTTGTTTGCTTGTTTGCATGTTTGCATGTTTGCATGTCTGTCTGTCTGTCTGTCTGTCTGTCTGTCTGTCTGTCTGTCTGTCTGTCTGTCTGTCTGTCTGTCTGTCTGTCTGTCTGTCTGTCTGTCTGTCTGTCTGTCTGTCTGTCTGTCTGTCTGTCTGTCTGTCTGTCTGTCTGTCTGTCTGTCTGTCTGTCTGTCTGTCTGTCTGTCTGTCTGTCTGTCTGTCTGTCTGTCTGTCTGTCTGACTGTCTGTCTGTCTGTCTGTCTGTCTGTCTGTCTGTCTGTCTGTCTGTCTGTCTGTCTGTCTGTCTGTCTGTCTGTCTGTCTGTCTGTCTGTCTGTCTGTCTGTCTGTCTGTCTGTCTGTCTGTCTGTCTGTCTGTCTGTCTGTCTGTCTGTCTGTCTGTCTGTCTGTCTGTCTGTCTGTCTGTCTGTCTGTCTGTCTGTCTGTCTGTCTGTCTGTCTGTCTGTCTGTCTGTCTGTCTGTCTGTCTGTCTGTCTGTCTGTCTGTCTGTCTGTCTGTCTGTCTGTCTGTCTGTCTGTCTGTCTGTCTGTCTGTCTGTCTGTCTGTCTGTCTGTCTGTCTGTCTGTCTGTCTGTCTGTCTGTCTGTCTGTCTGTCTGTCTGTCTGTCTGTCTGTCTGTCTGTCTGTCTGTCTGTCTGTCTGTCTGTCTGTCTGTCTGTCTGTCTGTCTGTCTGTCTGTCTGTCTGTCTGTCTGTCTGTCTGTCTGTCTGTCTGTCTGTCTGTCTGTCTGTCTGTCTGTCTGTCTGTCTGTCTGTCTGTCTGTCTGTCTGTCTGTCTGTCTGTCTGTCTGTCTGTCTCTGTCTGTCTGTCTGTCTGTCTGTCTGTCTGTCTGTCTGTCTGTCTGTCTGTCTGTTTGTCTTGTTTGTTTTTGTTGTTGTTAAGATGATCTTCCTGTGAAGAGAACTCAGCAAACTCCTTTGAGGGGACATAAACACCAAGCTGGCAACAGCCAATCTCTCTCATAAAAACATTGGTTTAACGTCTATGATTATGAATTGCACAAATCAAGAAGTTGTGATTCAGTAACTAGTTGACAATACTTATTCTAGTAATCTACTGTTCAACCCCCCCCCCCCCCCCACCCCAAGGCAATTTGCCTATTATTCACGCCTACTGACAAATGAGTAGGATGGTGTTAGTGTGCAATTTCATTAGTGATCAATGAATAACAATAGACACATCAATGAATAACAATAGACACATCAATGAATAACAATAGACACATCATTTCATAGCAATTTGTTTATTTGAAGAAGCAAGATGCACAATGAAAATGCAATTATGTAAAATATTAAGAGGGGGCAGTTCATGTAAATATTTGACTTTTTGTGTCCATGGTCTAGTAATCTACTGTTCAACACCCCCAAAGGCAATTTGCCTATTATTCACGCCTACTGACAATTGAGTAGGATGGTGTTAGTGTGCGATTTCATTAGTGATCAATGAATAACAATAGACACATCAATGAATAACAATAGACACATCAATGAATAACAATAGACGAATCAATGAATAACAATAGACACATCAATGAATAACAATAGACACATCAATGAATAACAATAGACACATCAATGAATAACAATAGACACATCATTTCATAGCAATTTGTTTATTTGAAGAAGCAACATGCACAATGAAAATGCAATTATGTAAAATATTAAAAAATTAATTTCTTTCAAACTTTGTGGGTGGAAGGGCTTTGGGGTGTGAGTAAACAAAATTGCATTTTCAATTCACAATATAGGCCTATGATTACAGCTCATTTTGTTTTTTAGCTATTTCAGGCTGATTTGGGGGTCTGAAAAACTGTTTTTTTTGGCTCACATGTACATGTACAACTCCACCCCACCAAAACGCAAAATTATTTCAAAAAACTTTCATATCACTACAAAGTATTATCCGTGGCCTTTATTGCTTTAAAGTTTAAATTTCACCCTCGTGCTTAATTGGATCATGCATTAGAGTATGTTTTCAGGTTGCAAAATCAACATTTTAACCCTATTTTTGGACCCCAAAATATAAACTCTCCGTTTCAGTTGTAATTTGGGCCAACACTGGTCTTTTCATATCTGGTGAGAAAAACTTGGGCAATTGTATCCTGACTTTTTTCCCAAAAACGTAAAAATGGAAATTTAAAACAACAAGGACCTAAGCTCCCTCACCAATTCTTTTTAAAAGTCCAGACGAGCAACGTGTTATTTATTTTTACTTGATCTAATATAATTCATTACACTGAAGAACAAAGCGTTGCATCAATTGAACCAGGTTTTGTAGTTTTCAATTGCATTTCCTGGCTTAAACAAACAACTTTATAGGCTAATACGGAATAAAATAGATGATCTTGGCCATCTCCGTCTTTTTTCTTCTGCTTTTTCTTTTCTTGATACTATACATTGTTTACATTTGTTTTAAAATAAAAACTGAATTTTGATTTCCAGTTATTTCTTTTGTCTACACCCACCCACAGTTTCAAGAATTTGAATTGTTTTGGTTAATAATGTTTTTTAATTGGCCCCAGTATGGGCAAACACTATGCAATATTCAGTACAGTCAAAACATCATTATACACAGTGAATCTTTCAGAAGTCAAGTGTGTCTAGAAATTGTTTTATAAGTTCTCAATGACCTACATGGGGTATACTTTTAATTTTGACTGAAACAAAATCGTTTCGCCACGCATTATTTGTCCTCTGAAGTTAAAAGTTAACTTGTTTTAAGCAATAACTATTTAAAAATTAGTAAAATTTGCAGTTAATCTTCTAAAAATGACAGTAGGTGAATTTTAAACAAATTGGCCTTAAAACATTCTATGTGAAGACTCTGTAAATATTTGTACAATTTGTTTGTTTGTTTGTTTACAAACATTCCAATCTGTCTACAAGATACAGAGCTACCTAAGCCCCATTTTGTACATTTAGCCTAAATCCTCAATCTTTATACAATCCCAAAAGAATCAGCACTAGTTAATACTATTCTGTGTAATACCTTAGCTGGAAATTAATAACGCCATTTAACTGTAAATTATCCACACATTCATGGCATTTCAGCTCCAGGGATTATAGAACAACAGTTAGCAAGCCCACTGAGAAGTAGTTTCTCTTTTATAATTTACTCAAGAAACTAAAAAGTATATCTTTGTAAACTAATTCAGAAGTTTTTGTTAAATAAATTCATATAATAGGTACAATCATGTGTGCACATATGAGCTTTAGAGCCACAAGTACCCCAAATCCCAAGTGTGCGACCAGTTGCAGCAAGTTTCATGCATTGAATTTTAAAACAAGACCCATAGCGCCTGGAGTTTTATGCATTCAAAGCATTAAAGGCAGTGGACACTATTGGTAATTACTCAAAATAATTTTAAGCATAAAACCTTACTTGGTAACGAGTAATGTGGAGATAATGTGTTGATAGTATAAAACATTGTGAGAAAAAGCTCCCTCTGAAGTGGAGTATTTTTTGAGAAAGAAGTAATTTTCCACGAATTTCATTTCGAGACCTCAGATTTAGAATTTGAGGTCTCGAAATCAAGCATCTGAAAGCACACAACTTCGTGTGTCAAGGGTGTTTTTTCTTTCTTTATTATCTCACATTTCGATGACCGATTGAGCTCAAGTTTTCACAGGTTTGTTATTTTATGCATATGTTGAGATACAGCAAGTAAGAAGGCTGGTCTTTGACAATTACCAATAGTGTCTAGCGTCTTTAAGTTCTCTTTTTTTTTCAATTGGTTGTTTGATTTTCACTCCAAGTCTGGCATGTCTTTCACCAGTCCCACTGTTGTATATTTACAGATTTTGTTGTAAAATAGATGAATAAATCAACCCTTCCCGCCTGAGCAGATCAAGGTGCAAAGAAACTTGCCATGCACACAATGTCTGAGCCTGTGATTATCAGCAAACTACAGCCATACTCTTGAAGCCAGACACTTTGAAATGAGTACTTTGACCTTCGGATGGGATGGGACATTTATAAGGCTGTGGTCGTGTGTTGCGGTATAACCATAGAGCTATATATATAGCTCTATGGGTATAACCCAGTGCACTTATCGATAAGAAAAGGGGTTCGTCCCGATGTTCCTGGTCTGACTGGCAGCATATTGCGCCACAACACCTTGTAAACTATTACATGGTGCTATGTTAAAGGAGTAGGCCTCATAAATTCAAACGTAGTCCAACATACCTTGCAGGAAAACACTGAACATAATATAACTAGATGTTAAATTTGCATCGGAATATTTAAAGAATATTAATTCAGGTTTTTGTGCATTATGTTAAATCACCGAGAGCATCTCTGAGTGATGGATTATATGCGCGCTCTAAAATTAACAAGAAAACAACAGGAATCTGTTGTTGAATCGAAAACATTTAGTTAAATATTCCTTCAGAAAAATTTGAAAATCGTTATCATCATGGTTACAATCTCCAGCTGAATATGAAAAAAACTTTTAAAGGAACTGGTAGTGAGTAGCGAAATTGACCTGACAACAATGGGTCTTAGTACGTTACATTTTAGTTTGATATTATATGAGCTCTAGACAGTTGGGTATTTGTCCAGGATGTGTCTAACGAAGCAGAGACACATCATCATGGTGATGTCTGTGAGCATGCAGCGCACAGGCGTTGCTCATCGTGGCTACAATATGTTTGTTTTGTTTGTTTCCATTGTTGGGCATGTTGAGTGGCTTGATGAAGCTGGTTGAATCCAATACCGACCATCCTGCAGGTCATCAGAGAGCTGCTGGTAGTAGGTTTGCATTGTGTGCCCCACCTCTTTGATAGGGTTTAACTGTAGGTTGAGTGTTCCTGTCCTGGAGTATTGAGAGAGGAGTGTCACGCCTTGTTGCATGTCCAATCAGTTGTCTTGTGTAGTGTTGTTGATGCTGGTGTGATTGCTTCGATGATGAAGTTCAGCATTGGTGATTCCTTCAGGGTATTTAATATTGAGTGCATATTGTTGCAAAGCTGGATGGGACGCGTCTTAGAAATGGTTCTCTCAAGCATTTCTGTAAGTGTCCAAGCTGGCCCCACTGTAGAAGAAGCCAGAGTGTCCTTGTAAAGCCCGAGAGACACAAGGTGCAGTCCTTTGACTGCTGTACCTTCATCAATGCGCATTTTATCCATGAGTAGTAGAAGGACCACATCTGGCTTTACGGGGGCGCTCACAGATGATGAAAAACTGATCGTAGTTCCAGCTATCACCCCAGAAGCCTAGAATGCCTGGTTGATTCTTGTAATTACGGGTTATCATGAACGCATAATCCTGGTCCCCTCCTTTTTTATAACCATCTGGTTGGTTTGGCTCCCATTTACGATATTCAGTCAGGTGCTTATCACCCTCGTAACATTTCCAATCGCCTTCAACTTCTGCTTCATTGCAATTGATCCAAGCACCAAAGAGGTCTCCATGTTGCTGAAACGAATTGAATATGAATTTATTCTCCCAATCTGAGCTTGGGACCATTACAGATGCGTTGTTGCGATCACACTGCATCACGGCATTGGCCCAGTTACCTTCCATGGATCCATCCAGACCCAAGTAGCAAGACTCAGCATAAGGCACCCATCCATTAGGGCACCCTCTTGCAGCAAAGACATCCCTGGTTACCATGTTGAAGACAGACAAACTAACAAAAAAGATTTGATAACCTGCGAAAATCATTTCATACAAACCAAATTTCGAACTAGTAGTTTAGTACTACAGAGCTTTATAAACTGCTGTCTGTTCATTGTTAAGTTGTTAACACAAATAGAGAAGGCTACAAAATTATTGATTTTATCTGTCATCCATTAGCGTCAATTTCCATAATTCAAAAGTTCTGGCAGGCATAAATATAAAAACAAGGTCGTGGTTAACTATGATGTATCCTCAACTAGAACACTTAAAATATTACACTGAAGAGTACCAATCAGCCTTCCAACGCAACCATTGTCAATTGTTAATGCTAATTGTCAATACGAAAAGGTTGCCATGGTTTGCTTTCAAACATCAGCCACTCTGTTGATGTCCCTGTATTGGTATACTGCTACGTATGTCTGACATAGTATGCATGTAATTAAAGACACTGGCCACTATTGGTAATTGTCAAAGACCAATGTTCTCACTAGTTGTATCTCAACATATGCATAAAATAACAAACCTGTGAAAATTTGAGCTCAATCGGTCGTCGAAGTTGCGAGATAATAATGAAAGAGAAACACCCTTGTCACACGAAGTTGTGTGCGTTTATGAGATGCTTGATTTCGAGACCTCAGATTCTAAATCTGAGGTCTCGAAATCAAATTCGTTGAAAACTACTTCTTTCTCGAAAACTATGTCACTTCAGAAGGGACCCGTTTCTCTCAATGTTTTTAACCTCTCCCAAATACTCGTCACCAAGTAAAGTTTTATGCTAATAATTAATTTGAGTAATCACCAATAGTGTCCACTGCCTTTAATTATTTTAGAACCTTCAAACCAAATAATCATTGTGACTGCATCTAAATAGAGTTTCATTTGCATTGAACTGTTCAGCCATCTTGAATTCCTACAATGCATTTTTCTTCTCACATAAAAATAATTTTAGACTCCCTTTTCTTAAACTTAATAAAAACGTTGAGTATAGTGTGAATGGATGTTTGAAGTTAGTTTGAAAAGTGAATTAATGCAACTTGGCAATGCGTTATTCATAGCTTTATACATAAATTTACCCAAATTTAGTTGGTAAAGGTCAATAATTTGTAGTAATCTAAGATTACAAAATAATGGAGCCGTATGGTCACGGGCACCAGCATTAGAAATAATACGAACAGCTCGCTTTTGCAAGGTGAGAAGTCTACTGTTTTGTGTTAAGGAACCACCCCAAGTAAGAATGGAATAATTTAAATACGGAAGAACCAAAGAGTTATACAGGGTCAGCAAAATAAACCCAGGAACGAATTTTCTTAGACGGTTAATTATACCAATATTTTAAGCTACTTTATTGTTAACGTCTCTTAAGTGATTCTTCCAGGATAAATTCTCATCACTTTCTACATCAATAAACTTGGTATGTGTCACTTGTTTGAGCACTACACCATCCAAAACTAGGGGTACAGATTGAATATATCTACGTTGAGCTTGACAGAATATAATATAATTGGATTTTAGTCAATTAAGACAAAGTTTGTTTGCTTTAAGCCATTTACTTATTTTTGCGGCTTCAATATTTAAAATAATCACAGCTGCATCAACGCATCTGTGGCTAAGAACTAAACTTGTGTCATCAGCAAAAAGACAAAATGATATAATATCGGATGTGTTACAGATGTCATTAATATAAAGAATGAATATCAAAGGTCCTAAAACAGAGCCTTGGAGCACTCCACAGATGATATTTTGTTTTGTTGAAATTGTAGAATTATATGAAACAACTTGTGTTCTGTTAGATAAATAACTTCAAACCACTCCAACGCTATTCCGCGGACTCAATAATGTTCTAATTTATGTAATAAAATGTCATGGTTAACAGTGTCGAAGGCCTTAGACAGGTCTAGAAATATGCCAATAGAAAAGTTTTTGTCTTCAAAGCCATTAAGCAATTTATTTATTACAAAAGATGTCGCTAACTCCGTAGAACGCTTTTCTCTGAAATCAAATTGTGATTCAGAGAGGAGGTTATGCTGAGATATAAAGCCCATTAGCCTTGTATAGATGAGTTTTTCAAAGGTCTTTGAGAATGTCGAAAGAACTGATATCGGTCTATAATTGCCAATGAGATTTTTATCACCACCTTTATGGATAGGGGTAACTTTAGCTTTTTTCAGACCATCTGGAAAAACTCCCGAAGTTAAAGACATATTGAAGATCTTTGCAAGTGGTTTTGCCAATGAGTACCTAGCTTCTTTAATACCAACTAGCGGGATGCCGCGCTTCGCGCGGCACCCCGCTAGATGAGGAGGATTCTAGTATACAAATGTTGTAAAAGGTAATGTGGGGGCCAGGGAGGTATTCTTACAGGTAATAATCATTTCGTAGGATTTGATTAGAAATTGTATTTATAATCGGTATGGAAAATTGGTGTCCGTTTCTGGAATTGAGCTTTAATATTGGGGATGGGTATACTTGGCAATGATGGTACTGGGCATGATATGTAGGGTATTTCGTAATATTTTAGTGTTGATCGAGCGGGCCAACGCATTATCCGTAATGTGGATTATGTTTCGCCTCATTTACGCATTGTTTTGATTCAATCGGCTTTTGTCATTGTGTCAATTTTATCCACTGCATTGAGTATTTCCCAGCTAAGATGACTGTAAGGGTAATAATGCTTAGTCGACTAAAAATATAGCACGTACACTGCTCCAATGACACACTTATTTCATTGTGTTGAGCACATTTGGTATAATTCAGTTCCACGGATTTGAGTGGTCTAAGTCTGGTCTCCCCCCTCAACAATAATCACCGCTGCTAATAGCAGAGGAGAAATCCGACTAAAAAGGCTTGTATGAAAGTGGTACCCTCTTTTAAAACAAACTCATAATCACAGCCACTAATAGCCGTGGAGTTTATCTGACTGAAAAGGAAGCTTCGAAGAAGTTCTGGTATACAGCAGGTTAAAAAAACCGCGCCAGTTGGTATGGACTTTATTGACAAAGTCAATTTCTGCAAATTGTATTGAAAATAAATATATTTAATGATTGGTTGCTATAACTGTTGAATGATTTTTGCTTTGTTTCTAGTGACGTATACATGATTTTAGAATCTAAGGCCCCATTCATCGTGATTTATTGAGCGTACGTCCAACGACGCAAACAAAGCTGTCTGAGCACCAAATAAAGCGAGTTTTCGGAACATGCTGTGCAACATCTAATCTACTGTTTTTACCACCGCTTTTGGGGGTAACAGAGCGTCTGCCTCATTAATTTTTAGTTTATTGTCATATCAATTAATTCTCATGTAAACTTTCTGGTCAACATCCGCCGGGGCGCGCACCCCGCGTGACGAAGTCCCCTGATAAAACATCAAATTTTATAATATGTTATCATAATTATCTGTGGAACCCTAAACAAACTAAAATAATAGAAACGGTAATTTTATGGGTCTTTAATAACTACTCCTACATTCTCTCACTTAATTCACTTTCAGAAAACATTTGCCTAGTTATTTTGAGGGTTTGTATGACAGCTACCCCTTACATCCTCTCACTTAACTCACTTTCAGAAACATTTGCGTTGTTATTTTAAGGGTTTGTAGGCCAGTTTGGTTAATTTTGTATGGAGAAATTCGTAAAAAGTACCCGATTCAGCTGCACATGAGGGCTCTTTCGAACACAAAACCCGACGGCCGATTGCTTTACCCTCTAGTCCCTGCACCGCCCGAGTTTTGCTGAAAACTAATACTTCAAGATTCTTGCAGTTAATTACTGGAATCGTAGTTCAAATTTTAAAAGATAGCCACAGCTTAATTTTTATGCACAATTTGAACCTTGATATTTGTATAAAAGTACAAGTTTGCATGAGAACAATACATGTCTCTCGTTTAACGGCTACGGTAATTTTTATGGTGAATATTTGTTCACGACACAGCGGACATATTGCGCAAACTAGACAAAATAACTTTCCCGCCACAAGTTCTGATAACTAGCATTGATGTTGTTTCCATGTATACAAACGTTCGCCAAACAGAGGCAATCGATAGCGTTTGAATTGCTTTAAACCGAAACCAAACCCCGTATTCAATCACAAAACCACCCTCCGATTATATCCGTAGACTCTTGGAACTGATCATAGGAAGAAACTGCTTCCAATTCGGTAACAATTACTACCTACAAAAAATCGGATGTGCCATGGGCTCAACTGCCAGCCCAGAAATTTGTGATATCACACTACACGATCTGGAAAAACAAATCCTTGAAAAAGCTGACCACATCCTCACTTGGTAGCTATAGAGATGACATACTTGTCCTCTCCGATAGCACTCTTGAAAACTTCAAGAGCCTTATTCATACTATGAATCAAATACACCCAACCCTCAAATTTACATTCGAGGCATCCGATACTTCCATCAACTATCTTGACTTAACAATCTTCAAAGGTACGAGATTAAATGAAACTGGTATTTTAGACACAAAGGTCTATACCAAACCCACTGAAACCTACCAATACCTACACAAAACATCATCACACCCCCCACATGTGTTCAAAGCATTCGTATACGGAGAAACACTTCGTTATGCTCGAAACACAAACAACAAAGATGATTTCTTACTCAAAGTCAACAATTTTTCCGAAAAATTAACCACAAGAGGTTACAAAGCTTCGGAAATCGCCACAATCACTGGGAAAGTATCATACAATGAACGGTCAAACCTGATTCATAAACAACCAAATGAACAAAAAAGCAAAACCCCACTTGTCCTAAGTACGACATACAACCCACACATCAACCATGGTGATTTAAACCAAGCAATCAAAAAAGCATTTATCCTATAACTAGTTTAAAAAAAAATATATATGACGTTTCTTTGGTAACATTCTACTACACCAAAATATGTAAAGTCACTGAAGTGAAACTAATTACAAAATTTGTGATTTTTTGTTAAATTTTTTTTTTAAAGGGTCTCTATAACTTTTGTAGGACAAAAAACACAATGTCCACAGATTTACACTAAACTTACATAGTTTGAAGATAATGATAGTAGAAAGCTTCCCTGAAAATACTACGTGCTGAGGTGTTGTAGTTTTTGGGAAATAAGTAAAACAATGTCATGAAAATAATTTTTGTCTCATGAGACGAAAAATTATTTTAATCATTTACAAACGTATTTCCATGACATTGTTTTACTAATTTTTGAAAAACTACAGCACCTCAGTAAGTAAGATTTTAAGGGAAGCTTTCCACTATCATTTACTTCAAACCCTGTAAGTTTAATGTAAGTATATGGACATTTTGAAAAAGTAACCAAATCCTTTAAACTCTATACTTTCATATGACCTGGATAAAGTTAAAATAAATTATATTATACTTTCAGCATAATTCTTGAACAGCTTTAGGTGAGTATAAATCAGATTCTTTTTCATAACTAGATTATTGATTTATTGATTTTTATGGATACCAAAATGTATCAAAATCAGTATTCTAAGTAAAGATCTTGAAAATATAGACCTTATAAGCTTTAAAGTTTAATTTGACACCTTATTTGTTTTTGTTATGTCATGTCCACTTTGGTGTGGAATTGCCCTAAAGACCTGCTTGAACGAAAATGTAAAGTCAGGAACTTTGCTGAATTTCTTCATTTCAAATGTTTTCAATGAATAAGGAAATCGAGTCATATGATTAAATTTACAAATAGATTTTAATTGTGTAAAAAAAAATCATTTTGAATACCCTATATCCAGCGCTTTTATGAGATATTTGCGAAAAGCTCCGTTACGTAATCACTCTCAAAACATCATAGTTGGGAGCTCCAATTTGTAAAGCCGCTTTGTTGCAGCGTGAAGGTATAAAGTAAACTCCCACAAATGACGTCAAAGCATTGTCCTTTGACGCCGCCGTCAACGGCAGAAGTTTTTTTAGTTTTTCAAAACATTTAGGTTGGGGCCTGATTTTTTAATCAATAATTACGAAAAACTCAGTGTACATATCAAAATTACATTAAAGTGGTGAACAAGTGCATTATAAACAAGTTAAAATACCATTTCCGTTAAAAACATTCCGCCCAAGTATCCGGTTAATATTAACAATAATAAACTACAGCATTTATAAGGCGCACTTTACTGAAAAAAGAAATGTTCAAAGGCACCGGTCAAGTTTTGTCAAGATGTTGGAAAGCAAGCAAGAACAAGTGTGTTGTGAGTTTCTGTTGGAAGAGAGTGATGCTGTGTATTTGTCTGAGGTATTCCGGAAGTGAGTTCCAGAGTCTTGTAGCTATTTTGGAGTAAGCCCTGTCCCCATAACCGGCCAGGCGAGTTCGAGGAACATGGAGCGTATTGCTGATAGATCTTCTAAGGTGTGATAAACCATTATTAAAGAGCATACAAATTCAAAAGAACGTTAAAAAAAACATGGTGAACATTAAAAAAAAAACAGGTTTTTTAATTTTATTCTGACCCAAGATAATACTTAGAAAATGTCACAAAATGTTGTAGCGACCATCAACACAGGAAAAAGATTTGGAGACGGCACAATTTTTTTATTTGAATTTGATGCCAATTTTCTTTACTTTTTAAAGACACTGGACACTATTGGTAATTGTCAAAGACCAAAAGTCTCCTCAATTGGTGTATCTAAACAGTATGCATAAAATAACAAACCTGTGAAATTTTAACTCAGTTGGTTGTTGAAGTTGTGAGAGAATAATGAAAGAAAAAATACCCTTGTCGCACAAGTTGTGTGCTTTCACTCAGATGCCTTGAGTTCGAGACTTTAGCTGAGGTTAGACCCAGTAACTGGGTTGCTGTACTCCCTTTTTTGAAATTTTGTCATTATCGGGCGTACGACCGATAATGTCAAGATTTTGAAAAAAGGAGTACAGCGCCCCAGTTACTGGGTCTAAGTAGCCCACCTTGTTGAGCTGTCAATGGCTCCGCTTTTAACATCAGTCTCATTACTGTCGCCATTAGTTTACAGTGATGAGACCGATGTTAAAAGCGGAGCCATGAACAGCTCAACAAGGTGGGTTAGGGGCTCAGCTGAGGTCTCTAATTCAATTCAAATATTATTTTTGATAACTTTCCGTATGACACCGCCACTTTTTCACTCATTTTTACAAAAAGTGATATCTTATTGAGGTAAATTAGATACTATATTGAATTGAATGAAAAAGTAGTGGTGCCAATAGCCATATAATACAGAAATTATTTCCTTAACTTTCCCATTCCGCATGGCGCCATCACTTTTTCACTCGTTTCTACAAACTGACAAAAAGGGATATCTCATTGTTACTGTAGAGGAGCAGTCTGCATTTAATTTAATGCTACACATTGATTTTTTGAGTAGGAATTGAAGATTGTTTTTTTGGGGGGTAAATTTGTAGAATGGTACGACTGGTACTGGGAAAAGTTTCCGTATGGCGCCACCACTTTTTCATTCGATATGAAATAATTATTAATATAGTATCTAATTTACCTCAATGAGATATCTCTTTTTGTAAAAAATGTTTGAATAAGTGGTGGCGCCATACGGAAAGTTATCCTAAGTATCTAACTTACAATCATTAATCAATAGCAACAGGCTCTAGAGAGTCTAGCCCCACTTGTGTTTTTGTGTAGTCAAGGATAACTGAATCCTTTCAGCTATCCTTGGCCACACAAGACAAGTGGGGCTATGCCTATCTATAGTCTAATTAATGTTAAATACTGGTGAACTCCGACCTTCCTGAATGAGGGCTCTAGTCCAGCAGTCTGCTTATATAAATTTTTTAATGGCAATGCATTAAATAATGGCTTACCTTTCAACAAGAAAAGCGTCGGACATGTAGTCATCTTCGTCGTCTGCCATTTTTGTAAACTGTTTACGTTCGAAGTCTAGCGCCCTCAAGTGTTTAAACAGAAAACGGGAATTCCCCAAACAACAAACCAACGACGGTGTATTGGGCATTCCCCAGCGGCCACTCTATAGTATATGCAAGGCGCTGGGGACGAGCGAACATTTTTAGTCTGTTCATGGAGGATGAAATAGATCCATCTTCCTCCATGGTTTGTTACAATACAAAGCAATAGCCAGACGGACAGTCAAGATTTAAAACCACCATTCTAAGTTTTGTTATAATCTTTTTATTTATAGATCATATGAAACTGTTTAAGCTTTAAAGTTTTAACATTATAAACAACTTACTCCCCAGAAAGTTTATAATTAAAAAAGAATTAAAAAACTGCTTTCCATTTATATTTAAAGGGAGGGTACACGTTTGGTAATTGTCAAAGACCAGTCTTCTCACTTCATATCTTAACCATAAAATAACCATAAAATAACATGCCTGTGAAAATTTGGTCTCAATTGGTCATTGAAGTTGCCAGAAAATGATGAAAAAAAAACACCCTTGTTGGATGAATTTGTGTGCTTTCAGACAAGCATAAAAGACTTCTAGCTAGAAGTCTTTTATTATTTTAGTGAGAAATTACCTCTTTCTCAAAAACTACGTTACTTCAGAGGGAGTTGTTTCCTACAATGTTTTATATTATCAACAGCTCTCCAATGCTCGTTACCAAGCCAGTTTTTAAGTTAATATTTGTTTTGAGTAATTACCAAACGTGTACCTTCCCTTTAAGTGTCCCCCCCCATTGAAAAATCAATTTGCCAAGGGAAAATAAAGAAGCTTTGACCTTTAAAAAAAAAAATTATAATATTTCCATGATACTGCTGGAATTACGTCTGTTGAAAATGTGCTCAAAATACCATACGCTGATATTATTTTATACAAAAACAATGTCAGTGGTGTTTTCAATCCCTTCATCTGGATCTAAAATGGGGAATTTTTATTTATCAATTTTGTTTTCTTTTTCTCAGAGTTGTTTTCCTTTACAATGCCCAGATTCTCAAATGAATACTTATTCAGGAAATCTTATCCTTAAAACTAAGACTAACTCCAGAAATATGTAAAACAAACTAAAAATCAGATACATTATTGTCTAAACGACCACTACAAACTGAAACAATGATAACAACCCTTCAGTCACATAAGCTTTAGAATGCAGGAGTCTTGGGTTTGAACATAGAGTTTTATATAAGAACGAGAGGGCGCACTGGCCTATATACGCGGCCCGGCATGCGTGCATGCGACCATTTTCTAAGTTGACAAAACAGTATCGCACAGCCTGTGTTTAACCGGCCTGGTGTGCGACCAATTTGTAAGTTGACATAAAAGCATCGCGTAGGGTTTTAAAACACAAACTCCAACATGTACTCCATATTCAACACGCGTACAAAATGGTGCGCGTGTCTCCTTGCGGTCCCGTCGCATTTGTGCAAGCAGCATCTCTAGTTCTTATATATAACTCTATGGGTTTGAACACAACCTGAGTACCCAGTCATTTTTTTCTCAGCATGACTCCTACAGTACTGACTATACAGTACTTATGACACATCGATGCAAGGGTCAAAGTCCAAGTCATGCATTTTTTAATGTTACATTTAAAACAAATGTCTGCAATTTTATCACTGATCATGAATCATCCTTAAAATATCAGTAATGAGAAACTATTGTACAGAATACCAGGCAAATTATGCACTATCAACACCCACCAAATAGGCACTGGACACCTTTGGTAATAGTCAAAGACCAATATTCTCACTTGGTGTGTACCCCAACACAATGCAACAAACTCCATCATAACATCAAAGTTGCCCGAGAATATTGAAAGAAAAAACCATTGTTGAACACTTGTGTGCTTTCGAATGCCTTATAAAAGGCTTCAGGCCTGAAGTCTTTTTTAATATATGAGTGAGAACTTACCTCTTTCTAAAAAAAAACTTTACTTCAGAGGGAACTGTTTCGTACAATGTTTTATACTCTCAACCACTCTCCATTGCTCGTTACCATAAAAGTTGTTATGCTTAAAACTGTTTTAAGTAATTACCAATAGTGTCCACTGTCTTTAAAGGAACATTTCAGAATTGGTTGTTGCTAACAAAACAGTTGCTGGCAGTGTAAGCAACTTATGTAATCCATCATATACATAAACTGACAAACTTGAAGTTTGAGATCGATTGGCCATCTGGGTCACGAGAAAATAGTGAAAAACCGATTACAAATTTGCATTGCATCAATGCCCAAACAAAAATGAATAAAACGCTCACTGAGCGATAAACTCCAAACGTGAAATTAGATTACTTATTTCTCATTAAATATGAAGTTTCAGACAGAAATATTTCAACGGATGTTTTCTACTATCATCATCAATAGACCATGTAAGTTTTATGTAAATCTGTGATCTTCACGATTTTTGTTTCTTACCAATTCTGTAACGTTCCTTTAAGGGCCAGAAAGAGTTAGTTGTAAGTGTGACAACATACTCCTCTTGTGACACATCTCATGAATGAGCTACAAAAAAAGGTAATTTGAACGGAATTTTATACAGATTTTGAAAACTTAAAAATACACTTTCAAAAAGACAAAAAAGGAAGACAAAAATGGCATGTTTTAAAGAAGTCAATTTCTTTTGATTAATAATGACATCCCTCTTGTTAAGTATCATGCAAAAGAAACTTCCAAATGGAAAAATATGGAGTTAAAGAGTCTGTGTACTTTTTGTAGAACAAAAAACACAATGTCCACAGATTTACATTAAACTTGCACAGTTTGAAGATAATGATAGTAGAAAGCTTCCCTGAAAATAGTACGTGCTTGGGTGCTGTAGTTTTTGAGAAATGAGTAAAATAGTGTCAAGAAAAAATTTTTTTAGCATGTAAAGCGTATTTTCATTACATTGTTCTACTCATCTCTAAAACTACAGCACCCCAGCAACTAATATTTTAAGGTACGCTTTCTTCTTGTATCATTATCTTCAAATGGTGTAAGTTTAGTGTAAATCTGTGGACATTGTGTTTTGTTTTACAAAAAGTACCCAAATCCTTTAAGGCAGCAGAAGAAGGTGTTCACTTTTTGTTGTTCAGTCAACACCAACAAGCTCCACCTCAAAAACGAGAGTTGCATTTGGAGGAATCCTAGAAATCAATGCATTAAGGAAAATAATGTTTAATGAGAAATCCCCCTAAATCACAAGGCCACTTCAAGCTGAGAACTACACTTAACTTATTTGGGCTGCCGACCCAAATCAATTGTCCCCTACTCCTTCGGCTGAAACAGGGTTACACCCTTCTAAGTGTATGAGGCATGGGTATCAATCACAAGAAGCCTGGCTGGTAGAACAGAATGCACTACATAGTAGTCCGGGCCTATTTCTATACCATCCGCCCAGGTAATAGTTAATAAGCAGGACAGTTCTTTTCAGAACTGAGAAGTCTACCGAACACCCAAACAATCTACTCGGCGTTAGTAGAATAAAGCAAGACAGTTCTCTAAGATCAAACTCTACCTGGCAAGTAGATACACACATTGTGTTACCGCAAACCAAATATATATTACTTAAATTTGTTTTGATATGTTAACCATATTGACTAATAAGGGTTGGTCTTGCAAATGAGTGGCTGAAAGTTTGGCGGGAGCAAATTTATCGTCACTTTGCTACAGCTTATGTTTGTGGGAAAAACTTGTTTGTGACAACAACAAAATGTGTTTCAAACTATAAAACATGTATTTGTTTTAGAGATGCTGATGGGCTATAATTTGAAGAAAAAAAAACTACATTAATTACATGTAGCTTCAATCTCAAAGCAAACTGATACCATTCAAAGACCCCAATATCACCCCTACTATTTCCATTGATGCAATAGTAACAACCATGCAAATACATGTAACTGACACAAAATCCCTACAATCAGAAGCATTCGCTGTTCTGAATAATTTTTGTTTTGTTAAATAAGGAAAAAAAATAGGTATTTTACTCATTAAAACACCAATGATGTAATGAAAATACATATAAAAAGGATACTTTGCTTCGGGCTTTCCTTTTCTTCCATACGCCCACTCTGGTTCAATGGTAAGCTCCGCCTTCTCATTCAGAGTCATCGTCTGCAAACCCTCATCCCACTGTTTCAAAAAGAAAAATAATAATCAATTTTATTAATAATAGTAATAAGAATATTGAACATTTCTAGTGTGCCATGTCTGTCAATGATGACATTCCTGGAGCAAAAAACAAGAACTCTGCTATATACAAAAAGACAATCAAAGTTCAAAAGCTACGGTTTTCAAAATAGATGTTTTGAGATGTGTTTTACATCATACTTTGTTTTGTTATATGGTTGGCCATGCTGTTCATTCAATCACAGCCTGCCATGAGTATTGATGTTGATGATGATGATGATGATTCACAGGATTTGTATGGCGCCATATATTTCAAAACCATTCAAATGCGCAAGCTCCTACAATGAAGTTAGCATATAAATGTCTTTCGGAAGATGCAAGTCTTGAGCTAAGCTATGAAGTGGTCAAGGTTGTCAATTTCTCGAAGAAATGATGGAGGGAGTTCCACATGTATTGCTGAGAAAATTTATGTCTCAATCTGTAAGCACTCACAAGGTAACTCATTGTTAAAGACCCTGGACACTATTGGTAATTGTCAAAGATCAGTCTTCTCACTTGGTGTATCTCAACATATACATAAAATAACAAACATGTGAAAATTTGAGCTCAATCAGTCGTTGAAGTTGCAAGATAATAATGAAAGAAAAAATGCCCATGTCACATGAAGTTGTGTGCTTTCAGAAGCTTGATTTCGAGACCCCAAAATCTAATTCTGAGGCCTCAAAATCAAATTCGTGGAAAATTACAATGTTTCATACTATCAACAGCTCCCCATAACTCATTACCAAGTCAGGTTTATCCTAATAATTATTTTGAGTAATTACCAAGAGTGTCCACCGCCTTTAGTAATTAACAGCTTTTTGAATTGTCACCTCAGAAATTTCATTACCACATCTCATTAGAAAACCAGGAAACCTATCTTATACAGTGTATTTTACAAACATTGTAATATTTGTTTCCATTTGATGCAGCACTTACCCCTCGGATAACCTTGCCAGTTCCAACCTTAAACTTGAGGGGTGTAGCTGTCTTCTTTTTTTTACCTTGAAAAAAAAAAAAAAAATTGTTGCTTTGAATAACAGATTCAAACAGATTTATTAGAATAACAATATCAAAATTTCACTATTCGCCCAGCACTACACTAGCTGCCATGGGTGCTGTGGTCGCTACCAAAGTACACCAGCCATTAGTTAGCTGCCATGGGTGCTGTGGTCGCTACCAAAGTACACCAGCCATTACAGTTAGCTGCCATGTGTGCTGTGGTCGCTACCAAAGTACACCAGCCATTACAGTTAGCTGCCATGGGTATTGTGGTCGCTACCAAAGTACACCAGCCATTACAGTTAGCTACCATGGGTGCTGTGGTCGCTACCAAAGTACACCAGCCATTACAGTTAGCTGTCATGGGTGCTGTGGTCACTACCAAAGTACACCAGCCATTACAGTTAGCTGTCATGGGTGCTGTGGTCGCTACCAAAGTACACCAGCCATTACAGTTAGCTATCATGGGTGATGTGGTCACTACCAAAGTACACCAGCCATTACAGTTAGCTGCCATGGGTGGTGTGGTCACTACCAAAGTACACCAGCCATTACAGTTAGCTGTCATGGGTGGTGTGGTCACTACCAAAGTACACCAGCCATTACAGTTAGCTGCCATGGGTGCTGTGGTCACTACCAAAGTACACCAGCCATTACAGTTAGCTGCCATGGGTGCTGTGGTCGCTACCAAAGTACACCAGCCATTACAGTTAGCTGCCATGGGTGCTGTGGTCGCTACCAAAGTACACCAGCCATTACAGTTAGCTGCCATGGGTGCTGTGGTCGCTACCAAAGTACACCAGCCATTACAGTTAGCTGTCATGGGTGGTGTGGTCACTACCAAAGTACACCAGCCATTACAGTTAGCTGCCATGGGTGCTGTGGTCACTACCAAAGTACACCAGCCATTACAGTTAGCTGCCATGGGTGCTGTGGTCGCTACCAAAGTACACCAGCCATTACAGTTAGCTGTCATGGGTGCTGTGGTCGCTACCAAAGTACACCAGCCATTACAGTTAGCTGCCATGGGTGCTGTGGTCGCTACCAAAGTACACCAGCCATTACAGTTAGCTGTCATGGGTGGTGTGGTCACTACCAAAGTACACCAGCCATTACAGTTAGCTGCCATGGGTGCTGTGGTCACTACCAAAGTACACCAGCCATTACAGTTAGCTGCCATGGGTGCTGTGGTCGCTACCAAAGTACACCAGCCATTACCGTTAGCTGTCATGGGTGATGTGGTCGCTACCAAAGTACACCAGCCATTACAGTTAGCTGTCATGGGTGGTGTGGTCACTACCAAAGTACACCAGCCATTACAGTTAGCTGCCATGGTTGGTGTGGTCACTACCAAAGTACACCAGCCATTACAGTTAGCCGACATAAATGATGTGGTTGCACCAGCAGTCATGTTTAACTGGCATGCATGCAGTGTTCGCTACTAGAGTCTACTATCAATCAATGTTAGCATCTACCAAAGGAGAGACTTATACTCCCTGTCCCGTCCACGCCTTTGTAACTCTTCTACTCCATTCCCTCAACTTCACCCACTACTATCTACTTCCCCATACCATTATCCGTAGTGTCCAAAGATTCACATCTTTCATTATGTGCTCGACTAGCTTCCCCAGGTCAACCCCAATCTGCCCCCGGTACGTCGGATAACTTAGGCCTCATTCCAGGGGATCACCCGGGTCAGCCCCAGGTGCCCTGCTCTACTTGTGGAACGAGTCACTTGGGGCTGGCCCGAGGTGAATGACGCCACCACGAGGCTGTGAGTGATCGTTTGATCAGCTTTTGCCAGGGGCTCACCCAAATGAGCACCGCGGGGTCGACCCTGGGAAGCTTATCGAACGCACCCACAGATGCATACAACTCCTCAAAATCATATACCATAATGAGTTGTGACGTCAAATTGAACCAGGCTTAAGTATACTTTGAAAGCCAAAACATTAACATTTAAAGAAGTAACCAATAAACAAAGCATTTTTACAAGGCATCATCTAGAAGCCGAGGCTTGTTGATCCATGACTTTGTACAACTTTCCATTCATGAAACTCTTAAACATAAAAGGTAAAGCCATGGACCCCCAAGTACTCACCAGATTGAATATTGGTATCAAACACTGTGTTGTCAGTCAGCTTGCCTGTGTACCACACAGACACCAGATCTCCCTTCTTAGCAAATGTCGTCTTGTCACCTTGTTTCAGGACTTTCTTGGTGTACTTGGGGGCCTCAACAACCTTTGTGAAGTAGACGAATAACAAAATGAAGTATTACATGTAGCTCCTGCCGCTTACTGAGTTGGCATAGAACTCTCGATCAGTGTATAAAGTGTATGCAGTTTAACAACAGCCCACGCCCATGATTTATTAAATTCTGAAACAAAATGATATTTGTTAAGAGTGATTCGCTGAGTGTCCTACAATAAATTGAAACTGTTTGTCATAAACATGAACGCAGCGAAGCATGAAGAGTTTGCCACTGTGTTTCTGGCATGGTAGGCCGTAGACATAGCATCACCTTGTGAAGCCTAATGTGCTATTTTTATAGTAGGAGCTAATATGTACGTAGCTTCACAGATTAATAAAACATAAAAAATAAACGAATCAATAGTCAGCATTTGAAGATGCTCTACTTAGTAACCTACAGGGCTTACAACAATCAACAAATAATAATACTAAGCAAAGAAATTTTTCAAGCAGTATTTTTATGAAATTAAAGAGTTAGAAAAGAGTTAGGACCAGTCCTAATAGGAATAGTCCCAGGAGATATACAAATTGCATGGATAGTCCTAAGTTAGGACGAGTAACTGGTCGTAACTCGAGATAAGACTAGCAGGCCTGTATGCTTCGTTTTTGAAAGGGCAAGGGCACCAAGGCATTTTTTCTTTGGCAAAAGGCACCCTATCAAGTGAAGTATCAGGCCTGGACTAGTCATAACTCTTTGTAAAATCCACCCCTGGTCTGATAACTGATTGACCTACAACAAACACAACTTTTCAGGAAGACTCTTTTAAAAGACAAATGGTGAGCCCATTGGACTTGTTTGTCACCCTTAAATTCACAAGATTATAAAGGCTCTCTTACTTTCTCCTCATGAACAGGTTTGGGTTTGATCTTGATCTCGGCTGCCTTCTTTGTGACCTCTTCCAAGTCTTCCTCCTCGTCATCTGGACCTTTGAAAGCCTACATTGTACAAATAATAACAATAAAATATTACCCTCTTTCTTGACTTGATTTTGACACTGGTCCCAGTAAATTTGAGTCCCAGGCCAGTAAACTCATGACAAGTCGGGCAGTCCTGTGTTTTTCAATTGAATGATAACACCTGATAATCAGACTTCTCGCAGTTTTAAACAATGGTTAGATTCTACGATGGAATCTTCCTCCAGTGTATAACAAGGACATGTGACAATATGCAAAGTAGGTATTTTTCATGCGTAACTATTGACCAAATTAACCTTGGACGTCATTGCCACCATAAATATTTGTTGCGCTTTTTTGGGAGTTACTCTGCGTGTTCACTGTCAGTGTTATCATGGTGCGCTTTGCACAGAATTTGACTTTCTAAATGGCAGACCATGGGCTGACATAAGCCTTACATCTGTGTTAATAAAAGTGGTACAAAATGAATTTCCACATAGAGGGAATATTTCCATACCTTTTCAAAAGCTAAGTTTGAAGTCTGTTTACTTAACTGCAACAATTAGTTCAACAAAAATTAATCGACAATGAGAAATATGAGTGGCTTCACATTTCCAACGGACATTTATTTTGTTATCACATGAAATTTTGGTTCTCACACAAAATGCTACGGTTTTACGGACAATTATTTTGTTATCACATGAAATTTTGGTTCTCACACAAAATGCTACGGTTTTGGTTAAAAAAATAATAGTCATAATAATAATAATTAGCAGGCCTGGAATCAAGGCCTCAACGGCCATGGTCCTTAAAAAGATTTTCTAATGAAAGGGTCTTTTGCAAATTAACATACATGTAGCAAATCATCTTAATGATGAAACTCGATGCCTGATTTATAATTAAGTTTCAAATAGGGTAACAGTAAACCTTTACTACATTTTATTTGTTGTTTGTTTAAGTACATTACCTTTTGCTCAAACAATTCCTTGTAGGCTTTGACAAACTGATCTTTGTTGCAAACCTTTGTAACTTGTTTCAAAGAGCCCAGCATCTTGTGTCCCCTCAAGAACTAAAGACGAGAATAAAGAAGACAAAAATAAGTTTGGTTAATATCTATTCATGACAAGATTTCACAGTGAAGCATTAATGATTTGGCTCTAAATCTTTTGAGAACTGCTTTCCTTAGAAGTCGTCCGAAGTTTTCAGTGTTTTAATATAATGACTAGGCCCCTACTTCTTATAAATATAATGCGCTATTTACAATATAGACCTTATGCAAATTGACATCATCCAGCCGCCATCTTTGAGTTCAAACAGTGACAATACAATCGAAACGCACATAGATTGGCCAATGTACAACCTCCTTTTGACCTCAATGCTAGGGTGCCGTACTGAAATGACGTCCATGTGCATAAGGTCTATTGTTTCAAGGTGCTTTACGTTAGTGCCACCCTATCCCAGGTTGGACTCCTCCGTTGCATGCAACAGTGCAGTGGCACTAACCGACACCCTACCAGGGCTAGTGCCACCCTAGCCCACGTTGGACTCCTCCGTTGCATGCAACAGTGCAGTGGCACTAACCGACACCCTACCAGGGCTAGTGCCACCCTAGCCCAGGTTGGACTCCTCCGTTGCATGCAATAGTGCAGTGGCACAAACTGACACTACCAGGGCTAGTGCCACCCTAGCTCAGGTTGGACTACTCCGTTGCATGCAACAGTGCAGTGGCACTAACTGACACTACCAGGGCTAGTGCCACCCTAGCTCAGGTTGGACTACTCCGTTGCATGCAACAGTGCAGTGGCAAAAACTGACACTACCAGGGCTAGTGCCATCCTAGCCCAGGTTGGACTCCTCCGTTGCATGCAACAGTGCAGTGGCACTAACCGACACCCTACCAGGGCTAGTGCCACCCTAGCCCATGTTGGACTCCTCCGTTGCATGCAACAGTGCAGTGGCACTAACTGACACCCTACCAGGGCTAGTGCCACCCTAGCCCACGTTGGACTCCTCCGTTGCATGCAACAGTGCAGTGGCACAAACTGACACTACCAGGGCTAGTGCCACCCTAGCTCAGGTTGGACTACTCCGTTGCATGCAACAGTGCAGTGGCAAAAACTGACACCCTACCCTACCAGGGCAAACAATCACTCTTTTATAAAAACAAAACAATTTTCACCCTGTTTGTAGGAGACCAAACACAATAATTTACATTCAACGGTTTGCAGATAACGCTTGTGCGTAACTACACTAGAAAGTAGTTCCCTTATAAATCACTGTAATAAGGTTAATCGCGATTCAGAAACGCACTGCATTGTGGGAAGGAATTAGACCCAGTAACTGAGGCGCTGTAGTCCTTTTAAAACAATTTTTGACTTCAGAAGTCCAAAATTGTTTTAAAAGGACTACAGCGCCCCAGTTACTGGGTCTAGGAAGGAATATGGGGCGGTTACTATGCAGTTTGTACGACTCGCACATGCAACGCCTATACCTTTGTGTGCGCTCAACAGCGCCCTCTCTTATTATTTTTCTATTCGCGATAAACCTTATTGCTGGGGTGTTGTGTCTCACTGTCTGAGACAGACACGTGAGCAGATTGTTTGTTGACACTGACAGTATGTCCCTAAGAGTGAGTAAGACCTAGCCCTGGTAGGACGTCAGTCAGTGCAACGGAGAGGAGTCCAACCTGGGCTAGGGGTAAGACCCTACCACACACACTGTACTGGTTAACCTTTGCACTTTAAACTGTCTCGCGTGCAAACCGGGCATTCGGTAGATGATTCACGGGGGAGCCTTATAGTTTCTAGAAGTAAGAATAAGATACACTTACAGAACACACTTACAGAACAGTGGCTGGTACAATATTTAAAAATATTGTTCCATAGCATAACTGGTCAAGGTGTAAAGAAACAGCAACACACATGCGACATCAACTTACCTTTTTGGAAGCATGCTCTTGCAAAAATGTAGCAATTGCTTTCTTGCCAGTGGTGTCCGATTTTAGCTCATCATCCGTCCAAGGCCGACTTACTTCAGTTTCAGACGCCATGTTGTGAAAATTTAACGTCAAATCCGGAGAAGAACAAAATACAATCACTTTTTTTTTTGCAGAAAACAGACGACGTACACACACGCTGTAGCGTGATCGTGGCTTTTTCGTCCTGAAATTAAAGCCGCTATAAACAGCGCCCTCTTGTGATCAACCTTCGTCATTTAGCCTACGATCCCGTCTCGGTGAAATTATCACAAAACTCTTCCTAATCTTAGGACTTATGACGAGTCCCAACCCTGCACTGTAGCATGCAGACCTTAAGATTAATCCTAAGTTAGGACAAGCTACTCGTCCTAACTCGAAATAAGACGAGTCCTAACTCTTTGTGAAATGATCGGCCCAATTAATGGTGTTTGAAGCTTTGCATAACGGGTTGGAGAATAAGAGCAACTATTTTTACCCATGGTTAAACCTGCAATTTTACTATTAATATAGTTGCTCTGATCGGCCCAAGTCCCATGGCAGAACAGCCAAACTCGAAAATCATTTATGGATAAATTGATGGCGCTTTGCCACCTCAAAGTTATGCATATCCTGGTGTCATGTGTTTTCAGTAGGATAACAGGAAAAATTTTCACAATCAAAAACTTTTTTTTTTTCAAATCATCTATCCAATTTAACAATAACACTTAAACTTCATGATGTGTTGAAATTACTCAAGTTTGGTTTTACGTTGCGAGTGACAGTCCGCCATTAACAGTTCTTGTGCATGCACGACATTGGAGCAACGTCACATGTTTTCACACCTTTCATTGGTTGGTATTTTATTGAATATTCAGAAGCTAGTAAAATAAATCAAAAATATTATTTAATTACTACTTAACAAATTTAATTACAATTTTGGCTAATATATTAGAATCCAGAGATATTATCATAAGGCATGATAGTAAAACACCAACCCCCCCCCCTTGAAACACACACACTTCATACCAATCCGTTTTCCCCCATTTCAGACCAGTAATGGTTTCAGGAGATAAGAAACCAATCTATGATATTTTCTCTTTAATGTAGACTTAATATTTATTACGCTTATCGGAATTTATTACAGTGTTCGGTAAATAAACAAAAAATTGTTTTGGTCATTGTCACTTAAACTATTTTAATATTTTCCTCATTGGCACACCATAGAATCCCAAATAGTAACCACCTCACATGATCCATCTAGTGACTAAAGCAGAATGAAACTCAATTTAGCAGATAGTAATTTTGTTTTGAACTTTTGAGGTTGGATGATGTATTTTTGGAAGGCACTAAATACTAAACTCCACAGCGGTTCGGCCCATCGGAGAATACCCGAGCGCAACAACCAGGTCTTAGTGGTAACAACTCCCCAAACCTGCTGCTACAAATGTACTTGAATAAAGAGGTCTGAAGCAGTGCTTGCATCTTTTAAACATGAAAATATAAACAACCCGGTCCCAGTGGTTAGTCCACTCTTATGTAACAACTCCCCAAACCTGCTGCTACAAATGTACTTGACTAAAGAGGTATGAAGCAGTGCTTGCATCTTTTAAACATGAAAATATAAACAGCCCGGTCCCAGTGGTTAGTCCACTCTTATGTAACAACTCCCCAAACCTGCTGCTACAAATGTACTTGAATAAAGAGGTCTGAAGCAGTACTTGCATCTTTTAGACATGAAATCATTAACAACCAGGTCCTAGTGGTTAGCCCACTCTTATGTAACAATTCCCCAAACCTGCTGCGTGGGGGATCGTTGCGCACCGTGCCGGAATGTTCCGAGAGCACACGAAAAGTTCCGAACCGCTGTAGAGGTTAGTTTTTAGTGCCTTCCTGTTTCTTTGACTCATTTGAATGTTGACATAATAATGCACTTAGTGATTAGTACCTAAAATCAATCATTTTATAAATGTTTGAGTATTACCACTCCGACGGGAAACTTTTTTCTCAGCATGATTAAGCCTGATGAAAATACAGACCGTGAGTAAACTGCATAGCTTCTGTCACCGGTGCAGCTGGCACAATCTCGCAGTAAACGGGAATCAAAGTTGGGGACCGAAAACATATGAGGGTCGATAACGTATGACGCTACGATACTACATGATTTTTTTTACTATAACAAGTTCTATATCAGCCTCTTCAACACCTTTGTTCCGCTTTTATAACAAAAACTTGCTTTTCTCTAAACGAATGAAACAAATTAATACGCCATTGAAGGGCATAACTGGTGATAAGTTCCCCGTTTGAGCATGGAGCTTTAATGCAAAACTAACTTCAGCCACTTATTACAAAAAAAAAAAAAAAAAAAATTAATGCTGATATCAAACATAGTTATTATTCAAACTCACATTTATTTTCATACTTCATGAAAAAAGTTTTAAAAAACATAGCAATCATTTTATGAAGAAGATCTTAACAAACTCTTTTATAATATAGAAATGCATCGTCGTAACAATCATGCAGTTCGTATATAAATGAACGAAAATAAATAAATAAATAGATAGATAAATAGCAAAAGCAAAAACTGCACGCTCAAGGAAGCCGCCAGTAATGCAAAATTTGATCCCACAATCAGTTTGAAAAACCTTGCATCGTATGATATTTTAGTCCTCCTCTTTTTAATTTGCTACATTGCTTGTCTGGCTTTGTACTCGTCACACTTGGCCCCCTCTTGGGGTTTCTTTAATAAAGCCTAGATCTTGAAGTGTCATCCTTGGTTTCCATGGTTTCCGGGACTTGAGAAACTCCACAGCCATAAAGCACTTGGACTGAAATCTCATCCCCCTTGATTATTTTTAAATCGAGTCCCATTTTGTCAGCTTTCCCTTGGTAGTGGTCACTGGATCAAAATTTAATCCGGGAAATCGGTTGACAAATTAGAACTAAAGAGGGTAAATCTGACGGACGTTGTTGCACACAGTTCCAGTTCAATGAACTGTGAAGCTAGCTCGTGATAACTGAACAAATTATGATGAGTTTTCATGCAATTTTCCAATTCGTTTTTCTTCAGCACTCATGACCGGGCATTTTGAAACGGGCGATGAAACGGGCCACATTATTTATTAATGTGGTTATTTGTATTAAATGCTCTCAACTCTGCGAAATATTCGGCTTTGCATTTTTAAACATTGTACATTGTGCTTGTCACGGAGTAAAAATAGTGTTGCGATTTTTATTCAGAAGTATTGTTGCAGAAGAGTAACGTAATATAAATTGTGAATGGCCGTAGTATACTTTAAGTTTTGTCTTGTATTAAGAGAACAAGTTTTTGTTTTAAGTGGCCGAACCGTGCCCTGGAAATTCCTTATTTTAAACCTAGTGAGCCATATCAATGTATGCATAGAGGTTGTGTGACCTCAACTTGGTATTTGATTGGTTCACTGGTTATTTGAATTGTACACATTCATGACTATGCTTGAGCGAGCAGGTGGAAGAGTTAGTATGGAACACACTTAAAAATTCTTAACATTCTTATTTGGGTTTTGAAAGGTTTGTTGGCTCTATGGGAGTGTAATATATTTCATTCGGCATAAGAGTTTCCTGAGGAGAGGGTGTATGCCTGGCTCAATAATTTGTTGGCCTTAGGAGAGCGGGTGGTTACTGAAGGTCCAACCTCGGAGTGGGAATGACTGGGTATGTGACAGTGTGGATGAAGTGAAACATGAAATAAGAAATGAAAACACCATTTTTGTTTAGAAGATCAAGAAGCCGAATGCGAACGGATTGCCATTTATTACTTTGATTTAGGAATGGGTTAGGCTTGCTTATTTAATACCCAACCCACTGGAAAAGTACAAAGCAAAATAATTAAAACCCTAACATGATGTCATACATGCAACATATGATAAAATCAATTAAAGACAATGGACGCTCTTAGTAATTATTGTCAAAACCAGTCTTCTCATGGTGTATCTCCACATGCATAAAATACCAAACCTGTGACAATTTGAACTCAATTTTTCATCGAAGTTGCGAGATAATAATGAAAGAAAAAACACCCTGGTCACACAAAGCTGTGTGCGGGACCTCAAAGTCTAATTCTGAGGTCTCGAAATCAAATTCTTGAAAAATTATTTCTTTCTAAAAAAACTACGTTACTTCAACAGCTCTCCATTACTCGTTTACCAAGTAAGGTTTTATGCTAATTATGAGTAATTACCAATAGTGTCCACTGCCATAAAGGATTAGACGTAGATGCTTCAGTCTGAAGCCTTTTTACAACCGTTTACTGCCATGATAGCCATCTTTTAAATTGTTGCGGTATCCCCTGCTTGAAATATTGATTCGAACTGCACATATCCGATTAGATTTCACCCGGATCCGGCCCACGTGGGGCCTGATCCAATCGGGTCAATGTGACCCGGAATTCGTGTTAAAATGACTGAGATAATTTATGGGTCAAACTGACGTATATACCTCAACTAAGATCCGATTAACTCCTCCGGATTGGTCTGACACCCAGAAATGGGTGAGGCCCTCTGATCCGACGCACCATAGTTCCAGTTCGGTGCTCTTAACCGCTCGGCCACTTCCCCCTCAAAGACTGAATACTCCTCTTTTTTCAACCAAGTGTACATTACAGCCACAATTATTGGTTTAATATTTTTTGTTTATATTCAGCTCGCAGTGGAAAGCCATGAGTTAAGTTCAAAATAATCTCAGAGGTGAAGTACTTCTGAAGTCGACCCCATTGAAGCCTATATTTGACCAGTGCATCATTCAAAAAGGTAAGCTACAGTTTTTATTGGAAATTGAAAACAATTGTCAATGACCAATAATAATGATTGTTGTGATTTAGGATTGATCTATGAAAACAAATGTATTCCTATAAGGATATCTGTTTGTTCAGATTATTTGGTTTCCATAGCTGATTTTATCCCTTGTTAGGTTCTGCTCAATCAGATGCAGGAATTTGTGTTTGCTGACCGAACAATAGCATATTGTACAAATCTTGCACTGTGTGCTATAGCCGTGTAAAGTCACTGTTGCCAACCGGTGTGTTTGAATCTAGTTATGCCGGGAGACTGACTGTGTATTATTATTAAGTTTCTGTAAAGGTAAAATATATTTCATTGACATCAAATTTGACACCCTGTAAAGTGTCTCGTGCACTTAAAATAAACGTAAGCTTAAAATTTGGGGCATTTTAAGAACGTTTTTTGTGTGTGTGTTATGGTAGGCCCATACGTGCTTCTAAATATCCACATGTGTTTGTTTGCATCTAATGATTGACAATTCACACTTAGAATTAGGGCTTTGCGAAGAGTCATTGAATTCAGTCATTCTTAATTTCTTTATCGACGATGCCTGGGTGTGCCATACTCCTCACACTAGACGTTAAGATAATTTGTAGTTTTGTGTGTGATGTTTCTTGTTGAGTGAAGATGTACCGAGGATAAGAAACATACCTTTTGTCTTACTGAGCAGTTTGTGAAATCCAATGTGTTAGTGAATGTTCATATACTCACGAACCTTCGGGTTATTGCACCAAAATGTCAGTGTGTAGATAATTGCCCGATGTACTTTCGATGTTAATATAGTAGGATACATAGTCCGTTTTATTAAAGCTATATAAATATGTATTTACGTAGGCGTGGAACCTAACATCGGATACGCATAATTGTGACTATTCTGCCAGTGGCAGTTATTATATTGGTAGCTTGATTTTCGAAAACCTATGGTTGTATACTTAAGTTATTACTCAAAGTGTACTTGGTGAGGGAAGGAGCACTGTTGATGCTATAAAACGTAGTGAGAAACGACACCCTTTGAATGTAGCTTTAGGGAAAGGGATACAACTTTTCACCCAAACAATTGATGAGAAATGCTTCAGGTATGTTGTTTCCAAAATAGTAAATTTAGTTCGTTCTTAAAATACAAAATCCATAGCAAAGGTCCTTAGAAACCAAGCATACGCTACACAGAGCTGACCCTTATTTGAGTTTGAAATTTTAATTATTCAAACTACTTGACATTTGCAAACACCATGGTTAGTGATAAGCCTTTAATAAAAACTGAACTTTTTTGTGTGTGTAAGGTGGACAAGTTTCCGTGTATACATTTTATGACGGTTGTGAATAAATTGATTATGGCAAGGATATATGGGTTCAATATTTAAGGTATTTCGTTTGTGTTGTTGTTGTATAGACATCACTCAGTGAAGTCTTGCCTCTTTCACAGTCCAGATATTTGACCCAGATTGTATTCTCCTATAATGCACTCAAAATGCATCAAATATTTGTATGGATAAGAAACATTTCCTTGTAAGCTTCTCGTACGCCATTGATTGATACATTAGTGATGACATCACGGTAGTATGGGCGGAGTGAACGCTATATCCCTTCATGTCTGCGCCTCGCCCGTTTGTTTATTCTTTTCGGCGCAGCTATTGTACATGCAAGGGCACGTCTTCGTCTGGTCTCTGCCGCATGAAAGGGCTTTAAGCATTATTTGATTCAGTACTTATGCCGTTTGAAGCATTATAAAAACCCTGGTCTGCCGCCGGGATCCCAGTGGTGATGTTTATCCTGTCAGACATAGATACACATTTAGATGCCTTGTGTTTAATCTGGCTGAAGTGTATCACTAATTGGCCCTTCAAATTGCTGTATGTAAAATACACAGTTGCCTTTAAAGCTGTGTCATTTTCATGTTCACAGAAGTGCCTATCCATTACTGCAATATTTAGGTAGTGAAAGGAAACTCCGTTCAAAACAATGCATAAATTTGTCGAAAGGTTTGCGGTTCACGTATCGTATTTTCACCATGCAAAGTTTCAAAACCTAACTTATTTAATTTATCAGAAAGTCCTGAGTCAAGCGCCTCAAAAACGTTGATATAACGATCGAATTTTGGTAAGCACTTTTTTATATGTTTTGTAATGGATACTGGATGTTTAAGTAAAGTTATTACTCTTACCCTCAGCAAACATGGGTTGGATGCCCAATGTTGTTTGTATTTGATTTGTAATTTATGCATGGTTTGCATATGCGTCACAATGCGTCTCCAATCCTGTTAAAAGTAAACTCACCGCCATCACCAGTAATACAATGCAACGGTTGTATGGCTTCTGACTGGCACAAACAAAGATATTGACAAGATAGAGAGACCGCCATCTAGGGTTAGGGTTAAAGCGCTAGCACGTTAACCCGGAGGTCGTTGGTTCAACCCACTGTAGTCAATTCTTTGTTCAACCCCCCAAAAAATTTAACATTGTCAGATCGAACCCCAAAAAATACTGGCACCGGCAAAATAATTGTCATTTTGAGACTTGCATTGGACTTAATTTGGGTAAACTAACTGATATAATACTGAAAGGGAAAGCCCACACGAAGCCAAACAATGTGTGCAACGTACACTTGATGTTAGGGTTGATTGTGGTATGCAACCCATCAATAGACGTTAGAATCTTAGGTACTGACTGGTAGCTCAGATTCTACATCATTTGCATGGGCGTCAATCAGGGGGGGGGGGGCAGGGGGACATGTCCCCACCTTTTGGAGGGTGGGGGACACAATATCAAATGTCCCCCACCTTTATGACCGCCTTTATCAAGAAGCCCAAGTTTTGCACTGTGTAAGACGAAACCCTGTGTCCCTATATGGGCATTAATCCTGTGGGCAAAGGATGACACAATATCCCCCCTCAAAATTGGCCATAATATAGATTGCATCACAGAGCATCTAAAATGCAAAATTTCCCCGGGCCCTTAATCGGGTCCGCACCCCGAGCCGTAAAGGCTTCTCACACGCATGCTCCATCGTTGACAAATTTTCACCTCCCCCTTGAAAGAGTGGATGGGACGTGTACCCCACCCCACCCCACCCCATTTTCGAAGGGTGGGGGACACAGTATCAAATGTTCCCCGTGTCGTTTGACCACCTTTATCATGAAAATCGTGTTTTGCACTGTGGAACTGTGGAGCACTGGAACACAATACTCACACAGCTCATTGTTCTTTCGGTTGCCATTTGGCCGCTAAATGGCCTAAAGATTGCACCATAGAGCATCTAAAATACAAAATTTTCCCGGGCCCTTAAGCGGGCCCAAAACCATGACGCAAAGGTTTTCGCTCGCGTGCTCACTCTTTGACAGTATTTCCCCCTAAAACTTGGTTAATAGATCTTTACTTAAAGATGCTGTTCACCCAAAAGATTCTACTGCTGCACACATTTTACAGATGTTCGGTTCCATTCTGACAGATTTGCCCCATAAAACTTGTGTCTTAGGCCTGGTGATGATAGGGATGAAACGCCGTCTGAGCATAAGAATGCAGAACAATATGGATATAACGAAGCTATAATTAAGTTGCAATTTAGGTACACTAACCATGATAGCAAAAATAGGTGCATCATACCTTTGAAAAAGGCATTAAATTCCAACATCTGAGAGGGGGGAACATCACCCCTCAGATTCACTAGATTGCACCAGAGAGCATCTACGGGCTCAACCTTTCAAGACGGATTGACGCCTCTGATCATTTGGTTGACCCATTTCTCGAACACCTTTACCCATATTATTTAAGGTCAATGACTGAAATGGAATAAGGCCCATTGACAGGCAGGTATAGTCACCTTGCTAGTTTTGCGACGGAACCAGTGATCTCCAGGGGACGACGATCTGAGCGTGCGGGTTTGGGCGCTGGGCCGGTCCTTGGCCGCTGGCTCTTTTCCCCGCTGCCAGGGGAGATTTCGGGTGGTGTCGCGCAGGCCTCTTCTGGTTGTGCATCTATTGCATTGTTTGGTGTCCAAATTCCTCCATGATATTGAGCTACTTCTTCTGTTTTTTTTTAAATTATTTATTGTCTGATGTCCATAGTGTTGTAGGTCCCCACCTTTATCTTTCCTTTTGTCCAGACAATGCAGTTAACTATCGGCGTCTGCTCTTTTTTGCACTGGAGGCCTGCGTACATAAAGCGCGTGAATGGATGCTCAGCAATGGTTTGATGTTAAATGACACCAAAAACTGAATTCACTCGTCAACAGTTGGCCACAAGTTGGAGAGTTTCAGGGCAACCCATGTCCCCATTGTGAAAAAACGGGGCTTTTTTTATATCAATGTTTCCATGTGCATTTTTAAATAATGTTTTTTATTTAATTTAAACTGTAATAATTTTTATTGTATCAACAAAATGATTGGCATGATGCAAGGGGTTTTCATTTGACGAATTCTGTTGTTTCACCTCTGCTTACCCTGTGGTTAAGTTAATGTGTCCCACGCTGGCGCATCTGAACGCCCAAAGTTTTCGTACCTCTTTCTCCAAAGCATGGCCTATGTTTCTTCTTCTATTTCAAGTGGTGTCCTCGGTCAATGATATTACGGCTGAGGTTTCTCCAGGTCTTCCTGTCCCCCATGCACGTGACACTTCCCCAGCTGTCACAAATCCAGTGTCCTTTTTCAGCAGATCTACATAGGTCAGATGGCCTCGACCTCTTTGGGCTTGACCTTGCTTGGGCTCCCAGAGCACACGCTTGCTGGCTGGAAGCTCAGGGTAGCGATAGTAGTGCCCTGCAAACCTCAGTCTTCTAGCGTAGATTTTGGCGCTAAGCTTGGAGAACCCGAGATAGAGGTCTGTGTTTGATATATGTTCTAATTTTTTTTCTACAACCCATACAAAAAGTGAAATTGGGCCCACGACAGACCCAAATCAGGCTTTTGAAAACAATTTAGAATGCATTCCTGCTTCCACTCCTCAACATGAGCTCAAAACACGGGATTGTCTTGAACCTGCCCGACTTTCGTTGCCCGACATCTTCATACAATTCGGCTGATCATAATATTTGTGTTCGGAATAATTCTCACTATTAAAACTTATCAAAATGTTTTTCACGCAAACAAAGCATTTACTGTGAAGTATTTTCAAATAATTATGTTTTTAACTGGTTTTAACGACGCTACCGCGTATGGCTCAGATACCAAACTCCTTTAAAGTCAGTGGACACTTAGTAATTACTTAAAATAATTATTAGCATTAAAAAATACTTGGTATTGATAGTATAAAACATTGTGAGAAGCGGCTCCCTCTGAAGTAACGTAGTTTTCGATAAAAAAGGTGATTTTCCACGAACTTGATTTCGAGACCTGAATTAGATTTTGAGGTCTCGAAACCAAGCATCTGAAAGCACACAATTTCGTGTGACAAGGGTGTTTCTCTTTCATTATTATCTCGCAACTTCGACGACCAGTTGAGCTCAAATTTTCACCGGTTTGTTAATTTATGCATATGTTGAGATACATCAAATGAGAAGACGTCTTTATAATTACCAATAGTGTCCATGTCTTTAAAGATCTCAAACTCACCTTCCCCTTTTAAGAAGTTTTTTCGTTGCACAACTCGTACATTTTTTAAGGTAATAAATTTGTCTTGGTTTACACTAAAATAAAATCCCTCAAAAATCATATAGAGAGCTGGCTAGAGTGAATTCTTACAATAAAGCTGAGCCGCGTAGCGGATTATCTGTGAAGTCCCCAAAGAGGACACTATAAACACCCGGAGGAGAAATCAGTAACCACTGCATATTCTGGTGCTCAACATTGATGTGAATCGCTTGCAGAGGAGTGAACTGGGATTTACTGCTTAGGACCGGCATTTGATTCCAATTTCAGACCTAAGGATACATTTCAGCTTGAGCTAAATCCGAGAAAATTATTTCCTTTGAACCATTTTACTGCTCTTGATACATGATGATCCCTTTGACTATTGCAGGGAGGACTTAAAAATCTACCAATTTCGAAGAGATTGAAATTTAAATTGTAAACTTCCCATTGGGAATCGAGTATTTTTGATTGGAAATCAATTGGGGAAAATATTTTATTGAAATTGCAGTGACAATTAATCCTTAAGAGCCTGTAAACAAAAACAGTGACAGACAATTTATTATTGGACGTTTATTAAGTCCATTGAAAGGAAATCCCTGCGGTGTCTACCGGTCACTGTGATGACGTAGGTGAATTACTGATCCAGTAAGCGCGGGGGGTCTTAAAAGCAGTGGACACTATTGGTAATAAAACCTTACTTGGTAACGAGTAATCGGGAGAGGTATAAAACATTTTTAGAAACGGCTTCCTCTAAAGTGACGTAGTTTTCGAGAAAGAAGTAATTTCCCATGAATTTGATTTTGAGACCTCGGATAGAATTTGAGGTCACGAAATCAAGCATCTGAAAGCACACAACTTTGTGGGACAAGGGTGTTTTTTTCTTTCATCATTATCTCGCAAATTCGACGACCAATTGAGCTCAAATTTTCACAGGTTTGTTATTTTTTGCAGATGTGAAGAAACACCAAGTGAGAAGACTGGTCTTTACAGGCTTTGGGTACTGTTTGTAGGACACAAAACACAATGTCCACAGATTCACACTAAACCACGGTTTGAAGATGATGGTATAGAAAGCTTCCCTTCAAACATTTCTTGCTTAGCAGCTGTAGTTTTTAAGAAATGAGTCAAAATAATAACGTATCCTGATGAGACGAAAACTATTTTCGGGGTTGATGAAAGACAGAGTGGAATTCGAACCAACGACCTCCGGATTAACATGCCGGTGCTATACCAACTGAGCTATCTATACCAACTGAGCTATCTATCATATTGGCGGTTTCCCTAAAAAACTACAATACTGTTGTTTCAAGGGAAGCTTTCAACCAGTAAGTTTACTGTAAGTCTGTGGACATTGTGTCTTATTAGGTGTCCTACAAAAAGTACCCCACCCCTTTAACGCAATATGAAGGTATGTAAGTCAAGAGATTGTTGCTTTCCATCTCCAAAGCTTCCCCCTCACCACTGTCTCATTGGTTGTCGTCGTTAGACACAGCTAATGGTGCATATGAGTTGATATCCCTGACTCACAGTGACTGCCGTAGTTTGGTGCATATGGGTTGATATCCTTTTCTCTATTGTCATGTCACAAACACTTCAACGCCCCCACTTGGCACCGAACGCTACTTCAAGCCTACGTGCATATTCATTCCCCCTCCCCCTTTATTACCTTTATGGCTGTAATACTCATGGGTGAAACGCAGAGAGTTGAAACCGCATATTCTTGATTAAAACGCCAGAAAGTGCCTTTTTTTGTACCGTGAATTTGGACTTGTTGGACATGGTGGAAATCTGTTATTTACTATGAATCGATTTTGCCAATACCCCCTAGGGTGGGACAGTGGGACTTCTAAACTAGTCCATCCTGCTTGCAAAATACCTTGGAGGATATTTAAATCTGTTGTTGTTTTCCTGTCGTCCGTCATTGAATGAGGAACATATTTCTAGCATTTCTAGCGATGTTTGCTGTGTGGTTAGTGAACAATAAACACCTCTTTATTTATGTAGACTTAAAGGGACACACCGGCCGAATTGGGCTATTTAGGCTACAAAATAGACTAAGATATGACTTCAACGGTCTTCCAGGAATGAAGAAGAACAGTCCTTAAAAAAAATCATCAAATTTAGCCGTTTTTGAGCATATTAAGACAAAAACGCAGGTCGCGTGATTGTTTTAACCAAAAAGTGGTACAAACAATCACGTGACCTTCCGGGCTAGTTTTACTTTCAGCCGTCTAAAAGTAACTTACTTAACCAAATTTAAATATTTTTTTTACAAAACTATTAACGAATAATTGACAAAAAAAGATCATGTATTCAAATTATCGCTACAAAATTTAAATAATGGTGAAAAATCTAACGTAAGATTCACATTCAAAGAGTCCGTGTAACGGAAGCTTGTTATATGGCCGTTTTTTTTTCTTCCATTTTTCGCTAAATACGTGACATTTTGATGATGTTTTTTTACAGCAACCATCTATAAAAACATTATTTATTATTCTACACCCCTAAATTGCGTAAATGGTGAGCCGGTGTGTCCCTTTAACGTTGCTTTAACAACATTCCGTTGTGCCCCAAGGCTCTCTCACTGAACTACTCTGGATCGAGATCATTCAAAACAACCCACTGCCAAAGTCATGTTACAGTTGCTTTACAAAAAAATCACTACCCCCTGAATAAATGCTTTCAAAATAATGTGGGACTTAAAATGTGCAAATCTTTGAATTAAAGGCAGTGGACACATTGGTAGTTGTTACAGACCATTAATAAGCATCACTCGATGTATCTCAACATGCATAAATTAGCAAATCTGTCTAAAAAATTTGACTCAGTTGGTCATCGAAGTTGCAAGAGAGTAACAAAAGAAGAAGAAAAAAACACCCTTGTCGCATAAATTTGTAATATGCTGTCAGATGCATAACAAAAAGCTTCGAGGCCTGAAGTCTTTTTTATTTGAGTTAGAAGTTACTTCTTTCTCAAAATCTATGTTACTTCAGAGGGAACCGTTTCTCACAATGCTTTATA
The DNA here is from genome assembly GCF_032118995.1 of Asterias amurensis. Lineage (NCBI taxonomy): Eukaryota > Metazoa > Echinodermata > Asteroidea > Forcipulatida > Asteriidae > Asterias > Asterias amurensis. Next base: position 36,610,964 of record NC_092648.1, read on the forward strand.
TACTATTAACAGCTCTCCATTGCTCGTTACCAAGTAATTTTGTATGCTAACAAATTTTTATTTTGATTAATTACCAATACTATCCAGTCCTATTAAAATAAAGCAATAATATGTCTGATCTTCTCGTGAAATCTCATCGTGTTCTAAGAATGCTTCTTGATAATGTCATTCGTTCTGCACCATTGCTTAAAACTTGACGCGTTTCAGGTTGCAATATAAGGGTTTGCTCTTCAAGGGAAAAACGTGCTCATGAAAACCACAAACAGATGCTTGCTTTGATTGTATCAATGTCATCAACAGAAATATCTTAGAATCATTAATAGGTTCCATAGTGGCCCACTGGTACTAAAGGATCTTTAGTTCCGGACTCGATATTGCAATAAAGACCAAAAATGAGGGATGCTGATTTTTTTTTTTTCTTTAAGGATCTATGTACCTTTTATAAGACAAAAACGTAATGTTCGCAGATTTACATTAAACTTACACAGTTTGAAGATGATAGTAGAAAGCTTCCCTGAAAATATTACTTGCTGGGGTGCTGTAGTTTTTGAGAAATGGGTAAAGCAATGTCATGAAAACAGCCATGGTACAGGGCTTTCAGTTTCAGCAGCGTAAGTGGATTTCCTAAGTTGGAAATTCTTCATCATTTCTTTCTATACAGGTAGGTTACAGTGATAGTCATTTTTTGTTTTTTAGAATCCCTTAATTCATAAACAGAAAGTTATGATACTGTAAAAAAAAAAAGAAGAAGATATTTATAAACTTATTTTTTAATTTTCGTATTACCACGAACACAAAGAACAAAACACTCTTGTCGCAAAAACAAATCGTCCGTCTGTATATATTCGATTTAATTGTATTCGTTTATTGGTTTGCTTATCTTTAAGTTCAGGCATTTGAGTTGGTTTGCAGAGGAAGGCAAAATCAACAAACCAGTTTACATTTACAACGGTTTATAATAGTGATTATTGCCTACACTAACTTGAGCCATAAGAATTCATGAGTTACGTAATGACTACAAAATCAAGACAAGTTGTATTTCCAAATGATGACAATTCAAAGTGGAGATATTTCGAAATTGTTGAAGATTTTGGCCCGAGTGCTATTTACATTTGGCCGTTGACTCCATATTGTACAGTTCATAGGACCTTTACTATTATTTCGAAGAACTCAGACCTGTGGCTTATTGTTCTATTTAGGCAAACTCTCTGTTGTGAGTAGATACAAGTTTGATGGATTTCTTGCATGCTCTACTTATCATTTGATACAATATAGATTTGTTTTGCACTCCCATATCATACACTTCACATTGGTAAATTGTGATGTTGTGCCAGTCAAACAAATTATTTTTAAACTTTGTGCTAAAAATCCTTTTGACTGTCAATAGTGTTCATTGTAGCTGGTATATTAACAGAGTCAGAACTTAATACATTGCACAAACAAATACCTTATGAAGAGATATCCTTACGGAAAATAATCAATCACTACGTTGGATGGTTTTGTTGTCAGATTGAGTTTGTGTTCCTCCTTGGGCAAAACTTTTGTGTTCACCACACACGCAACAAATAACCAAAGACTGTATGTAAGCAAGTACCTTTGTCAAAAAGGTATGCAATGGGGTTTTCAGCAGAAGACGCGTCCACCACAACTGTGTTCCGAATTTAAAGATGTTGTTCATACAAACTCATTATTCAAGTCTAAATTGAGATGGACATTAAACCTTTAATTAAAATGCACTTTAGCACAGTGAAACAGTGAAAATGTCCAACTGCCTTACTTTCTGAAAATGAGTTCTGACAGTCTGGAAATACGATTCAATTCGGGCAATTTACCGAGGAGAGCTGTAACAACTTGTAGTTGTCAACAGGAAATCGAAATGCATACTTTGATAATTAAGGGCAGTAGATGTTAAGTCATTGATTAAGATACATACTGCTAAGGAATGTCGTTATAACTATATACAATATTACGTGTGTTTTGTTGGCACGCTCATTTGAATAAAGACCATTGTTTTGAAATGTAATCAGAAGTTACCAATCCTCGCAGTCCAAAAGAAGTATTTTTTATAGCTCATTATTTTAACGACATTGTTTACCCAAAGCTTAAATGTTAGATCTAAAGTCGGTAATATCAATTCTCAATGTCCTGGAAAATGTTTTTGTCTGAAATCTTCATAAAGAGAAATGGTTCATATCACTTCTTTCGGTTCAGAGAATTGCGTACTTAATATTGTTGGGGTTGATTAAAGATGTCATATTGAATGGTGGTCCATTAGCCCCTATCACTGAAGCCCGGCCTTTCATGGTGCAAATCGTAGAACTGATGATTGTTTCTTCTTTGATCCCATCACTCTAACTTGTTTAACGTTTGTGGACAACACTTCGGCAAGTGGTCAGCCGTTGTTGGTTCTGTTACATAAAGTATTTCTTAATTTCAAACTGCAATCCCTTTCAATTTGGCTAATTGTTTAAAAAAGCAAAATCATGTTTCAGAACAAGCATTCTTAATACCGATTTCATACCTTTCCTTTTAAAGATGGGTGAACAACCAAAGTGGTCGGTACCATCTCAAACCCATGTATTCCTATAACTTTGTACCTACTTTCTGCTTACTTCACAAAATCTCAAAGACTTTAACTGATGAGAATCGGGTTTTTTAATTTTGTCTTCCAGTTCAAGTAAAAGCAAACAGGTCAATGTTTATGGTCGAAAGAGTTCATAACAAAGGAGAGAACGAAAAACAAAGAAACGTAAAAGTAACTTAAGCCTCAACGGTGTAAGAACTGCTCGCATGCACTCCACGCGTCGAACTCCGTCTTATTGATGATACCTTTCCCGCTTGTTTTACTACTGCATCCTCGTACGCATTTATCAGCGTAGAGTCCGGCATACTTAGCGCAGGATACACACTCAGAGATGCATTTGGTGAGGTCTTTTCGGCTCCTGCGTTCGACTATGTTTCGGGTGTAGAGGTGATCGAAGATGGGGTCACTGTCTTGTTCGTTGTCGATGGGTAATGCTGAGACTATCAGGTCGCCAACCAGAAGCATGGCCAAAAACGTTACCAGTGCTGTCCTCATCTGTATACAAACACGAGAGAAGAGAATACATCAATGAGAAAAACAGTAGAGTTTCTACCTTTTGTCCAGAGTGATAAAGCAGGACAGTTCTTTTCAGAACTGAGAAGTCTCCCGAATTCTGAAAATTTGACTCCGCAGTAGTTACATATTTAGAAAGACAGTTCTCTAAAGAACAAACTCTAATATACCTGGCAAGTAGATGCATGCACTCATGGTGATACCGCAAACTAATATGCAATGCATAAAATCCCATAAGAAAAACAGTCCAAAAATACACATTGCGTAGTAACATTTCTCTGGTAACGTTGATTGCGTGTATTGGATTAGCCTTCGTTTGGGGACCTTAAAGTACCACAGACAACTGCGAAATCAATCACCAATTCAAAAATAAGAGAAAAGGGCTACTTATGTGACCAATATTCATGGGAAAACGACCATGTTGCTTCAACAACCAAAACAGTTTCAATAATTGTTGTTATGTAGGCCTATATCAAATTAAGAACTTTGATTTTTTTTATGTCAATGCCAGTCCCCTTCATGTTGTTATAACACTGTACTGTTAAATTCATATTGAGAATGAGCAGCACGTATATAGTTATGTTTATTCATGACATTATTTGCAGCTTCCTTTTGACTGACAGTTTCATTATAAAGAAACAATGAAGATACCTCTTGAAATTGTCAAATATCCTGAACTTCCAAACCACTGATTAAATTACCTTCAAAGTGTCATTCGAGGTAAACATTTGCCCAAGGAGTTATGTTTAACGGGGCCTGTTTTCAGGCAACAGTCAATTGAAGAACTCGTTCAAATCACCTCATACTGTGATGTTTTATAATTAGATAAATATTGTCATTGCCTTATTTTTGTTTAATACGGGAGTTATTCATTAACAAACTGCCTTTTATAGGACGAGGGATTTTGCCTCATATTGTTGATTGTATTATTGGGTAGGATAGACTTGTCATTTCAAATTGTCAATTCAAATGGGATGTGGTTAATTAACTTTTACACACTCAATTGGTTTCATATTGCGCCTGAAATAGTCGAATTGCGTGATGGTGCTCGATACCCATGAAAAAGAGGTTACTAACAATACCATCATATAAGTCGCTAGTCAATGAACAACCCATGCACTGTTAATACTACGCCAAATAAGTCGTTCACAGCTATTTATTGGAGCATGACAAAAAGAAGACCAACCCCAAACCTCTTGTCTCATTTCCAGAGTAGGAACTACGCTAGAATTGGTTTCATTTTGAAAGGGTCGACATCGTCCGTTAGAAGTAGGAAGATACGAATCCCTCGCGATCTCATCACAAAACTCATCTTATCCAAAACACCCTGATGTAATACGTGTCTTTCATTGTTACACGCCACACTGAAAGAACGTGCAACACATTTCAGTACAGTTGTGGGTTTTAAAGGCACTGGACACCTTTGGTGATTTTCAAAGACCAGTATTCTCAGTTGGTGTATCCCAAGATATGTATAAATTAACAAAGCTGTGAAAATTTTGGCTCAATTGGTCATCGAAATCGCAAGAAAATAATGAAAGAAAAAATACCCTTGTTGCACAAATCTGTGTGCTTTCAGATGTCAGAGGAAGGCTTCAGGCCTGAAGTCTTTCTCATATTTAAATATTTAAGTGAGAAATTACCTCCTTCTCAAAAACTTCGGAGGGGTAATTTTTCACAACGAAACGGAAGCCATTCAGACGGATCACCATGATGAAGGTGATCTTTAGCATAATTGACAAATTGAACCTCATAATATGAGGGAATCATGACTTAATGTCCTAGCATCCAGCGCAGCAAGAGTATACGATGTTGACCCAGACCTTGTTCCATCAATGCCTTCAGTGACCAATCTCTCGGGGTGGGAAGGGCGGGGACGATGCATTAAAAATTAAAAAGAGGTCGTTTGGATCTGAGAACGAGGTGGCTCTGTGGCTCCTGGTGGCAGAACGTGGAGCACTGCTGACCACTGCCGAGTTCAAATGGGTACTTCAGTCTTTGAATTGGTAATAAAAATGCACATCTCGATTGATTCATTACTCCATTAAAGGGGGATCGCTTTCAGATAGTGCTGAAAGGGTTTCCTTGCATCATGGTTAAGTGCAGTATGATTGTGTCTTCATTAACCCATGGAGGTAGAAATTAACCGAAGCTCCATACCTTTCAACGTTTTTGATGAAAATGAGTTGTCGATTTTAAAAAGATATGTAAATGTTGGCTGTGCCTAAAGTCGGCAAGATATTGTCCGTCCATAATGATGGGGACATGTGTCTGGTTTTCCTTATTGATGCAGGCATGGGGGGGGGGGGGGGGGCTAGTTGTTGGTTCCAGAAATGACTTAAATGGAAGGTTCACGTTTGGTAATTGTCAAAGACCAGTCTTGTCACTTGGTGTATCCAAACAGCAGCATAAATTAATAACAAACCTGTGAAAATTTGAGCTAAATTGGTCAACGAAGTTATAAGAAAATGATGAGAGAAAAAACACCCTTGTTGGACGAGTTTGTGTGCTTTCAGATAAGAATAAAAGACTAGAAGTCTTTTATTATTTTAGTGAGAAATTACCTCTTTCTCAAAATCTTTGTTACTTCAGAGGAGCCGTTTCTCACAATGATTTGTACTATCAACAGCTCTCTATTGCTCGTTACCAAAACGATTTAGCTATGTATGACCACCGCAGATTTGTCCGTTGAAGAAGTACATAACAAGCAATGTTCAATTGTTTTCAACATGGCTACCATTGCTTGTTTCTGTACCTATATTTTTAAAGGACAATCTGCGATGGCCCTTATAGCCAATATATTTTTCATGACATTATACTCTGACTATGCACCAAGTCCCATGATGGTATTATCAGAAGCCAATCCTACCACCTGTCATACTGTTTCGCAACCATAAGTCGAAAACCCCCAACCTTATAAACTCACAACCCAATAAGTAACTTGCCGTTTATTCACTCTAATCTACCATTGCGATGTGTGCACGATATGGAAGTGGTTGTTTGTTCGTCAACCAGGCAAAAGACTACAGAGAAGACAGTATGTTGAATATCTTCGTAAATCCACACAAACTCTTTAAAAATACGTATACATTATCCAGTGTGATTACAAGGTACCATCCCCATAGATGTGACCAAGAGCCCTCACTGGTGGCAGTCTAACGTTTGAATTTATAGTCAGTTTGCTTGAGGGGTCGAGAAACAGAAAAGGGATCCCATAATCTACGTCTGACTCGGGAATAACATTAGTTTTATTAATTTTGGCTTTACCCAAAATTTAACATCTATTATTACATTAGTTTTGTTAATGGCACAATCTCGCAATTGAATTATAATATCACATTGCTTTTGTGTAAAGGCAAAGGTTTAAGTGACAACTAAAATACCCCATGAACTCCGGTAATTGCACGTTTTTACTTTTTAAGTTGAATCGTATGCCTACTACCCAATTTTGGCTACATTTCAAACAGACGCTTGCAGCACGGATTGGCATAAAAACTAATCGGGAATCATTGATCTTTAAGTAATTGAAATATCAATAACAACATTGTTCGTTCGTGACGAGTGGATAGTCTAATTTAGGGTCTTTTCTTTTCAAGGTAACTGGCAAGACAGCAACGTTCAACATTAATTCCACATGCCGTTTTAAATTTTCCGAATAAGCACCATCTGAAAGATTAATCAAAAAATAGCAAACACTCCCTTTTATTTTAGAATTTTTTTCTTCTTTTTCTTCCAAACAAGATAACTGCACTCTCCCAAGGTTTGTTTTCATTTTCTGAATAGAATGACATACAAATTAAACAGATTTTCTTAAAACAAACTGTAAATTTCTATTCATATAGTAAGTGTCTTCGGTACAATTTAATTAGTAAAAACAAAACAAAAAACGCACTATTGATGTAACAGATTGGTTGAATTGTGGCGTGCCGTGTCCGAGCGGTTAAGAGCACCAGACTCATGGCCGAATTAATAATCTTTGGTCAGTTCAAACGGCGTGGGCTAGCTACATCAGTCAGCAGATTCAGACAATAATGAGGTACGAAATGATTTGGGTACGAATTTACCTTGGAAGTGACCTAGTTAGTACGAAGTGACTCGAGTATGAAGTGACCTAGTTTTGCTATTTTTGTTACGAAGTAACTTGGATACAAAGTGACGAAGTAATGGACATTGGACCACTTGCCTGCCTAGAGAGTATGTCGATAGGGGGTAAGAATGTTGTCCACCCCTACCCACACGACAACCCACACCCGCCCCAACCCTTGACAACCTTCATCCAATCTCTGCTGATTTGACAGAGTACTGGCTCAATAATCTCAAATCAGAGCCTCCTTCGGCAAATATTCCACTGACAGAGTTGAATATATGTCACGGGTGCGATGCGAACCCCCCACGTTTATTTTTATGTTACGTAATCATTTGCTTTACTTGCATGGCTAGCGCCCTCTGCGGGCTGCTTTCCGGTTCAAGATCATTCTGTTTTGGGCCGAAGACCTTAACTGACGTCTTTGCGTGTCTTCACCCAACAGGTAAAGATCTTGTTATATTTTGCATTTAAATGTTTTCCTAATTACTACTTAGATTAAATAGTGTTTAATAAGGGCTATCCTCAAGTCTCATTTTGTTTATAGAATGTTGTTGACTTTAGTGGATATCTGGTTGCTTTTGCAACATCACGCTAGCTATTTATTGACTTGCGGTGTTTAGATATATTTATTACCTCTAGAGCCTTTCCTAATAATCTTAGCAGTGTTACTGAATGTAACGTTTTGGAGATCCTTAAGTTTATTTCATCATTGCTTCTGGGATTGGAAATAACCTGTTTATTATTGCATTTCACCGTTAATTTGCCTTAAATCCAAGATGGCGGTCGCGTCCTTAATTTTGGCGCGAACCGCGAGTATTGTTTTATCGTTTCATTGTTTATTCCTTTAAAGTTTAGTTTATGTAATTATTATTGTATATTTTGTATGATCATTCTGTTTTGGGCCGAAGACCTTAACTGACGTCTTTGCGTGTCTTCACCCAACAGATTCACCGTTTACAGATCTCAATAAAACTAAAGAGCTACTATATGATCAGACTTGCCGTTTCATGCCCGTACTTATTCCAAGGGTCACATATATTTTGATATCCTAGTCTGTAACTCTATTCGAATAAATAAATGCACATTTTCCCTACTTAAAAACCAAGAACCGTAATTAAAATTCATTTCTGTGCACTGCTACTTTGGTTTTATGAAATAATAAAACAGAATCTGTGTATGTTTACGCTAGAAATAATACTCTGTGCTATATTAAAAAGAACAATCAAATGGAATTCAACTATTAATTTTCGTTTCAACTGTACGTACTCAGTCTGCTTTATTTGTGTACTTCTTACATACCTAATTAATGACTCTCCCTAATTTGTTTTGTATATCTCTAGGAAACCTAATCTTCGTAAATATTAATTACTTTCATTCCTTTAATTTGTAAATAAGTTTGGATTGTTTTGTTTGTGAATTATGAGATATTTTTGAGTGTGAAATAAACGGAGTCGTGTAACTCCAATCAAGAGAAAAACAATAATGAAACAGAACGTTGCTTTTATTTGTACCGGAAAATCATGTGAGATGTCAGCAACGTATATAAATGCAGAGCTTGTCTGACATTTGCAAATGCACCATTTAGTTAGTTAGAAGCACCTGCCTCGTATAGTAATCAGAATCCGATATGCATTAGATGTCAAAGACACATCAATCCAATTTATCTGCCCATATTTCCCAGGTGAATGACTTCCTTGCTATCTAATTGAAAATGGGAGTTTCCTGATTTGTATTATTATATTTTTTTCTTCAATAACTTAGACTCAAAAGCTGCAATCACCCTCAGGTGCAGCCACATAATATACAAGATAGATTGTGCCTTTTTATAACACACTACAAGAAATCCCTGGTAGTTTCAGAACGTGAACAACAATTTCCTCCTCCCATATCCCCAATCTGTCTCCATTTATCCGAAGCAACCTTTATCGTTATCAGTGGTATTGGTCGTTTTATTGAACTCGATTCATCAGAAGTTGTGACTTAATCATTTTTATTGCTGTGATTAAGACCGCAAAGCACTTTGATATTCCATAGAATGATGTTTTGATATACATCAATAAGGAATAGACCAAGCCTTACGGGTAATTACTCCATTGGGCTAGGATGGCTTAAAGGCAGTGGGGATGTTGTGATTGATTGGTTTATTGATGTTGCAAACTGTTTGATGGAAATCTCTCTTTAGAGATTACTGGAAAATGATGTTTTACGAAACTGCTTATACATAGCGGCGTTTTGATATAGTTCAGGCATTTCATCAGTAATGTTTTTCCTGGAATGATAATTGACAATATGAGGAACGCCATTTGGGAGGTAATCTTTCATGAAAAAGAAGTAGCTGGGTAGACCTTGAGTTTAAGTGAAGCAGTTATTTTCAAAGTCATGGTGTGTTTCACTTTTGCCTTTTTGAAAAGGGAAAAGTATTGACATCTTTTGGTGAATTTTGTTGACTTATTTAGCACTCTTCCAAAAAAGTATAAATTGCATTTAGTATCTGTTATTTTTGAATTGGGAATAATAAATGGAACTTGGTTTTACACTTACACCGATGTGTATTTAGCACTGTCTACTCAGTACTTTCCCGAGTTCTTCTCACCCAGTCAAATCACTCGGGTGGGATTCGAACCCGAAACCTCTGCATTGCTAGAGCATAAGTCTAAAAGAAGCTCGACATGATATACCATTCCTGGCCGAAGAGTACTCCACAATGACATGAAATACATCACCAACTGCACGTTTGCTAACTAAACCACGTAAAACATATCGGAAACACGAGATTATTATGTGCAACACTTCTTTACAAACTACCACTAATAATATGAAGATATAATTCAATAAAAGGTATCGGTTGCAAAGACCAAAGGCAATGACTGAAGTAGATAATACTACTTTTTAGCTTTAGTCAATTTAGTGTACAATTTTGCTTCAAAAATCCATGTTTAGGGAATAGCAACACGCACATGCGATCAATATGCAAATTAAGAATGTGTGACGGTCATCTTTTTGAAAGAAACAAATTCAACCCTGCAAATTAGCTCTCTGGTCCCTGGTGGGAAAGTAGAGACCAAGGACGCTCAGCTGTGCTAAATTATTGTAACAGATGCACAATCTTAGAACAACAAATAATTTAAATATTAGCCTCGTGAAATCTAGAATTTAGAATTTATTTAATAAGTTATGTATTTGTTCCTTACAAGCTACTAGGTTGTCAAATCGAAGTAGGACGTTTATGTAGACTACAAACCGTAACAATTGTTGGGTACATGTTTATTTGCGACATATCTGGGCTATATGCATTTGATAGACCAAGCGTCGCAGGGAAAACACATGCTCCCATTAAAGGATATTCCACACAAGATCTGCAATAATTTACCAACACGATGGCGGCAGGTTAACTTCTGAAAGGATTTGAGGAGATTTAGGCAGCTGACTGAGTGGCTACTTTGCTCTCGAATCGCAGTACTTAGCTGACAGGCCACACTTCTTATCCGAGGGGAAAAAATCAATTCCAGCCCCGCCACTTGCAGGCCTCATAATTGAAAATGGGGCCAAAGGAAAATATAACATTATTGTTTGGAAACTAATTGCTTTGGATTTCATAGTGTTTTTTTACCCATGGTTTGTTTTTGTTACCAAAGAATTTAAAACGAGGAAGAATTCTCTGTGTAGCTATACTTTGTGTAAAAACAACAACAGCATTTGGACTGTACTGTACTGTAATGCAAATTATTGTAAATGAATGGCCAATGGCATTCACCCGTTCTTGCATCACCGAACTATGAACGATTTGTTTTTATCCCACAGTATTGTTTTTAATTCTTCATTGTTTCATTGTTTGAAGTGGAGCATTTTTGTGTGTTATGCAAGGGATAACCAAGCCGGAAGTTTTGTCAACGTACATCAGTTAAGCCAAATTGGTCGGATCGTGTGTTGAATACAACAACGTTTCGGCACAATGAGTGTCTGCGTAATTAAGACAGGGCGCCATCTGTACCATACATTTTTTTTTGTCTATTGGCCAAGCTATTAAACTGCGGACCTTACGCACGAGTAAAAAACAAAGAAACACCGTCTATCCTTTCTCTATGATTGTGGACAGAGTACTTTCTGTACTTTCTGTGGTCGTGTGTTTAAACAGAAACTACAGGAAAGATTGTTATAAATGCTTAATATTTGGTCGTACAGAGTGTACACGCATAATGTATAGGCCGAGAGTTTAGTCGTATATAATACTGCGTCATAAATGACAGTCGATCTTAGTTTTTCCCGCCTTTTTCTAAAAGAGCAATTACACGGCTGTCAATGCCCTTTCCGCTACTTCCTAATACCTTTAGGAATCCCACTGGAGAATAGTTTATGTAATTCTTAGACTACTACAGTGGCAACCTAGTGCATTGAACCTCTGGGGTACCACACCCCCGCAACATGTTACAATTACAGTCAGGACTCGTTTAGCTATGATGTGATGGGTCGACTTGATATCGTGAAGTCGGCCGTCTTGCATTGGCGCCATAGGACCGTATGTGTTTGCACGGCTATGTTGGGTAAGCCTATCTTATTGAAGATTAATTACCCCTAAACATGAAAACAACAGGACTCGCAAAAAGACGTGCCCCACAAGTAAACTTGTGTACAAAGTCTTTGGGAAGCTTTTAAAGACAGTAGACACTATTGGTAATTGTCAAAGACTAGTCTTCACACTTGGTGTATCTCAACATATGCATAGTATAACAAACCTGTGAAAATTTGAGCCTAATCGGTCGTCGAGGTTGCGAGATAATAATGAAAGAAAAAACACCCTTGTCACACGAAGTTGTGTGCGTTCAGATGCTTGAAACTCGTGGAAAATTACATCTTTCTCGAAAACTATGTCACTTCAGAGGGAGCCGTTTCTCACAATGTTTTATACCATCAACCTCTCTCCATTACTCGTTACCAATTAAGGTTTTATTATGATAATTATTTTGAGTAATTACCAATAGTGTCCACTGCCTTTAAGGTTTTATGATGATAATTACTTTGAGTAATTACCAATTTTGCCACTGCCTTTAAGTGCAGGGGAAAAGGAAGAAAAAGGAGTCATTTTTGAGAATGTGTGCGAAGATGTGCATTTGAGAACAAAAGAGGTCCACAACCAAGGGACTAGAAATACGATGTCGACTTACACCCGTCCACACAGTTTTTTTTTACAGTGTTAAGGATAAGGATTTTCCTTCAGTGTAGATAACAAATGAATAAGTGAATGTCCACACAGTGACTGCACGTACTCGTGTGCGATTCCGCAGCTTTTGAAACAGATACCAACGGCTATACACGGTTGCATCCGCTTAATTTCAAATGTGCGAATTACCATTATGTTTCAATTATTTCTCAAACACAGTTCCAAAACAGATTGAAGACTTTCCGACAGCTGTAAATGGAAGTTATAGAAACCATAAGTGCAATAGTTTCATTGTTACGAAGAATAAACAGTCTCAGCAAGGTATTAGAAGGTCAGAGCCCTATATGTGTTCATCTAACAAACCATTGGTTATGTTTTGTCTAAACCAGGCAGTCAATGCTGTACTTCTTTGCTTTCTTGTATACAGTGAGGAGTATGGGCGGATTTGGGTTTTAGGTTGCTTCTTTCAAATTCTTTTCATCATTATCAAGATATTTTGATAGATTGAACTTATCATCGGGGATAGAAGATAGAGTTCACAATAAACGTAATTTGGGTTTGGCGATGCACCATGTGTTATATTCTTCTAATCAACCAATAAAAGACTTCATTCCTGAAGCCTTTTTTATGCATTCTGAAAGTTTACAATATTGTGCAACAACGGTGTTTGCTATTTCATTATTTTCTTGCAACTTCGATGACCAAATGAGTAAAAATGATCACCAAGTGAGAAAACTTGTCTTTGGCAATTACCAAAGGTGTCCAGTGCCGTATATAAAGTCAACATATAGGCTTTATGAAAGTGAAACATCTTATCAGTCACAACTACCAAACCGTGATTCGCACCAACACACCGCCGTTAAGGAAACCTGAGACTGGGGCACTTCACCACCAACACACACCACTATGTTATTGTTTAATTCAATAGAAATATGTTTTATATCTTATGGAGATAGCAAAATGTCTTTCAGCACACTCTCTGCCCTCTAACGACTGACAGAGATAATCTTTGTAAAGTCTAAAAAACAAATCTCTCTTGAGAGTAATTGTCATGGTAACATGACGAGGATTTCCCTTTCCTATGCCAGAAATACTTCTGAGTGCCTTTTTTGTTTTAGGGGATGACATTAAGGGAAAATTCTTTGACGTCATCATTTAATCGGTGTTCCTTGAGGTTTTGTTGTACTAAAGAAGTTGAAGTTGGTGAACATTTTGAAGTTCTGAAGCTGGCGTGTTTAACTAACAACGGAAATGTATTATGTTCTTAACAAGATCTTGACATCACGAAGAGCTAAGATTGATCTTAAGTGTGAATCCATCTTAAATGCTATGTAAGCAAAGTGTGATGTCACAATGCATATTACTATAGTATTACCAGACAACTCATATTAAAGGCAGTTGACACTATTGGTAATTGTCAAAGAATAGCTATCACAGTTGGTGTATCTAAACATATGCATAAAATAACAAACCTGTGAAAATTTGAGCTCAATTGGTCATCGAACTTGCGAGATAATAATGAAAGGAAAAAACACCCTTGTCACACGAAGTTGTGTGCGTTTAGATGGTTGATTTCGATACCTCGAGTTCTAAATCCGAGGTCTCGAAATCAAATTCGTGGAAAATCACTTCTTTCTCGAAAACTACATCACTTCAGAGGGAGCCAATTCTCACAATGTTCTATCAACCTCTCCCCATTACTCCATACCAAGTAAGGTTTTATGCTAATAATTATTTTGAGTAATTACCAATAGTGTCCATTGCCTTTAAAGGCACAAGACACTCTTGGTAATTCCTCATAATATTTGTTAGCATCAAAACTTAATAACAAGCAATGGAGAGCTGTTCATAGTATAAAACATTGTGAGAAACGGCTCCCTCTGAAGTAACGTAGTTTTCGAAGTAATTTCCACTCAAATATTTGAATTTAATTTCGAGACCTCGAATTAGATTTTGAGGTCCCAAAATCAAGCATCTGAAAGCACACAACTTCGTGTGAAAAGCGTGTTTTTTTTCGTTCATTATCTTGCAACTTTGACGACCAATTGAGTTCAAACTTCTACAGGTTTTTTATTTTGTGCATATGTTGAGATACACCAAGTGAGAAGACTGGTCTTTGACAATTACCAATAGTGTCCAGTGTATTTAAAATGAATCACAGTGCTTTGTGAAATCAAGTTCAGGGTTCATATATAATTTCCTTTTTGGGAGAGGAAATGAGCTTCGAATCCAAGCAGACACATTGGGTGAATTGGACGGATGGAACAATTTAGTTCCTTTGGGGCTGTTATTATTCGTGTGCACTGAGATGTTGTAAGCTTGAGAAAGATCATTCTTTGATTCTACAGCTTCAGCAAGAGGGCTTAGGGGTGCACATCACAAAATAAACACCAATGGCATAAAGTGCAAAATGCTGACTATACACGAACAAATAATACTTAAAAGTCCCACAGTAAAGGGGAAATTGGGGATTTGAGGATACGGGAAGTCCCCGGGCCCGTCGAGTTATTCACCTTCCAAATAAAATTAACCCCTACACCCATGTAATTTCCCAAACGTCCGAGCATCGCTCTTGCAAAATGTGCATTAACGTCTTGGCAAAAAGGACTTTTTATTTCAGGGGCTATACGTCATCCAAAATAAATTGGAAGTCAACGACCCCCAGGTCACACAAACTTACACTGTATCCCTTTTCTTGTGCTCTAAAATCTGTTAGAAAAAGGAAAATAATTGGAAGGCCTATACAAAATATTAATGAGACCGTATCTTTGTTTTTTTAATTTAGCGGGAAGCACACTTGGCTTCAAATTAGGCATGCAAAAATGATCCGTCGATTGGATCGTGGTATCATTGGTTTTCGAAATAGGACATCTTTTCAACCCGCAGATTGAAAAACATAATGACTATCAAACTTTTAACAACTTATTTTTAAGATGACATTATCGAATGATTGCAAGTTGTCATTTTTGTTTAATGATCTTGAAAATGACAAGACTTCTTCAGTGTAAACTCACAATATGATCGGTACATGCACTTAAGTCTTAACTTGAAGGAAATAAAAACTGACGGTCTATGTCTTAGATGATCACTCTAAGATACCAAGCCAGTGATATTAAAACTGATTTGAAATCTGAAATTGAATTCACGATATATGTCAAATAACATCGCCTGCTGTGCTCGGGTTTGTTTGAGTTCTTGTCTAGGAGCTAATATAAGGATCGTGTAAAATGCGAACCCATATGTTATCCCAGTAGGGGGTTGTTGGTGTACGTTGCCTCCCTGATGGAGGTTATTTAATAAACCCGACCTCATAAGCCCATCTTAAGACCTTGTCCTAAAAACTACAACAGATTTCCACATTAAAGCAATATTACAAAATTGTTTTTTAGGAACAATGCAGTTGCTGGCAGTGTAAGCTATTATAGAAGTTGGAAATTGAACGGTCATCTGGGTCAAGAAAAGAAAAATAGCGAAAAAAAGACGATAATCACATTTTGCATGACATCGATGTCTAAGCTAATAAACTCCAAACGGGATACAAGTTTTATTTATTTCTCATCAAATATGACATGGGATATTTTCTACTATCATCATCATTAGACCGTGTAAGTTTTATGTAAATCTGTGATCTCAGACGATTTTTTTTCTTCTTACCAATTCCTTTATATTCCTTTAATCATCGAAATATTGCCCAGTCAAATCGATTAATTTTATTTAGTTTTCTAGAATTACAAATAAACACTGAATATTTAATGTATTTGACGTCAGCTTCAATGTATTTTTACACTGGTAGTAATTTAGATATCAGAAATATCGTACTATGGATGCGGTCTCTGGTAAAGTTTCATATTTCTCTTCGGATTATATTGAATTGAATTGATATGAATGTCCCTTTCAATGGGAGCAATATATGACAGTATGTCCGGACAGAATGATTTGAAATTTAATCACTAGTACATGTTAACAGAGACTCATTTTTTAAGAAATCTGACACCCCATGTCCGCTCTCATCAGATACGCACTTAATTAAATGTAATTTCTTAGACACTGGTGATTAAGATTTTGGCACCGTTCAAACTTGAGTGATATAAACATTTCAAGTGTGCTTTTTATTGAAGACAATTAGGGCAACAGGTGGTAAAGCCCCTGCTAGACTCTGGTTGATAACAAGCAAGAAACTAGACTCGATTTCAAGTCTGAAGTATAATTACTATTGTCCGTTATGAGCACACACGTGCCCAATCGTGACGTGAACATCCTCGACTTGACGCCTATAGCCAGACTTATAAGTATATCATCTCCGGAATGTCTATGTATTTCTAAAGGAGTCTGGCCATTAGGGAAATTCAAAATATACTCGTATTACTCTGACTCTCCAAAGAACAAGATTCGGAAATATCAAATTTCAATACAACAAGAAAAATCTGACAGAAACTCATACTTTGTATACACCGGGTGGTCACTTTAGCGTGTTTTTTTTTAGCTGGGACAGGAGGGTCACGAAAATAAGACCAAAATAAGCAGGTTATATTTACTTCGATGAGTTTTATGAGCAGTTTGACTTGAAACGCTCGATGCTAAAAACCATACGCATACTACCGGAGGAAAAACATAACTCCGAGGAAATAGCTTTAGTTGTTATCAAATGTCAGTTTACCTAGGGTTTCTTCGACTGTCTTTTTTATATCAAGTTTCGTTCGACTCATTGATAGATATTCAAGTGCATATTTCCCTACCATCGATAGGATGTTTTGGCACTTTGTCCTTAAAGGAACACGTTGCCTTGGATCGGACGAGTTTGTCTACGAAAAGCGTTTGTAACCGTTTGTTATGAAATGCATATGGTTAGAAAGATGTTTTTAAAGTAGAATATAATGATCCACACAAGTATCACTCAAAATTGCACGGTTTTCATTTTACGTCGCGAACTAACACGGTCGGCCATTTATGGGAGTCAAAGTTTTGACTCCCATAAATGGCCGACCGTGTTTGTCGACGAGGTAAAACGAAAACCACGCAATTTCGAGGCATATTTGTGTAGATCATTGTATTCTACTTTTACAACATCTTTCTAACCATATCGATTTTATAACAAACGGTTACAGGACGCTTTTCAAAGACCAACTCGACCGATCCAAGGCAACGGGTTCATTTAAAAGGCAGTGGACACTATTGGTAATTACTCAAAATAATATTTAGCATAAAACCCCACTTGGTACCGAGAATGGGGAGAGGTTGATAGTGTAACACATTGAGAGAAACGGCTCCCTCTGAAGTGGCGTAGTTTTCGAGAAAGAAGTAATTTTCCACGAATTTGATTCAAGTTAAGAATTTGACGTCTCGAAATCAAGCATCTGAAAGGACACAACTTCGTGTGAGAAGGGTGTTTTTTCTTTCATTCATATCTCGCAACTTCGACGACCAATTGACTTCAAACTTTCACAGGTTTGTTATTTTATGCATATGTTTAGATACACCAAGTGAGAAGACTGGTCTTTGACAATTACCAATAGTTACCACTGTCTTTAAGTATGAGCGCATAATATCCACTCCATAGACACATTGAGACAGGACACGCTTTCGATATAGTCAGAGAGGTATAGGGGCCTGGTTTCCGTACTCCTTTGAGTTGATATCATTGCCAGATATAAGCACTATACATTCCCTAACCATCGATAGTATTTTAAGCTACAACTCAAAGTCAAATATTTCTGGCACTGTTCTTATGTCCGAGTGCAAAATATCCACTCTGTGGACACACTAAGACATATGTTTCTATTGTCGGAGTGGGATGGGCGTGGCTTCCATACTCCTTTGAGTTGATGTCAGCACTCACTCCTTCTCAACATGCCTTTCCACAATCAATCAGAGACGAGGAAATTCACTCAGTGCCAGACAATCAAATTGAAGGTGTCCCAAACCATTACCACGACTGCTTGCCATCAAAGAAATCGCCCTTCCAAAATGTACAGTAACAAACCAAAC
Organism: Asterias amurensis; assembly: GCF_032118995.1. Classification (NCBI taxonomy): domain Eukaryota; kingdom Metazoa; phylum Echinodermata; class Asteroidea; order Forcipulatida; family Asteriidae; genus Asterias; species Asterias amurensis. The sequence continues at coordinate 36,629,291 of NC_092648.1, forward strand.
AAAGGCCTGCTGCCACTTATTTAACGCAATCTAATAACAGCGATTCAATCGCGGGGAAATATTAGCTGGCGAAATTGACAGGAATACAGCATGGTGACAGGAGAACATAACAAGAGTGCCTCGAGGTAAGCTTCAGGTATTCTGAACCTCATTGGAAACTAGAGAGTGATGGTTCCCATACTTCTTAAAAAAAGAACCCAATTTGAAGAACTAATGGAACACTGTTCAATTCACCCTTAGAAAGGATGGATTTCCTATACGATGTGGTTTACTGGACGTTATGGTCCACTCTCTAAACCCCGGTGTATTTCGGTTTAGTCAACATTCTGTCCTTCATGGAGATTGATCCTATAAAAGCAAATCGATCTTAAATATATAATGCTTTGGTGAAACATTATCATGGATGACGTGTCTAAAGTGCATCTGGATTAGGTTAAACCCAGAAACTTTGGGGCCACTCGCTTAAATTATTGCGCAATATCGATGATTAAAAAAACACCGGCGGTTTATCATTGACAATATACGTATTGTTTTGTTTGTTCTTTGGAAGGTTAATAATGCAGACGAACACCAGTGTGGTTTTGAAGATTAAATTTCCACCCTCTAGTTTCCTACAAACACAACATCAAAACAACCTGTGACATTTTCATCAAATTTGGGGGTTACCTTTTTAGTGAAAACGACAGAAAACCGGTTAGTGTCTTTGTCCGTTTTTGTTTTGTTTAAAGTCACCTGGAAGTGGTATTTTTTCAAAATAAAGCTTTTGCCACTAATATATGTGTTTTGATGAGTTGAATGTGAATAAACAATTAACTAAGGTTTTAAAAAATCAGTTCTTATGTTATTTACAAATTTAAGAGTAGACCCCGACCCGAGAGGGCGCTGTTCGTGACGTCAATCGAGGCAGACTTTGCCTGTAATGCGTAGAGTAAACACAATTGCAAAGTACATGTACGGACCAAGTCGTGAGTTTGTGCGTTTTTTTTCCCCCGGCAATGCCGACCAGGTGTATTGCTGCTGAATGCAGAAAAACACTTTTTGAAATGTACCAACTCACGACTTGGACGTACATGTACTTTGCACGTGTGTTTACTAGACGCATTGCAGGCAAAGTCTGCCTTGAATGACGTCACAAAAGGGGTAGGCGGAGTCAGCCCCCAAACAACTTTATATATTTTTTTAAACATATAAATCTTGACAAAAAATTACTAAAAAAATTGTTTTATTGTTCATATACTCTTATGTTTGAAAAAAAAAAAAAAAAACCTATTTCCAGATGACTTTAATGTTGAATGTTCAAGGGATTCTCTATAATAATATACGCTTCGTATTTCCCTGTGACAACAATGGATCGATGGTGCGACTAATAATGTCAAGCTCACTTCCAATATACTTCTGGCCTTTGCTTTCGGATCAGCTGAGAAAAGGTTTCAAGGGGAAGTTCTCTTGAAATGACAATTTTTGTGTTCTTGTAGTGGCATTTTGTTTGTTTGCAGTGGCCATCTTTTTAATTGCAGTGGCCATCTTTTTCTTGCAGTGGCCATCTTTTTTTCAACGGTTCAAACAATTTAAAAATTGATCTCCTTTATAATTAATATTTGCTTGTTGACAGTGTGGACGTTGCAGAAATGACGACATCGTGTTTTATTGATCATGTAGCTCTATATCCATTACATTAAATTATTGTCATTTCATTATTCATGTCTTTTTTCTCGACCAGTTCTCGACTGTCTTTGACTTCAATTATTGTTCTCAATTTGTTTATTATTCTCATTTTGTCACCAATATGGAAATAAACGTGGATTTGATTTGAATTTAATTTAATTGGTCTGAATTTCTTTGGAAAGTTCAGCTGATCTATACTACCATGGCTGAGGCAAACAGACATGTTATTTGTTGTATATATTAACCACCAAATCGACGCGTCATAAAAGTGGACAACTCGAGATTTCACCAAAGGAACACTTTAAAAACAGAAAAGGTGGGTGTGAACAACCTTTCTGGTAATGGTTGTGGGATTGTGAAATGGGAAGTCGGAGATCCTGTTGAATCACACACCCGGAGGATTACCACTATGGTCAAATCATTTATAAAACCGATAACGCATTGTTATTTTAAATACAAGAATATTATTTGTCCACTCTTATAAAGGCAATAACGAGTCGTGTTTCTGGAGTACAAATAATTCTGCATTCATCTCTTTACAAACTTGTGCACATTTGTAACAAATAATAAATAAGAACAAGAAAAAACAACCTATTTCCTTCGTGTTATAATTGTGTCTGCACTTTCCGAAATGAATCACACACAATGTGATATGATTAATTGATTTGTGTCTGTATGCGACAATCTCTGTAGTCCAACTTGCCGTTGGGCAATCTTATAATACAAAACGCGACAACCGCCGGCATCCCTTGCCGTTGATTTCGTATTCTCTCCCTGGGGAAAGCTTCTATATTTCCACCAAAGACCCTTCAAGTTTGGTATTTAAACGCGTAGGCGTTTATTTATCCACGGATTTTCATCATTTTTAAAGGCATTGGACACTCTTGGTAATTTGTTAGCATAAAAACTGACTTGGTAGCGAGTTATGGGGAGCTGTTGGTATAACACGGAGAAATGGCTCCCTGTGAATTTACGTAGTTTTTGAGAAAGCGGTAATCAAATATTAAAAGACTTCATGCCTGAAGCCCTTCTTAGGCATCTGAAAGCACACAAATTTGTACAAGAAGTGTGTTTCTTCTTTCATTATCTGCAACTGAAATTTCCACAGGTTTGCTATTGTATGCATAATGTGCACCAAGTGAGAATACTGGTCTTTGACAATTACTAAAGTTGTTCAGTGCATTTAGTGTATGGGTGATTCCGCTACTGGCGATCCCAAGTCCACCAAACACTTGTAATAATACAGTGTGCATCCAAATTGGTAAAATCAACATTTATCTGAGGTAATTTCAACCAAGTCTTAATCTCATTTTGAACTGAGGTACATTGAAAGCAGATTCTTATAACAATTCAGAATGATATACAGTTCTGTAAAGAGTGGACGTCGTTTTGTACACGAAGATAAGTTATGAGAATAATTGTGTTGGATGTGGGAATGATGTATGGTCGTTCGTCCGGTGATGTCTCTGTCAGTTCAGAGGAAATTGCAAGAATACCGGCTGTTAAGCTGAAGATACTGACCAGAGGGGGAATTGTGATAAACAACCATCACAATTCAGTGAGACTGTGTCTTCCACTCACCAGTAATTGTAGAAACGTCCCCTGAAAACTAGATTTTCATTTCACGCTGAATAACAATTCGTCGTGGAATGAAAAAAAATAATCTGGTAACTTTCTAAATTTAATTTATCTAGGCTATTGTGCCACGTTTCTTGCTGTTTGTTTTTACCCGAATAAACTTTAAACAAATGAAATCAAATCTAATAACCCAGGGTGTCCTCCTTTACTAGTTGATAGAACTGTATCTAAAAACTGGACGTTGTTGGTTTTTCGATTTGAAATTGTTATTATCATTATTGTTTAAAAGAGTAAACAACCAATCACTTATTAATTTTCAGTTTTATTAGTTTTTACCCATACACCGATGTGTGTTAGCACTGTATACTCAGTACTTTCCCGAGTCCTGTGAAAAAAAATATCACAGGCATGTTACTCGGGTGGGATTCGAACCCACGACCCTAGCAATTCTAGAGGTAGCTAGAGGCAGTTCGAATCCTATATTTTAGCAGCGGGTATCGCAACGATATAAGAGATGTTAGATAAAGAATATTAATTTTGTCTTTTACCCATACACCGATGTGTGTTAGCACTGTTGGTGAAAAACAACGGGAGCTTTTAGGCTTGTCATAGATGTCGAGTTCAATAATCTTGAGCTTTTACAATCAGTCAATAAGCCAGGGTAGTTTGCTAGGATGACACCCTAAGTTCCGAACCCCCCCCCCCAGATGATGTACATGGTATCCTTATGGTTAGGAAAATACAATGGGGTGTCGGAATATTTCTTGGAACATAGGGTTGTCGGAACATAGGCCTAAAGAGGTGTCGAAACTAGGGATGGCCGTACGTAGGGGTGTAACCGTTACGAGGTTTTCCAGCGCTATTTTCTAGACGTTGGCTGTGATTTTAGATGGAGATTATTTCTCCGTGGATTAGAAAGTGGCAATCAGTACAGTGAGTTTCGGGTTTAACTTTAGAATTGATTTTTCAATTCGTCATGCCCAATACCGTTATTATATTTCTTATATAGTCAGTGGTTCAGTATCCGGGTATACAAAAAATTAAGACTGAAAAAAAAATGTTCGCAATTTGCACATTTCTTACATGGTAAAGATGGCCAAAGCATCAATTGAAATAGTTTTGACTGAAATGTCATAGTTTTACGAATGAGTAAAACAATTAAAGGTGACTTGTGCAGGCTCCTAGTTATTCCAGAATAGTCATTCCCAATAGCTGTTTCTTTAGAACATTTTATTGGGTCTAAAAGCAGTCCGAATCGAATAGAATTTTGTTTCTGGCTTTTATATGCTAATGCGAAGGAAATTACCAGCGGCCACCGTGCTTGCTAGGGACATGAAACGGTTTAGTCACTGAGCTGCCCCACCTGCCTATACGGCGATACCCTGCAATACGGTCAAACAGAACACTCACATGGAGATTGACTCTTTTTGTAATGAAAACTACAAATTAAACCAAATTGTGACACATTCAATGACAACAATTCATCAACCTTAACAGAAGTTAATGCATTTTTGCTGAGGTGACTTTTGTTCCATTCGCCCTAGAAATAAAAGCACAAGTGTCGTCTTTACTTTCATTGTGATGCTACTGACAAAAACGAATGTTTCTGATTAGCATGAGTGGTATAACTGGTGATCAATCACAAACTATTGTTCCCATTTTAACCTCGTTAAAATAATCAACATCATGATCTGGTGTTAAGGACAACATGTTTGTATTCAATGACACATTAACAGAAATGGTTAGCAACATTAAAGGGACACGTTGCCTTGGATCGGACGAGTTGGTATATAAAAAACCGTTTGTAACCGTTTGTTATAAACTTCATATGGTTGGAAAGATGTTGTAAAAGTAGAATACAATGGTCCACACAAATGTGCCTCGAAATTGCGTGGTTTTCCTTTTACTTTGTGAACTAACATGGTCGACCATTTATGGAAGTTAAACATTTGTTCCCATAAATAGACCGTGTTAGTCGACGAGGTAAAAGGGAAACCGTGCAATTTGGAGGCATGTTTGTGTGGATCATTGTATTCTACTTTTACAATATATCTTTCTACCCATATGCATTTTATAACAAACGGTTACAAACGCTTTTCAAAAACCAACTCGACCGATCCAAGGCAACGTGTTGCTTAACTTTTTGTAACAATGGCACATGAGGATGGGCTGATCGAAAGAGCTGCCAGGTCAATTCATGTAGCAGTAGGCTACACAATGCGCCCGAACAGATCTCTATTACATCAAATAACTATGTGGACCAATGTGCCTTAGCAAAATGGAGTTCTTTCGAGCTTCCCCCATAGGCTCAGCATAGAACCGGGGTACACATTTGCGCCATTAGTTCGTGACGTCATATTTTGCTTCGGATTCGAACCGAGAATAAGTCAACATGTAAAATGAGTAAATTATGAATCAAGTCTCTTACTGCCTGGTATTAGATTTGAGGCATTGCATGGTGAGGTATCAATTTATAATGGTTTGCCGTAACACCATTTGTGTATCTACTTGCTGGTTATGTAGATTGTGTTATTTGAACTTGTCTTGCTTTATATTTGACTATTATAATCTGTGGTAGTAGAGAAGTTTCACATTTCCGAAAATTCGATTCCACTGCAGTAGAATATCAAGCAAGAACACAATCTACACAGCAAGTAGATACCCATAATTACCGCAAACCAACTATGGTGGTATTCAGTCTTGTAATATCACAAAACAATATTTATTAAAATGCAAACAAGTTTGACACGTTCGTATAGATGATTGTAACAGTTATTATAAGACGGTTTATACATCATCTTTCCTTACTTCATGGCGAATATTTTGATAATAAAGCCCCGTTTATCAAATTAAAGTGTGTATTTATTATATTATACGATTATTGATTGTCGGCCATTCTTTGCTTTATGTGGTATCCGTCGGAAGAAAATATTAGACCTTGAACAAACCCCATTGAGGCAGGGATTGAGATAACTCAATCTGTTTAAGGAAAATAATAAAAATGGTGAACCCGAACTCGATAGATAAACTGATTGCCAGGACAATTAACGAGCCGATGCATTACACTGCAGCAATTAAGCCTGATCGTCGAGGTTCGTCTCGATGGGCAAACTCCTTGAGGGGGATCTGTTATAAGAGACAGTCAACGAGTATGCATGCTTTACAAGGGCTAAAACGGATGCATCAGTAGGAGCGGTCAAGTAGTTCACCACGTTAATCTATTCCCCGAGTGCAAAGTGAAACCTCTACGGAGGTTTGAAATGAAATGAAGGTGAATATCAAAAAGGCAAATCGTTTTGCGCCTTCTTTTCAGTGTCGGTATTTTTCCTTCCTCTTTAGGGAAAGCCCCACAGCTGATGTATGCCAATTAATGATCTTTCATTTCCGGATGCGTTAGAGCTTGGTATGAAGTCGGTCATCAAGGGAGATTGTTTTCCCTGGTTGACGGTGGCAATCACCCACAATAGTCAAGACTTTACAAAAGTGTGTCATTTTCTTTCCCCCATCCTGAATCTGTGAAAAGCAGTGTGCATGCTGTGACAATTTGTAAGAGTGAAATTCATACATAAGACAACCTCTGTAGTTGCATTTCGAGGGTTTTGCACAGCGGAGATATGAGGTATGGTCCTATTATAATCTGCATCTGATCTCTCCTTCTTGGTTGACTGCATGGTTGCTTATTGAATCCAAAGGTCTTGTCACAAAAGAGAACTTTTACAGGCAACTTGAAGGCAACCAACTGCAGTGCATGATACGAGTAATGTACGAGTAATGTCTTACGATTCTCAAGAAAATTGTGAGAACATTTGATTGTGAATGGATTCTCTTCTTGGTGATTACTTAAAGGGCTGGTGAATGGCATATCATACAAACACTGTTCTGTTCTACATTCAGTCAGGAAGGAACTAGATGGTTAGAACGCCGTAAACTAATTCAAAAACCAAATAGGTACCATTGCATGAAAGCTATTTCCATAAGTCTAAAGACTTACCATCCAAATGCAACTGATTAAATGCAATTTATTGAATCAGAAAACTACTTAGTTTCTAGATACATCTCATTATAAATTGAAAACGAGCTAAATATAGTCAACATTTGAATGTATCTTAAAGTTCATCTACAAAATTTACAAGCCAAATATCTCGTGAAGTTAAATACATCACACGAAAAGAAAATGTCAATCAACTCACTCTTCTGAAACCTTCGATCACCCTTTTTAAAATTCACACAACAACCGACTTAGGAGAGAGGGGACTTCTAAGCACTCTACCGATGCTCCGCCAAAAACTCCAATTAAGCCATGTTTTTCATCAATTTTCAGCCGGCCGGGAGCAAAGTTACAGACATACGTTCTTCATGATTCCCAACAGAAATCATCATTGGGCTTTTAATTTGTCCAGTTTTGCTTAGTTTGTGGGAGAATTGAGAGTTGGCCCTAGAGCTAGACCCGGAATATTGGAAGCATCAAACACAGCGCTAACCTAATATATTCAGCCAGGTTGTTTTCGTCACCTTTCAAATCAAGGTTCGGACCTTTTGGATGCAAAACCTTTAGAAAGGAATTTTATTAGGAATGGGGGAACTGAAATGCAGTAATTAACAGGAAGACTGTAGACAATAGTGTAGGAATTTCATTCTTGATTTGGACTGTGCCCTCAATAAGACGAGTGCCGTGATTTCCGAGGGGGGTTCATCATCGGAGATTATAAATGGAAAAGTGCAATTTATTCTTTTACCGCCGAACTCCCGGTCTGCAACGGGACACCATTTGAAATGTTGACATGCAAACTTGATGATAATAGTTAGGAAAGTTCAAACCTTGTGAGATGCAACCTTACAAAAAAAGCAATGGAGAATTCATATGCGTGTCTAAACCTTTCTGTCGCAAAGTCACAGCTTGAGTTTTAATCAACCGAGGTTGGAAAACTTTGGAAAGGCAAACATCCAAAACAAAAACAGATAGCTACTGTTTCTAACAATGTCACACAAAATATTCAAACAAAATACACAACCAACATGTGAGGTATTTTATTCCATTGAAAGTTTGCAGACAATTTTGAATTTGGTTAAAACATCTTGCACGATTAGGTGTTTTAGAAGCCTTCGGCCGTCCATGAAAACCTGCCCAGTTCGTTCAAGAAGGATGTAAATGTATTGTTTGAGGCAACTGGTTGCTCGTTAGATTCAAGGCACGGAAGGTAGTTTGCCTGAATACATAAATTTATGTTGCTTTAGGCTTTCTCACTCTGGCAAAGATTGTTTAAAAGTGTGCGAATGAATTTCAAATGCATTCACGCTTAGAATGTGGACTAGTAGAATAGTACAACTATTCATAACGTAAAGTTGACTAATAGGTTCAAATCTATATAAAAACAAAATTGAAACAGCAGCGCTTGTTGAATGTTCTCGTGAGTCGGGCTTCGGTCAAATGAGCCTAATAGTTGATTATGTTTAAAAACACTGATTTCAGGGGAGGTATCTTGAGTTGCCGTACAAACAAAGTCTATGCTACCCTTCATACCGTTCACGCTGTGGTCACGTTCAAAGCGAGTTTTGTGGAATCAAGTCTAGTCTGGTCATTGTGTGTACCTTCAAGATGATCGAAGATGAACGCAGCTTGATGACGTTGCTTTTTGAAACAAAAAATTCACTTCCCCAAGCATACAAATTGGCATTTACACGCTTAATACATTCCTACACGCATAATTACAAGTCGAATGGAATAAATAATGTACCCTTTTACAGATGATTTCACGACAACCCACAACATCCTTTAGCGTTTTATACACCCTTGAATGACCAGCACACACTGCGTGGCATCATTGAATTATTGAGCTAACCATAGCGCGTAGATACCTGCAATACAACCCTTTAAAGGGAAATGAAGTGTTTTGTCTGATATCCTGACTCCTGCAATTGAAAAGGAGTGCTTTGTCAAAACCTATGTCTCTACGCTAAACAGTGGCAGGCAGAGGTTTGTGGTAAATCAAGAGGTACCGCTAGAGATGTTTACTTGTGAGTCTGTGGGGGTTGGGTAGTCTCCAAGATATAAAATAAGTGACCCCGATAGAGACTTAACTCATGTAGGAAATGAAGCTGGGTTAATTTGCTCACGGATCCTTTACAAGTTTACCCAAAGTGTGTGGTTACAAGATTCGTTTACTTCCAAATTGTTGACATTGTTAATGGACTGACGTCACGTTGGCCAACCCAGTCTGTAGATTCCAAGAGTAATAAGTCAAATCTCATACAGTATGTGTCAATGATTCATGTACCGAATTAAGCACCAGAACATTTTGAGATGTTATCCGCTTTATAGATTTGAGACCAAATAAAAATTGTTGCATTTGTGACACTACTGGCCATGGTTTTTAGTGTATTCAATTAGAAGGCTGTTCGAGCGACAATCGAAGTGTAACTTGTCGAGTGGTATTAGTCGGTGACTTCAACTGTGGCAAGACTCCGCCAAACTATGTATTTCTTAACATCATGGTGAGACATCTTGTATTCCTTCCTTTGACGCTACAGTTAGCATCTTATCATCTAAGGTTTTTTTTACCAATATCAATATCCTCAATGAGAGAATAAACTGCATCTCAAATATTGTTGAAATGGTTGATGATGTTTGAGAGTAGAGGTCAGTGGCCATGAACGTATATAGAGGACCTCAAAGCTTTCCCCAGAAGATGATCATAGCATACTGAAACCAATGGTTCTTTTCAGAACCACCCCAACTCATTTCGAGTAGTCTTTACATGGTGTTACCGCAAACCTTTCCATATCGTATTTCCACCATGCAAAGTTCCAAATCCTACTTAAGGACTTTCCTTGTTAGCCTAAGAGGATTAGGGTGTAAGGAGGTATGAAACATGTAGTCGTATTAAAGGTGAAAGTACTTCCTACTAGTATTTCCATCGGAAAGATTGATTCTCCATAGGCGTTAAATATACAAATGTTAAAAATTACTATTGAATACTTCAGTTTATTTCTTAAAAATATTAACATTTTGGATTCGATAAAAAGCTCAACGTTGTATTTTGGGGTTTGTTTTTGTTGTTTGTTTTAAAAATGAGAATTTTAGTCACAAATTAATTGTGTGTAAACACTTTCATTTATGTAAAAATATGGGTTTTTAATGTGCTATTTTGATGCTTCCTATTAAAAGAGATAATTATTATAGTATTTCAAGACTCTTAACGTCGGTAAAGAACAAGTTGTGCTTAAGATCTTTTGAAGGAATTACAATCTTTCAATTTGTTTTCGAAACTGGTGTTGAGGAGTTTACAAATAATGATACATCTTTCAACCCCTAACTCATTAAATGGTGTTACCGCAAACCTTTACATATCGTATCTCTACCATGCGAACTTTCAAGTCCTAGTGACACAGCGTCCCTTTAAAAAACGCAGTTCATTAATTAAGTTGTCATCGCACAAAGCACATAATGTTTAATTCAGTCAAGGACATGACCGCTTCCATGTTTCTTGGGACCGATGTTGACCTGTCAATCCTAAAGTAATTATATTGAAAAAGTATAAACAGTCCAAACCCATTAGAGGTTTTTTTACCTCCGCCGGTAGACAGACCTGCGTCTACGGCCGACTCAAGATCAGTCAATTTGATCATTTTACTTTTTATATTTTTTAAAGGAACTGTACAACTTGGTAACTGTCAAATACCAGTTTTCTCACTTTGTGTATCAAAACATAAAAATGCATATAGCAGTAAACATGTGACAATTTGGGTTCAATTGATCATCGAAGTTGCAAGAGAAAAATGAAAGGAAAAAACACCATGTTGCACAATGTGACTGCTTCCCGATGCCTATAAAAGCTTCATGACTGAAGTCTTTTAAATTATTTGAGTGAGAAATAACGGAACCGGTTTCTCAAATACGTTACTTTGGATGGAGCCGTTTTTTACAATGATTCATTCTATCAACAGCTCTCCATTGCCCGTTACCAAGTAAGTTTCTCTGCTAACAATTATTTTGAGTAATTACCAATAGTGTCCATGTGCCTTTAAGGCGATCACTCAATATATTGACCCTTTTACTCGATGTTAGAAGTATGATCTCACTTGATTGTGGAGCTTTCACAATTATGTTTTTAACCACTGGCATGAACCATTTAAAGACGCGATGTTAAACAATATTCTACATTTGATACGGCCATTTCGGTTATCATCTGATTCAAGTGCAATAAACAATGAAAAAACAACGGGAAAAAAAACACAAAAAAACCCGAAAGAAGTCGGATTATTAAAATCATGATAAGAAACGATGCTTTAGCCCGGATGGGAAAGCCTCAGTGCCTATTCTCTGTTACAAGGTTACTCACAAAATAATTTATTGTGGAAACATAGAAACACGTAGTTCGCTGGAGGTCTGTGTGTCTAAAATGTAAATTTATCAGGGTTTTTTTTTCTAAAGATAATTCTTTGTGTAGTGCGCACACATACAACCTTACAGATAGGCTTGTGTGTCATCCTGTTGTTGCTCTTTTTCCCACTTTTAAAATAAACCAATTCAAATCAAGCCGAGTCAAATAAAAAAGCAATTCCATATAGAGCGTCCAAGTTGAACAAAGAAACAACCCTTCTTTGGGGGGTGGAAGGGTGGGGGTAAAGACCCGACAGGCTCCCTTGTGTATGCCCACTTCGAAGAAAACAATCTGTAAAGTTGTTGGAGTCTAAAACCTTCTGAGTCAGAATTGACCCGGATTCCAGGTTTCAAGTGACCTGGCCCATTTCTGGGCCAGGCTGGGTCAGACACTGGTTCAACATTTTGACTTCTGGGTCAGTTTGAAACAGATTCCATGCCAGAATTAAGTCAAACACCTGGGTTTGTGAATGTAAATTAGGGATGATTCAAATGAATTTGTGTATACCTGAAGCAATTTGTTGCCAGAAACTAGTGTTTAATCAAGCAATTTTTGACGCACCTTTTGAGTAGTCTACGGGCTGTGCCTTTTTTATGAAAATAAAAACCTTGCTAGTCCGCTTTTTATCGGAGATAAACAAGATTCCGGACACAGTATGTAGGACTGTTTGCTGTTCTATGCCAACTAAATCAATAAGTCACTTGAGAAGCTACGCTGTGACTTCACTCAGGTCCTCAAGTGTCATTTCATTCTTAAATGGTATGTCTGAATTACTCACACTTTGCCTTCTTAAACTCGAGTATAAACCAAAACTGAGAAGAAAAATCGATAGATAAAAGGCCAATCAATGATATTTAAGAAAACAGACGCTTTGATGATAGAGATGAAAGATTCATGACATGACTTGGTAGTCTATTGGATCTTTACTCAAGGATTTGAATCGATGGTTGGATTGAGGAATGCTGAGGATTCTTTCAATCAAATCTTTGCTAACTCACAATGTTCAAAACTAAAAATCAATGATGATGAACAAGTGCTGTGTCAAAGTCAATTCAAGCATGTTGTGATATTTCTTGAGACGTGACGGGAAGTCATGAGACTGTTTTGTTAGGACATATAGCGAGGATCAAGTTCGATTTAACAAATGGTTATACAGCTACTTCGAATGGAACATATTCGCAGTAGGCATAAAGGTACATATTTGCCTGTCCAGAAATTGGACAATTTTGAGGTGTAGTGTCTTCCTTGTATCTTTTATATTAAAAATTTTTACTTTTATTAACATCATTATTAATATTTGTTTTAAACAAGAATGATTCTTTTTGTTCGCTAATGGGAGCGTTAGTTATTTTGTAATTTTTGGAAGAGTAAACTCATTACAATACATCCCCAAGATTGTAATAAACACAGCATCTGTATCACTGATGATTCTACTGTGAAAATTCACAAAAATGAGACTTTCAAAAGGTGCCAAGGTTAACTCTGGTTTTTATAAAAAGTATTACATCGGTCAACTTTATGTGTTGTTTTACTGTAATGGCTTTTCAGCATGTTTGTAAAGTGCGGAGTTGTTTTAAGTTAGAAAAAAATAATTTCCTCCGTGGAAATAAATTCAGCATCCAATCATGGGAACATTTCAGCAAATACGGCAATCAAGATCCAGTGGAAAGAAGTCAGGGATTTTGTGCCTTTTCATATAGGGCTTGTTTCGATTGTGGCATTGAATTAACAACGGTGATATATTGGGTCTTAAAAACTATTTTCTCTGACAATATTTCAGATGGATGTATGTCCAAGGACGATTGAAACCAGTCAACACTTAACAATCAATGAGCTTTTAGATCAAAAGTATTTTCTATGTCTTTATTTCTACTCTTTCGTTCCCAAACTATTTGGATATGTATAATTTCCTTTGATTGCTCCAGATGTAGCTGCATAAATAATGAGAAGGACAAACAGTCACTAGCGCCAAATTAAGAAGCACGTGCTTATCATCACGAGTGTTTGCTTCAAAAACTGAAGGTCAACAAATACTATAAATAAATCAATGCAACAGTTTATTCAATGGAAGCACCTCTTCACCCCACTGTTTACTGACTTCGTATGTCATCTTAATTTGTAAAATATTATCTTGTTAAATATTCGAAAATTATGTAAGTTTTTTTTTCTCGCATTTATTAGATATGTCCTTTTTGCAACAGCTTATTCTATTTTCTCCTAAAATACTTTAATATGTTCTTCTTTCGACGTTCACCATTTAATGAATCTGGCTATATTAAGAGTAGACTAACTGACAACAAACAGAGAAATATAACACTGAGCTTCTGGATCATCGCCAAAGTCAAGTTCACTTGGAACTTTTTGGAAGTATAAGCAAAATGTGTCTTCAAGTGCACAGTAACCGTCACAAGACATGAGTACTGTGATCTTGTTTTCGTCCACCCGGGTTGGTGGTGGGGGGGGGGGGGGGGGGTGGGGTGGGGTGGTAACGGAGGATGACCCTACCTTTGTGAATGTGTGATGCTGTGTTTCGCAGGTGATGCAGATAAATGTAGTTTACGGAGTATGCTGGGTGTATACCTGAAATATGAAACACATAAAATGATTATTCGTCAAAGGAGCGATTATAATGTGGCGTACTGTCATCTTGGAGTGATTGAAAAAATTGCAAGGAGACTAAATCAAAGTATCGAATGTCGAATTTATTGGAACAATGAACAATTTATCATGTACATTAATCTAATATGCAATACAGTATTTCTTGTATATTTTAAATTGAATAAATCCATCAAACTCTCACAGCAATTGCTGTTCATAGTTTTGGCTGGATTCTACCACAACCAAGCAGAAAGCTCAGTGAAGAACATGTTTGTTGTGAGAAATAAACAAGGCACTCTATATTTGTTTAATCCGTATACCTGTCGCAGCCACAGGCAGCTTCAAATTAACACTTAATAAACTTGAGGACAAAGTCAAATGCGTGGCGGCAATGTTTTAATTCCAATAGGCACCCTTGCACCCCAATCTAGTAATGAACAAAACGCCTGCAGGTCTAAACGAATTCTCACTGTATATACGGTATACCCGAAGAACTGATTGTGAAGTCTCGTTAAAGACAGCGCTCTGTTGTTTGGTCTGAATTCCCTAGCCAAGCAGTTGGCCAATTAATTTGACTCAACCGGTGGCTTTGATACTAAGAAGTTTAATAGAAAGAAAGGAAAGTGTTGACAGAATTCTCAGAGGAAGTCTTGTGGAGCTTGAGGGACATATTCTACTACGATCCTAGCGCACAATTAGCAATGCATGAAGGTTTGATGCTGTGCATTTTGTTTCTTCGACTCTGGTCTTTCTCTCATCGAAGAATAAAAGACAACTAATGTGTGGACGCAAACTGGGGGCGATTCAGATGGTTGGATTAAAATGTATCGAGTAAGCAACTGTACATAAATAACACAATAAATTCCCAAGTGAGCTATGTTCTTGGGTCTGTTCTCAAGGAAAACAAAATCAATTCATAGGTAAACAATGAACCAATTTGTAAATGTTAATATGCCGTCAGTCAAAAATGGACTTAATTATTTATTCGTACAAACAAAGCATATTTTAAGCAAGGTTAATGTTGTGCATTTTGTTTACTGTGCTCTTCGTATGCCAATCATTCCATTTAAAGGCAGTGGACAGTATTGGTAATTACTCAAAAATAATTATTAGCATAAAAACTTACTTGGTAACAAGCAACGGGGAGCTGTTGGTAGTATGAAACATTGTGAGAAAGAAAGAAGTAATTTTCCACGAATTTGATTTCGGACCTCAGAAATAGATGTGAGGTCCCGAAATCAAGCTTCTGAAAGCACACAACTTCGTGTGACAAGAGTGTTTTTTCTTCCATTATTATCTCGCAACTATGATGACCAATTGAGTTCAATATTTCACAGGTTTTGTATTTTACGCTTATGTCGAAATACACCAAGTGAGACGACTGGTCTTTGACAATTACCAATAGTGCCCAGTGTCTTTAATGTGGACCTTATATATAAAGTACCAAAACATATTCTTCTATTCATATGCTAAACCAATAATAACAACTAGAATGAATAACATTGGTGCAAACACATTTTTTACGAAATAAGGGAATGGATTATTGTTGTCACAAAAGGTTTTAACAATTCATTTATTTCCATCAAAAATTATATTATTTGTTCATTTAATCATACCGGTCAATTTTTGTTAGTCATAATTTAAGGCAATTTAATTTGTGTCTTTCAAGTGTATGATACTACGCCATGGCGTCAACATTCCCTCTGGACGTTGTTTTTTATTTTTTTTGCGATATTAGAAAACGCGTGTGTGATGATCGTACTTTGGAAAAATAAACCATGGGCCTTACATGTAATCAGAGTTGCGCACCAATGGGTTCAATGAATATAATTATACCTCATTGTTATTTTATGTTCTAGTATTAATGGTTAATTTATTAATTAATGTGGGGCCATGAAGTCATTTGCAATTAAGATACCACATGGTTGGTGTAGTTAACTTGGTCATAATTGGGTTAATTGTACTTTGCTGAGATGAAGCTGTATCGTTGCATTAGCTTAGCAGCTTCAAGTTATCCAGCTTGACTTGACAGAAGCCATGCACGCATTTTCGTTTCATTTTTTATTTCATCCTATTTAGTCTGGTTGTGAAGCCAAGGACATCAATGTACTAGCCAAGTACCATATGGAGAAAGACAACGGTGGATATTTAAGTTTTAGACTTGGAAGAAAAACTTCATGGAAGGAAAACCTATACTTTATAAAGATGGTCTGGGGTCAGTCGAGAGTGTTTAAGGCCGGTTCGTAGTCGGTCGCGCGACGGTCGCGCGACAGAATTCTTGCGCGCAATCCTAAGACTGGGGCCTAAAAACCGTGTCTTTTTATGATCGCGCGTCAAGATTTCCGACGCCCGACCATCGTGGACCTTCTTCAGGCGCATAAAACAAGTACAAGTGTAATTTTTGGGAAGTTACGAAAAATTAATAAATAAATAAATAAATAAGGGAAAACCAAGGCACTCAGTTAAGGACAGCAAACCATATAGTGCCTTGGCGGGATTCGAACTGTAGTCCTATACAACCCGACCAACCCAATAACCCGCTTTCAAGGGGGTAGAGAGCGTAGATAAAGACATGATGATGTGATGATGGTCTGCTGTTTACTGTACTACTGAACCATTAATTTTACACTTCATTTGTCTTTGGTTGGTAAAACCCCTTTGGTTGGGTTTGGGTTTGTCTTTGGTTGGCAGCTCCGTACCCCACTGCATGCCTTTAAAGTTTCACTTACTCAAGATAGTTGAAACACAACCTGTAAGACTGCCTTACTTAAAAAATAGCATAAAGATTTCAATTAATGTATCTGCATAATGAACAAAAATAGCTTTGATTGCCAAAACAGTTTGCCGTAGTTTGACGTCAAAATGAACAGTCTGAGATCGTTACGAATAACCCTGGATAATTTGGGTTGCAAATCTTGTCTATATCATCCTATCACATGATCAATGGATAAGCATTTTAATTTATTTTGTCAAAGAAGCTTCAATTAATTGATTGTTTGACATACATTTTCATTTGATTACTTGAACAAAAAATAAAGTCAATTTCCTGTTATTTATGGAAAAGGGCTAAAAGCGGGTTTCAGTTGACATTTCAAATCTTTGAGGGCTTCCCTTATATTCAAAGACAACTTAAGTTAAGTAATAAATATTAATTTAAAAACATTTACAAGTTTAATCATTATTAAAGGTTTCTGTTGAGAAGTCAATGACTCTCTGAAAAGCAAACTATGAGCCAAGAACCCACTTGAGAGAGGGCAAGAAATTAGGTTTCAGATTTAGATGTGGACAACCCCAGCGAGTTGCTACGCTTGGGAAACCTGCGCAGTCTGGAAGGGACTAGACCCAAACCCACATAGTGCCCCTGGCGTGATTCGAACCGAGGTCATAGAGGTGTGCGACAAGCAAAGATACCACTATGCCAACCCGAACACCCGAATAACCCATTATGAAGGGGCAGCGAGTGGAATCAAATTGTATCGAAGCATTGACTGTGGGGGAAGAGGTTCTGCATTAAAAAAAAAACGTTGACTCGGAATTTTACCACATTATTGAAACACAAACTGTTGGTTTGCCTTACTTCAAAACAAATTACTCCAGAATAATGGTTTCAATCAATTTATCTGCATAAATGAACAAAAGTAACTCAACAGTTTGCCGTAGTTTGACCCTATAATGTCAAAATGAACAGTCTGAGAATAGTCATCCTTTTACAGGATCAATGGATGAGTAATTTAATTGATTTTGTCCAAGAAAAAGAAAATTAATGAATCTCCGATATTTATTGATTGTTTAACATACATTTTCACTTGAGTGAAGTTTACATTACTTAAATTTACAGTTATTTATGGAAATTAACGGGTTTCGATTGACATTTTAACATCTTTGAAGGCATCCCTTATTCAAAAAAGTCTGAAAAAAAATACAGCATCCAATCAAGGGAACATTTCAGCAAATACGGCAATCAAGATCAAGTGGAAAGAAGTTATTATTAGTCAGGGATTATGTGCCTGTTCATATTGGGCTCATTTCGATTGGGGCAATTGAATTAACAACGGTGATATTAACGAGTTTCAATTGACATTTTAATATCTTTGAAGGCATCCCTTATTCAAAAAAGAAATCTGAGTAATAATTAAAAATTAAAAAAAAAACATTGACCAGTTTTAGAAGGATTTGGGGAGTTTTCCTTCATCAATTTTTGAAGGTTTTGTTGATTTGTTTTCAGAAAAGCCTAAATTTTAATCAACTTAAAATGTTAATGTTGTGTACTGATCCCATGACTCGTTTAGTTCCATGACTATTAACATATATTTAAAAGAAGAGATAAACTGTACCAAGTCTCCGATTAGAGGTGTTTTATTGTTCAAGTCAGTAAACTGCATAGTCAAAGTTGGAGAAGAACTTTGAATTGCTGTGGTGACAAGTCCTGAAAACGTGCCGCAACTATTTAGATTTCTGCAGTCCAAATTTCACTCAAAATATCCTATAGTTAATATCGCTTCCCGGTATGTTCTGTATTGTATTGTTTTAATAAATTCTTACGTAGCACTCCTAATAATTGAATACGTTTTCTTAGTTTTTATGTGAGCCCTGGGTGTTCAGTTGGTTTTTCTCTCTGAAGAAATAATCCGGAATAAACCGTAACATACCACAAGGTCGGACCCACAACTTTTAGACATTTCGTCAAGATTAAAAACAAATAAAAACAAACTTTTGAATGGCATCAGACTGAAAAATAACTGTTGATGTTTGAAAAGACCTCATCAAGCATCATACAAAACAAATTTAAGAAACAAAAATGGTGTTGAACTTGTGTGTCTATTTTCAGATTAACCTTTGTATATACAGGATATCAATAAGTGATTGAGTATAGTATTGTTGTTCGAAACGCTTCAAGGATTTCCGTTACTTATAAAGCGTCTTACGAATCACTAACATACGGACGCCATCTGCTGTTGTGTGTGTCACAACAACCATGAGAACCATGAGTGGTTTAACATTACACCAAGGAAAGAAAGGGACTTGGGGTCAACTTCATAGAGATGTTCAAGCACAAAGATGAGCTAAGCATAAAACAAATCATGCTTATCAGAATAAGATGTTAAATTTGCATCGGGGATAAAGAATATTAATTTTTGGTTTTTACCCATATACACCGATGTGTGTAGCACTGTATACTCAGTACTTTCCCGAGTCATGTTAAAAAAAATCACAGGCATTTTACTCGGGTGGGATTCGAACCCACGACCTTTGCAATTCTCGAGCAGTGTCATACCAACTAGACGACCGAGATTGCCCGGTAGCTAGAGGCAGTTCGAATCCTATGTTTTAGCAGCGGGTACTGCAAACGATTTAATAGATGTTAAATATGCATCGGGGATAAAGAATATTAATTTTTGATTTTTTTCACAGGACTCGGGAAAGTACTGAGTATACAGTGCTACACACATCGGTGTATATGGGTAAAAACCAAAAATTAATATCAGAATAAGGTTAATGAAAAATGCCACATGCACCACTTCTAAGTGGTATCCTGCTTCTTGCTAAGCACAAATTGAGTAAGCATATTGGGTAATGCAATAGGACCCAGCTTCTTTCTCTTCCAGTCTAATGCCCTTTTCGAATCCACGGCTTCAGCTTTGCATTCGGCTTCAGGCTCCATTCTCTCGTCTGGAGCCATGAGCACGTACACAAAGCACGCTCATATTTAAAGACAACCGCGGTGCCAAGCTACCCTGAGCCGAGTCTGGAGCTGAAGCCGTAGTTTCAATAGGGACATAGTCGGGTTTCTGTCTAGAAAGACAGAATAATCAGTAGGTCATTAGGTTCGGTAAAGTGTTCCTCATACCATTAAAGATGATTTTTCCCTCCTTATTTTTTACCACAATAACTCCCTATAGTTTTCTGTCGTCACGCCTATTGGATATGATGGGGGAAGTTAGTCGCAGTCATTAGGGGACAGGTACAAAGCCAAGAGTCTGAGACAAATCACACAATCTGGCTCCACTCTTGCCGTGTAATTGTAAATTAAAACACAATTACCATTAATGACGTCTGCAGTAGTTTAATTTGAGAATCCATCATGGTCTCTCTACTCAACTCGGGCTAAGTTGCAAATAAAGCATATAATCCTTGACGGTCTGCCAGGACCTAAGCTCTACAAATACTGACATATGTTATGGTTCTGAACTCACCTGTAATTTCTTTTCATTATTATTAATAATTTCTATTTTATTTATTATTATCTGATCAGTGTCTGTAATGTCTTACGGGAAACCCAATTTCTTTTTGGGAAATTGTCCTTGACATTTAAATGTAATTATTTGATATAAGAAAGAATTGAAGCTCTGGTTTCATTTAACCCCTGTCGTAACGGGGGAGGAGGGGAGGGGAGGGGAGGGGACTGAAGCCTCACGATCTCGCTTAAACCTTGGATCCCTTTCCAGAATGAGATAAATAATAACAGCTTAACTGGTTTATATGGTGACCTTCTGTCTGCATTACTTTTTTGTCATAATCATTTTATTTCCAGTAGAGATTACCGTGTGCTCTTAAGCGCAGTCCACTACGAAATCTTCCGTCAAATCGGGTTAGAATAGTCATAATATACCATGCATTGAAATAAATCTGTGCTGTCGTACGGAGATATTATTGAAAAATGCATTGCTTATTATTTTGCTCATCAAATTGAAAAAGAAGCCGTTGTGAATGTTTCAGTGCGGAACCGAACGTTAGAAATTGACGAGCTGCAATTAGATTGGTTGAAATAATAATGAATCAATAAGAACACTATTAAGATCCCTCAAAGCTGTTTTGAGAACTTCACCAATAAATCACTGCTCATAAAAGAGCACAATCTCCTATCCATTTACCTCCAGAAATCACTTTAGGTATTCAATTAATATAAAGGTAGTTCAGTCGTAACTGTTACAATTCACAAATCATATTAGCCTCGGGGCGGCTAATGACGAGGCGTCGGCGCCAGCGAAATTGCAACTTTTTCAGATTTGAATAATTTACCATACTGAAGCGATTATAGACTCTCTGTAAATATCAGTCTTCCCGCCTTAAGTCGGATGATAAAAAGAAACACATCAAAAGTTTCAAATGCCGTGTAGTCGTCGAAGTTTGCTGACGTATGAATCAATTAAATCCTCTTCATAGCGGTACATGTTGTAGCGAGTTAAGAGACCAGACAAACCCTTTATAAATGTCAGCTTTTGAAAGGTGGGGTAACTGAGCGGATAGATTTGGAACGTTCGGGATGTATATTTACTCAGGAAATACTTTTCCGGTTTTGAAAACCATTCTGAAAGGTTTTCTAGCCTTCGCTTTTAAAAGATTGAAGCGCATATACTAATCAGGATACACGACAGTTACATTCGAAGAAATCAATATATTTAGTGAGTTTTCTTCTCCACCACACACATTGCGTTTCCTTTTCTTCAATTTAATACCTTCTACGTTCACACATCTTCCGGTAGTGTGGTCAGTTTTCATAACCGGAAATAAATAAAGATTGAAGCGACCGATGGGAGCATTGGAAGCTTTGTCCAGTGGCTGCACAATATTGGTTTTAGATGGACATTGAAACTTCGACCATGGAGGAAGGACTAACAATTCTTTAGGAGTAAAAAGGGGTGCTAGAGGCTGCAAAGTTCCCAAATCAAAGAACTTAATTTTATTTAAAAAATTATAATTTAGATTTCGATATCCAATCGTTTTTAAAAAACACCCCTAAAACAAATTTGAAGAATATTTTAAGTTGAAGAATATTTTAAGTACCCCCTCCTCGGTCACTTCCTATTCACCACTGCATAATTCACTACAACGGGTAAGCATTGTATACGAAGTGTGGACATGAAAACACAAGTCCACATAATGCAGGTTTTCGGAAAACTTTGTGGATTTCTACCCTTCCACACAGGTTGTTTACAATTGCTGAAGAAAACGATTTCCCTTAGTTACGTGTACAGAACAAAGGAACGACCACAGATTGATTGCAAAACAAAGCTGCGTCTGCTACAACATGTTCACTGTATTCATATGTTTCTTCTTTTTGCTTTATTACATTTATTATTAGTATTTTTTTAATACTTTGAATTTGCTTTTATATTGGGTTGAGTTGGTATCAGGCAGTTTGTACACGCTGGCTTTCCAGTGCCAGGGAGATCAGCGTCACTGGTAACGGGGTGTGAACCTACTTCCAGATTACTATGTTATATTTACCAAGGTAGTGATCAAATTTTCATTCTGTAGTCGTCCCGCTAGAGAAATATTTTTCTCATTCGAGCCACACGTTGATACCTTTCGTTTTGCCTTGGCCTAATATTTATGATTTAAGTTTCTTGTGTACTTGCGAACTGATTACCAGACTTTGCAAAGGCACACCTTGCAGTTGCACCAAATTCGATGTTTTATTTTATAAATTTTGAGAAATAAAATTAACAACGAGGGAATAAAGTCATTGGACACTGTTGGTAATTACTTAAAATAATTATTAGCATAAAACCTTACTTGGTAACGAGTAATGGAGAGCTGTTGGTAATATAAATAATTGTAAGAAACGGCTTCCTCTGAAGTAATGTAGATCTCGAGAAAGAAGTAATTTTTCTCGAATTTGATTTCGAGACCTCAAAATTAGATTTTGAGGTCTCGACAAGGGTGTTTTTTCTTTTATTTTTATCTCGCATATTTATGCATACACCAAATGAGAAGACTTGTATTTGACAATTACCAATAGTGTCCAGTGTCTTTAAAATTGTGTAAAAAGGTATTTGAAATGGTACAACGGAGAGTTTTTCAGTTGTCAACCTAGTATTATTAATCAAAATTAAATTATTTATCCCCGATGCAAATTTAACATTTATTAGATCAACCTAGTATTGCAACTCGTAGCGATTTTATTTATTCAGCGAGTTTTTGGATGAGCGTGTACTTTGATATAACACATAATAGTCAGGATTGAAAAGACACTTTTTAATAAACTTGTCACTACCAGTGAGTACCAAAATAATATCCGATAAAACATAAGCGTCAGAATTACTACGACAGCACTGACTTTAAAGCACTGGGGATGATTTTACAAAGATTGATCTTAACTGCAAATGAATCGTAGTTGAGTAATGTGTGATGTCACAATACAAATCACTATGGTAATACTGACAACTTGTCTTGCGATGAATTTCATTGCTTTGTGGAATCGAGCCAAGCTTGGCACCTTAGGTAATTATCAAAGACCAGTAATCTCACTTGGTGTATCCAAACATAAGCATAAAATTACAAATCTGTGAAAAATATTGTGTTCTCAATTGATCTTCGTGTTGCATGGGAATAATATTAGAAACAACACCCTTGTTGCACACGATTTGGTGCTGTCAGATCAATGATTAAGTGTTTTATATAATTTCGGTGAAAAATACCTCTTCCTCAACAACAACGTTACTTCAAAATGTAGCCGTTCTCACATTTTTGTTTCTACAATCGACAGAGCTCCCCATTGCCCATTACCAAGTAAGTTTTTATGCTAACAATTATTTTGAGTAATTACCAATAGTGTCCAGTGCCTTAAAACACACCGCTTTGCAAAACATACCGCTTCAAATCACACAATCTCTGAAACAATCACCTTAGACTCATGTTTGCTGTTTTCTTGGAAAGCATCACCAATGTGACAAGACCTTCCCGCGTTGAGTTAAGTTGCGAACATGGCCCAATTGTATTGCTCTCTCTAGCAAAGAATTCTACGCTTACGGAGCCTTGTAAATGCATTCTATGAGCCGTAAGCATAGAATTGCACAATAAGCAGCAGCATGAAATTGGGCCCCTGTGTGCTAGCAGTGGGTGCACTCATTCTAAAACAGATCATGTATTACATCGAGTGCCAAATACAGGTGCGCCTGGCATACATTGACAACATCACATTGTTATTGTTCCGTCCCGCGTTGAGTTAAGTTGCGAACATGGCCCAATTGTATTGCTCTCTCTAGCAAAGAATTCTACGCTTACGGAGCCTTGTAAATGCATTCTATGAGCCGTAAGCATAGAATTACACAATAAGCAGCAGCATGAAATTGGGCCCCTGTGTGCTAGCAGTGGGTGCACTCATTCTAAAACAGATCATGTATTACATCGAGTGCCAAATACAGGTGCGTCTGGCATACATTGACAACATCACATTGTTATTGTTCCGTTGTTTCATAGTGGTGTAAAAAGCATACTGCTCAAAATGTCCACCTAATTAGAAGATCAAATACTAGTCTGAATGATAAATCGTGTTTATTTTTTGTTGGCCAAAATTGTTTAAAACTTGAAAGTGAGAATCAATCGTCCATATTCCCCTGCTTACTTCTCAAACCCGATATAGACCTATAAAAAAATTCCGAGGTGTCAACATTTTGTTGTAAGCAAAAAAAGAAATCTTTGGGAAAAATTGAATCATATGAACTCCAAATGCATGATTCTGGATGTAAGTTTACCACCTGGTAGGCTATATCTCAACTTAGGAAACAAGGTACACAGTGTATAACAGAAATTACCAAAGTGTAACATTTCCTTCGCCATTTTAAGCCAGAATAGAACTGCAATAGACTAAAAACCATTTCCATCCACCACCAATAAATACAAGCGAGCAAAATCTTACCTGTTCAATTCGTTGCTGTGTTTCGCACTTCTCAATTCCAGAGTAGAATTCTCTAACTGATCAAGCTCACAGGTATCTGAGTTGTGTCTATTGCCAGTTTGAGCTGTGACATTCGGGCCATTTATACTCACCAAGAGTCCGCCTACCCAACCCATCATGCTGTTCATCTCTCTGACGTCCACCTACCCAAGCCCCCCCCCCCCTGCACACACACACACGTTCAACATCGAACATGACATAGTGACGGTTAATTGAAAGGGATCTCTAAAAAGGATATTAGATCTAACCAAGAGTGAGTTTTAGCAATAAACGTTACTGGCATTCCCTATATTATGCTTTTCCTCTTTACATGAATTTGCATATGTTCCCTTCCAGTGAAATTTCATGCTCCATTATCTCCCAAGTGTTTACAGAGGCTTGTGTTTTTTTCTTCTTCTTCGGCTGTGGCTTTTGAGTAATTTATTCATGAGGGAAGAACTGAAAGCAGCTAATCAGTGATGGACAACAATTTGGAGCGGTCTGATTGGTCGCTTGTACAGGCAGGGCCTTCCCAACAAGTGACCAATGAGAGGAGAGGAGTAGATTGTCAGTGATGGGATCGAGTTGGCCATCCTACTACAAAAAATAGTTGATTTCTCTATACAGCGGCAATTTTTTTCACAGTTGCATATTTTTTGTTCACCTAGTCTAGCAAATTAGCTTGTTGTATTATGTTTTTATTAGAGTATAGGATAAACTGGGGAAAAGCGGTGTACAATGTAAAATATTCTTTGCATTTTTAAATGTCAAGCCAAATCGTTTTTAATAGGTAAAATCTTATTTGCAATAACTCGCTGTCATGCCATTAAGCCAATTAATTTAATAAGAGCGTATATTTATGACTCTTCGTAATTAACTTAATCGTTGTTTTCAAGGTTGAATTACAAAAGAAAAAATAACCGCTGGTGACTTTCGAACCTAGATTTTGAAAAACTATGTCCTTCAATGTCTAGTAATCGACTCGCATCAGTGATGTTTACCCGAAACAGAGGCTATAAATCAAGAAAGACCAGTTCCAATTCCATTTTAATTTCCTCTCATTCAGATCAATGTAACCAAAACGAGGCCGGAATGAAAATAATAGTCTGGTTAATTTTTAGACAATGAATGTTAGCACCCGTACTGTTATTGGATACATGGAACGTGACCAAGACAGTGGCATCATGGTAAAGGTCTATTCAATTCAAAATTTAATTCAAAATCACATTAGTTCCCATACTTCATTGAAAACAGCACACAGCCAAAACAATAAAATGTTAAGAAGTATACCAATAAGAAAGGTTCTTTTCTATGGATGAGAACATATTTAAGTTAGAGACATCATCTAGAAGCCGAGGCTTGTGGTGGGATGCCTGATGGACAGACAAACATAATATAAGTATAATATTTTATATGTATTTTCTCTTGGGTGTTTTAACTGTATGGATTTTAATAGGCTTTCTTTTAATTGTTCAGCGCCCAGGAGCATTTTTACATTGATATAGGCGCTATATAAATTATTATTATTATTATTATTATTATTATTATTATTATTATTATTATTATTATTATTATTATTATTATTATTATTATTATTATTATTATTATTATTATTATTATTATTATTATTATTATTATTATTATTATTATTATTATTATTATTATTATTATTATTATTATTGCTGTTGCTGTTGCTGTTGCTGTTGCTGTTGCTGTTGCTGTTGCTGTTGCTGTTGCTGTTGCTGTTGCTGTTGCTGTTGCTGTTGCTGTTGCTGTTGCTGTTGCTGTTGCTGTTGCTGTTGCTGTTGCTGTTGCTGTTGCTGTTGCTGTTGCTGTTGCTGTTGCTGTTGCTGTTGCTGTTGCTGTTGCTGTTGCTGTTGCTGTTGCTGTTGCTGTTGCTGTTGCTGTTGCTGTTGCTGTTGCTGTTGCTGTTGCTGTTGCTGTTGCTGTTGCTGTTGCTGTTGCTGTTGCTGTTGCTGTTGCTGTTGCTGTTGCTGTTGCTGTTGCTGTTGCTGTTGCTGTTGCTGTTGCTGTTGCTGTTGCTGTTGCTGTTGCTGTTGCTGTTGCTGTTGCTGTTGCTGTTGCTGTTGCTGTTGTTGTTGTTGTTGTTGTTGTTGTTGTTGTTGTTGTTGTTGTTGTTGTTGTTGTTGTTGTTGTTGTTGTTGTTGTTGTTGTTGTTGTTGTTGTTGTTGTTGTTGTTGTTGTTGTTGTTGTTGTTGTTGTTGTTATTATTATTATTATTATTATTACTTTTACTTGTCTCTTTTGTTAATTTAGCCTTCGAGAAAGACTGTGCTAGGGTCGAAACGTCAGGCCATGAACTATTTTTTTGCGTTTATACCATCGGTCCATTTGGTTGGTAAATTGTTTGCAAAAGCTACAGCTAACTTTTGGTTTCTTGTCTCTATTGTGTAACTTTAACTTCTCTTTTTTTTGTTTTATCTCAAATCACATAGAGATTGCTCTGTGATTGTGATATGCGCTTTTATAAACACAACATTAACATATTTTTGAGTTTTGTTCTGGACCGTACATAAGCGACGCCCTTCCCTCACGATATCAGCCCCCAATACCCATACATGAGCAACCACGTGCTCCTCCATGGTACACTGCAACCTCCATGTCATCTGACGCAACGTCACATTTCCTTATGTTGATGCATGGGTATCTCTTGATGTCTCTTGATGGATTTGCAATTCCGTACAGATGGCTGCATTTACTTACTCTTCGCTCATTAAAGGGGAAGGCTGACTGTATGCAAATATTTATTGTGTAGGAATGCAATCATTTATGATTTATTATCAATGTTTGTCATTGTCTACCACTATCCTTGGTAAGAATCAATTAACGCATTGAAAACATTGAGGGGAATTGATTGGAGAAACTGAGAATGAGCATGCAAGATTTTGCTTAGCAAAAGTATGAGATTAATAAGAAGGCTGGTGTAGTTCTTGTACGAACTTGGGGGCAAGGACGTTTTTTTAGTGTTTTTGTGTTTTTTTTTTTTTTTTTTTTTTTTTTGGGGGGGGGGGGCGTATTTGTTGTGTCCATCTTACATCTTTTTGGGGTAGGGGAGGGTTCTTTTATGAGGGGAAGCTCCAGCCCCTGCCCCCGGTGACTCCACTGCCTGTCACCGTGCTGTAGCATACCTGTAAATCTACCCCGATTTCAATTAACGTTTTAGATTTTTTCTCGGGGCTCGTGTTTCAGTTATCAGGTTTTTTTTGTGTTCTGCTTTTTACTTTTTTTTCCTGTCTTCTTTTTATTAAATTTGTGGGATCTTGTACACAATTTCCAAATTGTGTCAATATTGCTCTTATGCATAGCTACAAAGGGCCCTTTTTCAGTATTTGTGATGTTTTATTTGTTCTTTTTTAATGTACATTACCTGTGTCTATTCAGATGATGTTTGGTTCAAAAGTGGTATTTCATCCAACGTGGCCATGCCATTCCTTTAAAGGCACCGACAGTTGGTAATTACTCAAAATGTATGTTAGCATAACAACTTACTTGGTAACGAGCAATGGAGAGCTGTTGATAGTATAAAACATTGAGAGAAACGACTCCCTCTGAAGTAACGTAGTTTTTGAGAAAGAGGTAATTTCTCACCGAAATAATAAAGGATTTAAAGGAAGTGGACACTATTGATAATTTAAATAATTATTGGCATAAAACCCTACTTGGTAACGAGTAATGGAGAGATGTTGATAAAATAAAACATTGTGAGAAACGGCTCCCTCTAGTAACGTAACGTAACGTAGTTCGAGAAAGATGTAATTTTCCACGAATGTCGAGAACTCATAATTAGATTTTGTAAAGTCTCGAAATCAATCTGAAAGCACACAACTTCGTGTGACATGGGTATATTTTTATCTTATTATCTCGTATCTTCAATGACCAATTGAGCTCAATGTTGAGTTACACCAAGTGAGAAGACTGGTCTTTGACAATTGACAATAGTGCTGAGTATCTTTAAGATTCCATCCTTACTGTAAAATTACAAGTTTCACCCGTCACAAATCCGCGGTGGGCTCCCCCATCACGCGTCATCGCTGCTTATTATGACAGTGCCAATTTATTGCAGGAAAAGGTTGACAACAAAATCTGTGTGGTTGGAAGAAACCCAGCAAGGACATAACAATAGGCATAATTGTTCCTCTTCCTAAAGGATCCACGGGTGGGAAAACAACAGTGACAAAAAATGCATTGTTCAAGCAAATTTAACGGTGGCGTTAATAAAAGAAGAACGGGGCAATCAAATTGTAATTAAGTTTCGTCTTTGTGAATTTAGATTGAGAAACCTGATTTTGTTTTACATGGTAACAGTGGGTACTACTATTGTAAACATAATCATATGCTTCGTTGTTTACATGATGAGCGTTCACAATTGTTAAATAACTGGAATTAACAGAGAGCATGTAGGCGTGAGATAAAAGGTTACTTGGGGTGCGTTTACGTAGTTTGGACCACAGCACTGGTTTTCCATCGTGTTGATTTAATGTATTGGCTAGCCTTATAACCAATGCATAAAACTTGCCTTTCTCTTAAATAATGTTTCCAATAATTGAGGTCTCGAAAAATGCATTCTGGTAGGTCGATTGACGTGTGAGCTAGAATTTGATAATTTCAGTTAAAAATAACCACGCTAGCCCGGACAGAGTTCGAACCAACCTTCAAACAACTAATCGTCTGCGCGTGTTGCAAATGCTTTTTATACTTAACATGTATTTCTATTAATAATTTGACATAGCCAACGGTGCTTGTGGTATTTTAAAAGAAGAAATTAGGGTAGTCCTAGTGGCAACTTAGAGGGGAGGGAGGGGTGAGGGGCTGGCGTGGGTGGGGAGGAACGAGCCTCACAAAAATGATGTCCATTACCACCGCACTTCATTTAAATTCAGGACTGTTGAGATTTAACAAATACATGAATTAATTATTGCACTATTATACGCTTTATTAAATAATGTTCTTGGTTTTTTTTACTTGGCCTATTTGGAATTTACTGGGGTTTTTTACCTCCGAGGTAAAAAGCGAACATAAATTAAAGTCTTATAGTGGGGCCAAAATTATTCCCCTAGAAAAGAAAACGCTGCAGCTCTTGTCGTGTGTACCCCTACAATGTTATTCTAGTGTTGGCGCTGGAAGTAGGCTTACATAAAGACACAAGGTTACCAATATAACCGTATTTTACCAGGAATACACCGGTTTAGAAAGACATCTCGATAATAGCGTCGTTTCTCAATCTAGTGCTATATTATTTATTGTGTTTTTTATGTTCCCATATTTCTATTTTAGCATTTGCTTTGTGAGAAGTGGTGACAATTTATCATGTGTAGTTTGTGTGTAAGACACTAGACTTAGGACTGTGGCTACATGATAAATTATACCAATCATAATTCACAATTCGTATGTAAAGAAACGCGTTAAACAAGAGTAGCTGATTTCAAGGAAGATGGTACTGAACAAAAAGGTTAGTGCGTGTTTCTCTTTTGGTTCCAGATAATTTAAAGGGAAGGTACATGTTTGGTATTTGTCAAAGAACAGTCTTCTCACTTGGTTTATCCCAACATAAGCATAAAATAACAAGCCTGTGAAAATTTGAGCTAAATTGGCCATCGAAGTTGCGAGAAAATGATGAGAGAAAAAACACCCTTGTTTGACTAAATTGTGTGCTTTCAGATAGGAATAAAAGAGAAGTCTTTTATTATTTTAGTGAGAAATTACCTCTTTCTCAAAATCTATGCGACTTCAAAGGGAGCCGTTTCTCACAATGTGTTATACGATCAACGGCTCTCCAATGCTCGTTACCAAGTCAGTTTTTAGGTTAATATTTATTTTGAGTAATTACCAAACGTGTACCTTCCATTTAAATGGATCTTTGGTTGGAAGAATAAATTAAACCCATATTTTTCAGCAAACACCATAGCTCTGTAGGCTATATTACGGGTAAAATTAACATAAATAACATAATGCAAATTTAACATCTTTTACACTGTTGTTGAACCCGCTGCTAAAATAACAGGATTCAAACTGCCTCTAGCTACCGGTCAATCTCGCGGTCTTGGAGGTTTAGCTGGTATGACACTGCTCTAGAATTGGCAATGGTCAGCGGTCGAATTCCACCCGAGTAATATCCCTGAGCATACATAAATTACACACTCCTGTGCAGAGGTAACTTTAAAAATAAACTTTATCCCCGATGCTCATTTGACATCTAATAATAATGGAAATATATATAGCGCCTATCCATGAAAACATGCTCCTGGGCGCTGAACAATTAAAGGCACTGGACACTATTGGTAATTGTCAAAGACCAGTCTTCTCACTTGCTGTATCTCAACATGTGCATAAAATAACAAACCTGTTAAAATTTGAGCTCAATTGATCATCGAATTTGCGAGATAATGAAAGAAAAAACTCCCTTGTCACACGATGTTGTGTGCTTTCAGATGCTTGATTTCGAGACCTCAGATTCTAAACTTGAGGTCTCGAAATCAAATTCGTGGAGAATTACTTCTTTCTCGAAAACTACATCACTTCAGAGGGAGCCGTTTCTCACAATGTTTTATACTATCAACCTCTCCCCATTACTCGTTACCAAGTGAGGTTTTATGCTGATAATTATTTTGAGTAATTACCAATAGTGTCCACTACCATTAAAAGAAAACCTATTAAAATCCATACAGTCTATTAAATTTATCATATCTGGTCGAACGGGTTAATACGGATCATTGAATACGGATTCAATGATTTTTGCCTTTTATTGTTAATTTATATTTTGTAAGGGGTGCGGTGTGTTCAAGTACTATTTTTCAACTTTGACATTAATATTTCTTTTGAAGAATAGCACTAACATAAATTTTCAACGCAAGTCACCTCTCCTTTCCTTCCCTCCAAAACTATATTTTAAGATAGTTCCAAGGATTTATCTTCTAATAATCCCTGTATTTTATTTCTAGTCACAATGGCATGCTTTTAAGACTCGATCTGTGTCCTTGGTTTTCACTCAGTCGTCTTCCTACGTCTGAATGTCAACAGTGTGCGGAAGTTTCCCGTCCGGGTGCCAAAAAGAAATCGAAGCTCAGACACTTGTTCACATCATCAACGTCCTTCAGTTTTCCAAGTGAAGCAACAGTGAAAATTGTCTTGTTTCTCTTGGCGTCCTCTACATTTCATTTCTGCCATTTCCTACTTTTGATTGAGTGGGGCTGTGATCTCAAGAGGTGTAAGTTGATCCATTGATTTGCTATCAATTACGGCTATCTGGAAATAAGCTCAGGCAAACAGAAAAGATCGAGTCTTCAGATTTTTATGAAGTGACAAAACAAATTGGACAGTTTGTATGTTTTTCGGGAAAAAACGAATGAATGATTTGTTTTCTTTCTTTGACTGAGTAATTGTTTATTGGTTGATGATTACTGAATTGTGGTCTGTTCCGAGAGCATGGTGGTACTAAAAATTTTCAGACTTACTTTTGTTTGTTTACTTGCAACCGTATCTAGAGGAAAATGTGTCGTGGTGTGTCGTGGCCGAGCGGTTAAGAGCAGCGGATGCTGGTATTTCTTATCAGCAGAGTTTTGGTTTGAGTCCCGATTGTGGCACTTATGTCATGACCAAGACTCGAACCCAAGATGAGCAATATATGTCTTTGTCCTTCGGTTTGGACATTAAAGCCGTCTTTAGGTCTTGTGTATACTAGAATTTGTAGTGTACGTTAAATAACCCAGAACATTTCATTGTTGAATGGTAGGAGTTAACCCTGGTGTTTCTGGTTTATCGTCAACTTAGCAAGTACCCTTGCTTCGAGAAAGATGTTTTAAAATCAGAATATCACTGCAAGAAAAAGTAAGAACTCGGTGCACTTTTAACAAATCTTGTAATGTTATACTCATATCACTCAATTTACACTCTTAAAGAGTGTTTATTTATGTGAATATGGGGGGGGGGGGGGTACCATCTGCCCCATCTGCTCAAGCAGTCAGTTTGCAGAAGACGTGCCGTGAAGGGAAGCGGGTAAACAATATGTTAATATAATGTGACGAAGAATATCATTATATTCCACCAGGGCCCAATTTCATGGCTCTGCTTACCGTAAGCACAGAATCGGCGCTTACGGAAGCAGGGAATTATGTGCTTACGCCAAGCGTAACCCATTTAGCGGTGAGTTCTGGCTTCTGCGCGTGCGTACTCTACGTTAATGCATTCAACGCTTACAAGGCTAGCGCAGAAACTTGGCGCTTGCACGTATAAGCGGGGAATTGTGGACCGTAAGCTCAAAATTCGGCGGTAAGCAATCCGGCCCTGGTGTCACGAACACAAAACTTGGGATTGGGTGAAGCCTTGACTTGTGTACCCTAACCTATTGACTGACTAAAACTGCAATGTGATTGTCAAGAAGAAAATGAAAGGACAATGTCAGAATTGTCTGTATAATCGTGCATTGTGTGTTTTCAGTGTCTTTCCAATAGATGATAAGTAATTACGGACAAAACGTCGTGTATTTTTATTAGAAAGTGTAACTTACAATCAGCTTTATCTTTAAACGTCACAGGACTGAATTCTGTTTGTCTTTTGGTATCATGCGCTGTGAAATTGCTCTGACAAAGGCGGGGCCCTCCCTTGTGTATGTGTTGTATCTACTGTGTACCAGTTCTTCTCATGAAATGACTTTACAATTTCAATCCTCTGTCTGAGTATTTCACAGCCGCAATTTAATTTGTTCTGTTTCTATTAGTTATACGGCAGTCTATCTATACTCGTAATTGTTTTAAAGTGTTCTACTCAGAATGACAAATCAGGAGTTTTATTTTGTAACGACAACGAGCCCTCTTTCGTTTAGTTTCCGTCTCTGACATTCTCAAACGAGTCAGTTGAAGTCTTTGGGCCCTCCGTTCCCATCTTAAGAACCCTCTACAGTGTATCTGAAAGCACGGCACCTGCTGAGCATATCCACAAGTGGGGACCATCAACACATCCCGCCGGCAAGTTCATTTAATTCATGGCCAGGTGCAAGCTCATTAGTCTTCCCGGCTTTCTATCCTTTGTCCGCCCCTGATTTTTCGCTTTTCATTTAAACCCCCGGTTAATAATAGCCAGAGAGCTTGAAGTGTGATCTAGAGCTATGACGAACGTAATGCAAATAGTTCACTTGAAGCTATCATGGATTGGTGCAGGATCGAGTGAAGAGGTAAAGAGATCGTCTGTCACTGTCGGAATGGCCCGATCTCAGAGAGCCGGCCCAGGCAGTGATTAAACACTCGCAACGACCTGACTTGTTGATGTAATCTTTCCGGATGGGATTCCCTTATATTGAACGAAGTGATTGAGAACTATAACCCAATAGGTGTTTGCTTCTGATCGGATGCCCCACTATGTTAACCTGTTGGCAAGGAGAGTTGGGAGGTGACCCAATATTTATTTTGCAATAAATTATACTTGTTATTGTGTCGCAAGCAAATAATTTTTTTTTTGTACTTCTTATAAATACTTACTTATATAAAGCTAATTGATGTGTAAGGATTGGGCGTGGTTTAGGGGTATGGGACGAACATGCCTGGACAGCCGTTTACGGGGTACCCATGGCACGCCATCACAAGGGGACTGAAAACCAGATCCACACAAAAGCTTTTTGGTCTTAGGTGGAACTCGAACCAAAATTAAAATGGCGCTGAATTTTACAGTCCCATTTGAAATGTTGTGAAGGACAGTGTATAACGTTAGTTTTAGTATTGGATTTTGGACATTCACAATAGGTTTGTGCAGCGAAATCAGTGTTGATTTTTCTTTCGTTATCGGACATCGGATAGTCACGTAGATACGTTCAATGTCTACCTTGTACATCCAAAAGCAATATTGATGTTCCCTGTAAAAACCTATGTGAATGTCCAATACCCAATAACAAGTCAAGGTCCGATGAATTCATACAAGCGTTTGTTATATTCTTAACGAGCAATGGAGAGCTTCTGATAGTTTAAAATATTTTTAGAAACGGCGCCCTCTGAAGTAAAATAGTTTTTGAGAAAAAGGTAATTTCTTAGACACACACTAGTGCAACAAGGGCCCTTTTTCTGTCAATTTTCTTGTGCAACTTCGAAGACCAATTTGGTTATTTTTCACAGATTTGCCATAGTTTATGCATATGTTTGGTTAGACCAAGTGAAAATACTGGTATTTGACAATTGCCAAGTGGTCCAGTGCACCCCGACCATATGTGTTAGCATGCCATCATTAAAATATATGTTACTTCCAATTATTGAAAAGAAAATATGAAACGTCATCGTATCAAACAGGGGGTTAGTAGAGGATTATGTTCAATTGGGGAATTATAGTGAGTTTCTTTTTAAGTGATGGATTATTTTGAGGATAAACCGAAGAACCAGGACTTATCTTCCCTTAAGCAATGCTCTTTCTATATAAAGGGATGGTGTCGACTTCTAGTGTGAGATGTAACTTCAGTCAAAGTGTTTAGGTTACACAGTCAGACCTAACTAGGAGCGTAATGTATGGATGTTGTGTTGTGTGTGAGGTATGGCTCACGGGAGTGCCCTTGTGGGGTCACTTAACACAATGGAAAGAAGGAACCCACATGGGAGTTATTCTAACAGACTTTGTAAGTTTCACAGTCTGATAATTAACTAGGAGTGTAATGTATGAACTGTTGTTTGTTTGATTGTTTGCTTGTTGGGGTGTTGGGGTGTTCGTTTGCTAAATTGTGTGATGTTTTTGTGTGTATGTGTGTGGTTTATAGGAGCGCCCTTGTGGGGTCCTTTGCAAAATGGGACGATGAACCCCACGTAGGCATTCTATGTTTTACCTGGACCCCACAGGATAATTCTTCAGAATAATAAGGGGAAAATAAAACACACAACAACAGGAGCCCACAAACCGAACCCTACTAAGGTTAGGTCAGTTTTGAGGACGGTAAACAGAGTTTTTTTTTTAATTTTGTTTCCCCTAAATCCTTCAACATATTTTGCTCTCAGGAAACGCATCTTGACAAACCACTGAGATTGTTTTCTTCAAATTCAACCCGTCAAATCTTGATCTCCCATATATTTATGTTGAGTCCATGTTTCTAGATCAATATTTTTCAATTTTTACATTTACAACGCATACGGACATCACGGCGATATGCGCTTTATAAGAATAGTTTATCATTGTTATTATTTAAAATAAAAACTAAAACAAAACTATAAATTTTGGTTAGAGAAAAACACGTGTGCCCGAGTCCTTTAATTTTTAAATCCAGCTTCTTAAGCTATTGAGCATAGCCTTAGAGTAATCTCAGCTCAGCAAGGCCCTGGGACCTCTGAAATCGAAATCTGGCTCTTTTGGGGGCACACCGTATATACAGGGAATAAGAATATTCCTATGCCTCAGACTCTAAGACCATGAGGCAAAGGAATCAAAAATAGCAATTTCCAAGTTAAAACTTGAGTAGTGTTGAGTAGAAAAGCTTGCTTGGTCACAAGTGACAGTGGTGTTATAGCAAAGGGTTTGGGGCAACTTCTGAATTGTCACTTAGACCCCCAGATGAGAAAAGTCTGCATACATGCTGCTGCATTAGTATCACATACTATACATAGTCATTTGAGAGTGCGTACGGATTTTCACACTTTCTTGTAAAAATGATATTACAGTCTTGTGGAATAAAGTACAGTGTCTTCTTTCCTGGAGGAATTCAAAGTGAAGCGTTCTTTAAAAACAAGAAAGTAATGGACCCGACTTGATCCGATGTTAAAGGTACATCCCTCTTATTTTTGAAAAAGTCATTGAACTGAAATGGTATATCATGGTATCGCCATGTTTGTTTTCTGTCATTCTCATGTAATATTATCGTCTAATTCTTGGATATTGCTACATGCTTGCATCCATTTCCTGTATGTTTTAATCGTTTGTTTTATCTACTGTAATTCAATTGGAAAAACACACGAACGAGTAAAAATGGTTTTTCTTGTAATAATTACAAGAAGTTTCATAGCGAAACTTTATTGTTAAATTATGAAAACAGATTATTATTTTTTTTTATTTAAAGAAAATATCTCTCAGAAAATGCTGTCAGAGTCAAGATGATATCTGAAGACTACAAAAAATGTCAATTGATCATTTTGGTTGTCTCGTTGAACCTAAAGGCACGTACATGAACGTGCACATAATCCCAAATAACACATCAAACAAAATTCGTTGTTTTCGCGAAAACTGGACATTATGAAACTTTAGACTGGATGGTTGGACGATGTACTATTAAAACTGGAATCGGAGATACTCTTCCCCAAACCAATGATGTATTATTACCATAAAAAAGGATTAGCTGTTAAAAACTGAGTACCAAGCAATAGAACCTGTGGTATAAAAGAAACAACAAAAAAGTAGTTTGTGGCGTGTCGTTTGGACCCTGCAGAGTGTTTCTCGAAGGCAAAATTACATCACTATACAAATATAAATAGGTAAAAGGTTTATACTGTTGTCTTTCTAGCCTCCGAGAAAGACTCTGCACGGATCTAAACGTCAGGAAAATAAAAAATGTGTGTGCACTATAAAGAAAGAACAGAAATTTCATTTCGGGTCCTGGGTGGGGGGATTAAGTTAGTGAACAGGTGTCCGAATCACTAAGGGAAAACTCAATCATATTTTACACAAATAAAATGTAGCTAAAGATCTCTGTGAGAGCATCTGTGATGTCAACACAGCATAAAACTTGACAGCTAAAGCTATACACAAATTAAAGGGACACACCGGCCGAATTGGGCTATTTGGGCTACAAAATAGACTAAGATGTGACTTCAACAGTCTTCCAGGAATGAAGAAGTACAGTCCTTAAAAAAAATCATCAAATTA
Organism: Asterias amurensis; assembly: GCF_032118995.1. Taxonomy (NCBI): domain Eukaryota; kingdom Metazoa; phylum Echinodermata; class Asteroidea; order Forcipulatida; family Asteriidae; genus Asterias; species Asterias amurensis. Next base: position 36,667,010 of record NC_092648.1, read on the forward strand.
AGCCGTTTTTTAGCATTTTAAGACAAAAACGCAGGTCGCGTGATTGTTCTAACCAAAAAGTGGTACAAACAATCACGTGACCTTCCGGGCTAGTTTTACTTGCAGCCGTCTAAAAGTAACTTACTTAACCAAATTTAAATCTTTTTTTACAAAACTATTTACGAATAATTGACGAAAAAGATCATGTATTCAAATTATCGCTACAAAATTTAAATAATGGTGAAAATTCTAACATAAGATTCACATTCAAAGAGTCCGTGTAACGGAAGCTTGTTATATGGCCGCTTTGGTTTTTAAAATTATTTTTCGCTAAATACGTGACATTTTGATGATTTTTGTTTACAGCAACCATCTATAAAAACATTATTTATGATTCTCCACCCCTAAATTGCGTAAACGGTGAGCCGGTGTGTCCCTTTAATAAATATGATTTACGGACTACACCACTAGGAATGAAGTCATCAATATTGTTTTTATTGATTCTTTGCCATGGCAATCTCAACCCCTTGGATTCACAAGCAAAAAGAGGAAGGAAATTGTGAGAGGAAAAGAGATGTAAAGGGATCAGCAAGATTAATCGAATAGAGGACAACTTGAAAAGGCAGGGGGCGCAGGGGGTAAGCACAATTAATCAGGGTATTGTATGAGCGGCTTTGCTGCTGGGCGCAAAGACATCCATATTGTACGAACTGTCATTGGCTAGGCGGTTAGCAAATTTGCGACAGGAATTCACACAGAAAAATTAATGGCCGTAATCTTGGGGATAAATTGAAAAAGAGTTTCCGACTCCTGTCATGTTTTCTTTAAACCAAGCATGCAAATCCCGAGTGTGATCTTCTCATCTTGACGAGACGGGGGACTTGACAAAGGACCAGAGGCTTGGAGTGTTTGGGTTGACATATTCTCGTTCGTCATCTTCTTAGTTTGAAGGGACGTCTTATGACAATGCCTTCCGGGTAACATGTGGTATTTCGCAAGGAGCTGGGGGTAGAGAATGATCGGGATGACGAAAGTCCTGATGTTTTGATTCTCCCAAACGAAATAAAGTTGATTTATGATGTGATGTTGACATTTATGACTTTCAATAAATGTAAAAACCTAGCATTGTGTATGAGTAAAAACTGTCAGTATAGAATCTCTTTTTGTATGGGAGATAATAACACCTTGCATAGTTCCGCTTGACAAGGTGAGATTGTGGAGAATAACTGAAATGTGAAAATGGACCGCACGGTCCAGCACGGCGTATAAAACCATAAAAGGAAATTCATTGGTACAGTATTTGAGCATGCCCTTTGGACCTCTATAGAATTATGTTAATTTTGAATAGGGGATAACGAATATTTACTGATGTGTTCCCTTTTACCGACATGTATAAAGCATTACTTTCCCGAGTTCTGTGACAAATTACTCAGGTGGGATGTGAACCAACGATCTTTGCAATGAGTATACACGTACTTGATACACAAAAAGTGCAAAATCCAAGATTTACTCTTTTGAGTTATTATTTAAAACAACGTTTTAACTAGACAAAATATTCTTGTGTGTGTATAGAGCTAAATCCACATCAGAATTGTTATGTCAATAACAAGGGCCAGAAATTGTAATGTTCATTCTTCTTCAATTACTTGATTGGGATTTCAATCTAAGAAATCCGGATTTGTGCTGAGGTCTACCCAGTGCTAACTTGGCCTATGTTTACGGTCTTATTGTGTATCTTTGTTTGGGATGTCAGTCAGAAGCCATTCAACTAATCAGCTAGAGCCGTAGCCGCACTCACTCTCCTCGTGGCTTATCATGTTTTATCTTGTAGCGTGTGCAAGCTACCCGTCAGAGGGGAGTCTCATCGACAAATAAAAGCAATTTAGTATACACGCCAAAATGTATTATTATTATTTTTTTTTTTAAATGTATGAAATAAGTAAAGAATTTAAATAAATAAGCTGATCTTGAACAACCTAGGTATAGAGTGCCAATTAAGGATAAGCCACAAGCCCAACTGTACTTTGGGGAATTCGGTTGTAGTACTTTGACCGTTGTAATGCTAATGTGACGTCATCGTATGGTTTTTGATGTTTACATAACTGCACTTGGGAGGCATGAAACACTGTGGCGTTTTACAATGTTTTAACGTGGGGATAGAGAGAAAGCCTTCTTATTAACCCACTCATTTTTATTTGGAAAACAAGTGGGTCCAACAAATTTAATTGGACCCGTTGGCGCCCATCTTTACAAACGAAGTATTTTGTAGGAAAAAATAGTACAGGCTACGTTATTTTATGTCTCCACAACAAATGGCGTATAAGCACCAAAAAAGTTATTTATAACTAAAAAATATGCATTACTTCAACTGTTTTTGTTGCTAGAATTACACCCTACATGTTTATCCATCCCCATGCACAAAATAAACCTTCTTATGACTGATGAATGGGGGAAACCGATCAAATAGTCACGCTGATTTCTTATTATACCCTTTCATGGTAAAAACTAAATAAAAAAATAAAAACTAAATAAATAAATAACAGTTTTTGACCCAGAAATAATTATAGCTTTATCATTGTTTACCTCAAATATTGATATATAAAATTTGAAATTTTACAAAATATATAATTCTTACAATGTTTCGGTTGTTATACACACATATAACAATGCACAGTTTGATTCAAAATTATAAAATCACTCTTGTGTTGTCAGCTTTAGACTTAGCCAGCCTTGTAACAAAGAATCAATCAAAAACACAGGTTTGGTCATAATAACCATTTTCACTTGAAGCTGTCGAAAGTAGACAGTTGCCATGGAAACATAAGGTCCAGCTGGGAAAGTTTTGTTCAGGCTCTTATATCCCCCCTCGAGGCAATCTTGAAAAACAAAATGAAGACAAAAATATAACAGGTAATTACTAGATCTTTAAAATCCACGGGACAAATAAGGACCTGCTATAAAGTGAATAAACTCACATCTTCAAGAAGACGTCAGAAGACTTCTCTCTAAATTGATTTTTTTTTCTCCTTCTTTAAACCTCTCTATTTACTGGTGATATTATAGCGGAGGTTGTCATTCCTTGTTATATTTTAACAGTTTTAAGAACACATCTGTCTCTAACTAAACAGAACAAACACTTAGTTTCCACACCTGGCATAACATGGCACTATAGGAATTGTAGCAAAGCAAAGGGGATTTTTATTAATTGAGCCACACTTTCTCCGCGAGTTGCAAATGTTTATTGGAACGCGTTGAGCTTTAGTGTGAAAACGTGTCAAATGCAGACTTGAGGATTCGTTCTTGCCCTACTCTTATTAGATTTTCAGTTCGTTCGTTAACGTTTATTAAAAAAGAAATCATAATAATTTAGGTCGCACGGGAGTTCAAGATGATTACACTTTTTGAGAACTGAATAGTGCGAAATGTGTGTCGCCGTTAAATACATCGGCTGATTAATGGGACAGTCAAATTTTCAATGTAAGTTGACAGTTTTTGGTGGTTTTGATTTTATGCTCAATGACAAACCACAAGTTTTTTGTCAAGCTTTGTCCTTTTTCTTGTTCTTTCGACATCAAAACAGCATCAGTGCATGGGTTGTGAATATTTGGCATGTATACAGTGTAACAGCTTTTGTTATTGCAAACACAACAAACATGAACAGGTAACTAAGTGCAAAATAGGCAGTGAAATGGAAGTTTATGAATGGAGTTAGAGCATACAGAAAACAGCATGAGAAACAATGAATTGAGAGACAAAAGGTGTGGGAAAGGGGCTGGTTTGACCATAAGAAGATGGAAGCACAAAGGACAGTATCAATGGTGGCAAACGGGGGGGGGGTAAATATTATTATTATTTTGGTTTGTTAAGTTTTTGTTATTATTAGTGTTACGTAATCTATCAAGTCTGCCCAATGGCATGCCAATAAAAGCTACCGTTGACCATAGTTCGACCAACTCAACCACTACTCTGAGAGTCGTCTAGTCAGTGATGGTCGGACTACACTTGTCGACTATTTGCAAACATTTTGGAACCATTTTGAAATTAGCGTACCGGGGCTATTTTCGTAGCGCAGTTCAGGTTGGACCAGTAAATGGTGCTAGAAGCTTTGCATGGTGTGGATAATAAGATCAAATATAAATATAAATAGTAGACTTGCGGGTACAACAATGTGTAAATCTCTTTTGAGGGATTGTTGGCTCTGAATAGAATCCGTTGGTCTCTGGGGGTGGACCAAAGAAAGTTGATCCCATAATCCCAAATGGTCGTGTTAAAATGACATTACTATAGAGTCGTAAGCATATACGTTGCTTATCAGGCACTAAGCTAAATCCAAGGGGAACAAGGTGTTTCCCTTTTTAAACATTTTTTTGTGTTGTTATAATTATGTAATTTACGTCTTTACTAACGAGGGCCTATGGAAAGCAGTGCTGGGCGCTGATATAGGAGCTTACTCTCATTAAAGATGACGTTAATAAAATAAAACCAACTTCAGTAGGAGATGTGTTCTATTTGTAGTCTGCTTGGACAAACGGACCTTGACTGGATCCCGCCTCTGTAAGCTTAGCGTTGGTAACTATTAAGAGGCCATCAAATATAACACTTAACAGCAAACAACAGAGCCCTTGATGTATTATTCAACTTCACCATGTACCATTGATCTTAAAGTCGGTGTTTTTCCGTAGGTCAAGCTGTTTGCCGTACCTGTTGTTTGTTGGCTCCTGACAACCCATTAAAACTTTTCACCTATGACGTCACACTCTATTAGCCTTCATTGACGGGCGTGGGTTGAATTTCCACGTCATTTCGTGGGATTCAGCAGTATACAGCCATTGCGTTTTTGTTCTTACCCGTATAATTATAAGAAACTTGATATCACAGGTTTGTCATTTTGTGCTGCTTTTGTTGAACATTTTCTAGTTAATGGTCTGCGAACTAAATTGATGACCGCAAAACAAATACCTTCTTGTTGTTGTTTTGTATTGTGGCTTCTTCATTACGTTTGGTAGGTCGTTTATGCAAACAACAAACATGAGTTTCATTTTATCTCATTCTCCCATTCCTCTTTTATTAGGATGTTTATTTAACTTCTCAGAAATGGTGCATGGGAGGGAATGAGAGCTGAGATGGTTATACAAAGTGCGTCGAGGAAATGTTTTGAAATTGTCGCCTTAATGAGCCGTATCTTACGGTTGAAAATTGCGTAAGAGAGAATTGACGAGAAAGTGTAGATTCGTGGCTAGAATGTACGAGCCGAACGAGTACATTTTAGTCGCGAATCTACACTTTAGAGTCTATAATTTTATAAGTCTCTTTACCAAGTAAGTTGCGATGCTAATAGCTATTTTGAGTAATATAACCAATAGTGTCAATTGTGCCTTTAAATGTAGTCTATAAGTTAACTTGTAATTTAAAGGAAGGGCTTTTTTATTTTTTATTTGTTGTATACTGCTGGTGCAATTTTTCTACGACAGCTTTTCAAAATGGTCGGTACAAGTACAAAACTTACGTACAAACAGGTCTGTGCCAATTTAGTTCGTGAGCAAATCGTGTTAACAACGTTCTGAAGAAGAAAACAAAAACCTAAAAGTCGCCTGTTGTCTTCCCTTCATTTCTCTGTGTATGAATTCTTCTGACTCAGCCGCATCTTCCTTTTCTGGATCGATTTTCTTCTGACATCTTTCGCATTATCTGAGACTTGCCCCGATTATGGAACTAAAACAAAATGAAAATGCTGCGTGCCCGTAGCTGATTGGTGTCTTGAGAATTAAAAGTCGATTACAGCATTGAGGGGAATACGTCTGAAATACAATGAGAAATCAAGAGGTTTATTGTTAACATAAAAAGTCATTCACCCGTGCTTGAATTTATATGTAAACTCATCGAAGAAGGCTATGAAAGCCCGAAGCAGTGAAGAGACACTTCATTTGAAGTAAAATCCTCAAATGCAAGTAATTTCTGCCTAAAAAAACCCCGCTAGAAACACAATGGTTAATTCGATGCCGTCGGTTTTAATCGATGTTTTAATGTTATATGAATCCCCTAGCGACTATAAAGCAGTTTAGGGAAATTTGTTACTCTATCACACGGTAAGTTGTTTGGGTTTACGTGCTCTTCAAGCAATATTGTTCTAATAGAAAATGCCACAGGTTACAAACTAACGAAGCTTGATTATGTGTTAAACTTTATTTTTGATTTTCGTTTTGCGAATTTATTTACAAACACCCAATGTATGACAGTGGAATGAAAATGTATAATCCGAAATACCTGACCATATCGTAGGCAAAAACCAAGTACATCGTTGGGTTAATGTTCATGTTGTTTATTTTCCTTCCTGCGTGATTCAGACTTAATGATCTTAATTGTCAATATCCATACAATGTGATGTACCGAAATACCGTTCAAACTTCATAATACTTGCATTATTCGGACTTTGATTTTACGTAAACCAAAAGATGCCATTATCAATGACTTTGAAACTCAAATGACAACCATTAGTGTGTAAATGTACACACTGAGTAGGTATCATATAAACTATTAAGTACGTTGACAAAGTACGCTAGCTGAGATTTATACGCGTCATTAACAGCGAGGTTTCAGCTTCCTGTCACCAAGACAGGTTATGGTGCTTATATGTATGTACCATCATGGTGTTGGGCTGGGGCCATGAAAGTTATGTATAAAGGCCTTAGTCGTCTTCGTATGGTCTGGCTGTATAAACCGGTCATCGGGTGTTAATGTGCACTAAGGCCATTGATCCATAGGATTTGCGTTCATGGTTTCGTCAACGTAGCGGAGCCACAGGCTGGGTCGGAGGTCAGCGGTGAGGAGTGATGAGGACTCGAACTCCTCCATGAATATGTCAGCTAGAACCGGGGATATAGGGGATCCCATGGAGGTCCCAGCTGTCTGCTCGTAGTACTTGCCCTGGAATTGAAAACAACTGGAGGAAACGCATGTGTAAAGCAAATCATGAATCTGGTCAGGTGAAAGACCAGTACGATCAGGGAGGGATGGGTCATGTGATAATCTCTCCTTGGCCAAGAAGCAAGCTTCATCAGTGGGCACATTGGTGAAGAGAGATTCCACATCAAAACTTACGTTGACGACACCTTTGTCGTGTGGCCCCACGGTCAGGACTCTCTCCATGAATTTCTGCAGTACCTCAACCAACAACACTCCAGTATCAAGTTCACCATGGAGCAAGAACATTCCGGAAAGTTACCCTTTCTGGATGTTCTCATTACAAGAAACCAAGACGGCACCCTACATCACAGCATTTACCGGAAACCCACCCACACCGACCGCTACCTGCATCAGCGGTCTTTCCATCATCCAGCCATCAAGTCGTCAGTCAACCGTGCGCTGGTTCAACGGGCTTATACCATTTGTGATCCGGATAGCCTCCAGCATGAGTTGCAGCACATCACCACTTCTCTACAGCGGAATGGATACAACGCCAAGCAAGTCAAGACTAGCAAGCCCGTCCCCCCCGACCAAAGGGTCTCCTATACCCAAGGTCAAACACACACACCCACAGTTAGTTTACCATACCTAGGTCCCCCCTCTCATCGCCTCCAACGCATCTTCAAGGAAGCAGGTATCAAGGTGTATCACTCCGCCCCGAAGAAACTCCATGGCTCTCTCCAATCGCACAAGGACAAGAAGGACCCCTCCGCCCGTGCCGGAGTCTATCGCATTCCATGCGAATGTGGTAAGGTTTATGTCGGGGAAACCGGGCGTAACCTTCCCACTAGACTTAAGGAACACCGAGCACACGGAAGGAGGGGGGACTTCGATAAATCCGCCATCGTCAAGCATTCCCACATCGCTGACCACCGAGTGAACTGGGATGCTGCTGAGATCATCGCTCCCATCCAGGCGTGGCACCCTAGACGCATTAGAGAGGCCATCGAGATCCACAAGCATGACACCGTACCCCAAGACATCGGCTTCCACATCAGTGACATCTGGCTCCCTCTTCTCCCGACCAATGGATCTTCTATATCCACGGTCACCCCCTAGGCCCCAACTATTAGACTGCTTTGGGTCATCTATACCCTCAGTCACCTAGGCCCCACACCCTCACTGTCCCCTGTGCTTGTTCCTACTGACACGGTTCAGTGAGCACACACCCCCCACACAACCCCCAAGGCTCCACAACAGGTTTCACCACGCATCATCGAGTTCACTTCCCGCCTACATTTCCCGCCTTCACGCATCACCGCTGATCCACCGCCTAGTACTTAAGCAGCATGCAGCATCAGAGTCCAGCATTCTCCAGAAGACGATCAGAGCATACTGATCGAAACGTCGAGTTAACCCAACGGTTCTTTTCAGAACCACCCCAACTCATTTAGAGATTGTTATTACATGGTGTTACCGCAAACTCTTCTATATCTTATCTCCACCATGCAAAGTTTCAAATCCTACAAATACAGCTACAAAAGCACAATGCAAACTCGCATGTTGGCAAAAGTTTGCAAGACTGCTGTATGTTTAGATCTTGTGCGAACATTGAGAGATCATTCAACGCTCATTATTGTTCGTGTAAAATGGTAGCATTGTTTTGACATCATAATCATGTTTGAAGGCACTGGCTACGTTAATTGTCAAAGACCAGTATTATCACTTGGTGTATCTAAACATAATATGCATACAATAATAAACCTGTGAAAATGTGGACTCAGTTGGTTATCGAAAGTTGCAAGAGAATTACGAGAGAGAAAAAACACCTATAATGAACAAAATATGTGTGATTTCAGATGCCTAATAAAAGGCTTCAGCTGAATTGTTTTATTATTTTAATGATAAATTACTTTTTCTCAAAAACCACGTTACTTCAGAGGGACCCGTTTCTTTCAATGTTACAGTTTTGCTCGTATATCTCTTCCTTGCTAGTTACAAAGTATGTTTTTATGCCAACTATTATTTTAAGCAACTACCATCAGTGTCCAGTGCCTTGAATGCCATTGTACAATGTCTTAAGATATGCAAATCCCTGCCTGCTCTATCATAACAAAAAACATCTAAACTTCTTCTCCTCTCTCTCCCTCTTCCTCTCGCTTTCTCACCCAGATGTCTTGATGAGAAAGAAGCTCTTAAAGTCTTCCCTTTACTCCATCTCAAGAACCAGTCTCTAATTAACTTGACTGCTCAGTCGCCTTTTTCATATTTATTGTCTTTGTCGTCAAGCGTAATCCACTCACGGGTTGTTTGGCCCAGTTTTTCTCTGCTTTGTTTTATCGCGTGTCATTTGATATTTGAGACGCTTGATAACTGTTGGCACGCGCGTGAATCTTTGGGAGAGTGAAGCCGCCTGCAATTAAAGATGATGACGTAGGTATCCAAGATACGTTGAAGATTGTTTTCTGCTACTGCTACACGACACCGACTCAATGTCATATCTGATATTGAAAACGACCACTAAGTCATACTCTACCCCTGTCAAACCGCTCAAATTGATAAAGTTGGATTTACAATATTTCAAAGCAAACTTCTTGTGGTGTTGTTAACGACTTGATAGTTTTGGCTTTAGAGCTACCATAAAGCCAGTTTGTGATACGGTGGAAACAATATAATACATCTGTGTACTCCGAAACTAACCAGAGCATTTCTATACTGTCCACCATGACTTCAAAAAGGCGATAATGGTGATAGTTGTGGATAAATTGTTGGCCAGAATGAAAGGCAAGCATTTACCCACCTGGCTTTCCGATCCGTCAATGTTTACCAATGATCAACAGTGGACTTTTTTCCCGTGCAGTTCAACCTACTTTCACACCACAAATTATTTCACTTCAGTTTAACCTTTTAGTGCAGTGGGATATTTGGAATGCGTACCCAGGTCTGCAGGTCAGCAATGTACCGACAATTGCCTCCTTTGAAATCCAGACCCGATTAGATTTTCCCTCAAAGTTGCAGCACAACCTTCTAAGTCTTGTTAGCTTTTACTATCATTTTCACGGGAATGTTCTTGTTGTCAGGGTACCCAACTGTACATTATGAGCATTTTTCTGACAATCGTTTTTGTATCTCCACATAACCAAGAATTATACACACACGAACACAAAATAGTTGACAAAAACAAAGCTAGGTTAAACAAATGTTATGAACTGTTTCCTCAAAACAAAACTTTATGTAAGTTTATACATCCAAATAATATTGTGATGCAGGAAGTCCAGGCTCTGTGGTTATTCCGTAAACTTGTGATGTCACAGGTGACATATTCTATGATTTTACAAAATAAAAATAAATCAACTATGACTTAAATCGGGTCCAAATTCACACAGTTACACATAAAGGTAAATGGAGGGGAAGAACTAAATACACGTCCGGTTTTTTTTCTTCACAAAACTTAGTTCAGGATGTCGTCACAGGAGGGTGAGACACTGCAAAAGTGTGTAGTGGCGTTGGTTTAAATACAATATGGACACATTTGGTAAATGTCAAAGACCAGTATTTCACTTGGTGTATCCCAACTAATGCAACAAATGAAAAATCTGTGAAATTTTCTTTCAATTAGTAGTTAAAAGAGAATAATGAAAGAAAATGCGATATTGAAACCAATCCTGTGTTGTTATGGCCCAGGCCTGAAAATAATAATAATTATGATACGTTATTTCAGAGGGAGCTATCAACAGATATCCATCGCTCATTATACCAAGTAAGTTTATTTTGATTAATTACCAATAGTGTCCATCAGTGCCTTTAGCGACATAAGCCCATGGGTGCTCAAACAACTTGCACTGCAGACGCCTGATTTCAGGCAAGTTCTATGTGGTATCTCCCAAAGCGTTACGACGTTCCCGGTATCTCATAAAGTGTTATCAATGATGACGTTTTGCTTTCTGTGCCCCAACTATCTAATTAACTCTCTTCCATAGGCGTTCGGTGCATTGAGGATTTCAGTTCGCTTTATGAACAGGCATTATGGTCATGGGTTCAAATCCCACCTGAGTAGTATGCCTATATTCTAAAATCACATACAGTGCTAATAACGTCAGTGCAGGGTAAAGTATAATTTAAATAGAGGTTCCAAACAAATATTTTCAAACCAATGACGGATCAAATGGCGTAAAAAAAATATTAAAAAAACGTTTTTGGTTCGAGAATAAGTAACTGGTTGAATTTTAAATGAAGTTATTGTTGTTGCTGTTGTTGTTTGGGCTATTTTTCTTGTTATTGATGTTGGTGTTGGGGGTTCAAAAAAACACAAATTAGACTGTAAAGGCCGAGAGATACTCCGCATGAAGTCGAATCCCATGGGGATTATGCACGTCATTATTACGTAGTTATCATACAGACCTTTATCAGAGACCCGACGGGCGTCTTAAATTGCTCATTACACTCCAAACATTGTGTAGATTCTCAACATATTTTTTTAAGCATAATTTTTGTACCAAAGTTTTCACATGTTTAACCTAACAAATGTATAGATTGTTGCATGTGTGGTTGAACACTCTAGTCCATGGGAGTTGGTGTCAAAAATGTTTTAATGTTTATCATTAAAAACATGTTTAAAGAGTGGTTTATACAACATGTATTCAAAAACATACTTCATTCAAAAATGTTCGGCACATTACAACATGTGTGCCAAGTCTCAACATAAAATTTGTTTGATTAAAATCTCCAGTCGACATATTATTTTCCCAGTTGTGTTTGACGCATGACTTATAAATTGGACCAGGTGGTCAGTTCTAAGTTTGGTTTGTTTTTCGTCAAGCAGAAATCAGGTTGGTTTGAAAAATATTTGAGAAAAAAAGTTCTTTGTAGGGGGGAAAAAATAGTTCTCTTAATGTTTGACTTACAAATGTATACAATTTTACCAAGGTTGAACACAAAGTATATTACTTTGCAGATAAATCACCATCACTTATTTTGATTGCTGCAACCAAAATAAACAGTAGAACCAGCCTAAAAAAACACCCACAGGTTTTCGTTCAATTAAAAAGTTTGTTGATTTTTGTTGACGGGTTATAGTCGAATGGTATAATGTAATCCAGGGGTTTGTTCATCACTCAAATTGCATCATGTTTTTTTGTCCATTTCGTCAGTTTGCATTTATACTGCACGCACGGTGTTGTTGTGTTGCCTTCGTTATTTTGAGGAAGCCGTGGATGTTAGGTCGAGTGCACACTGAAGCATACAGAATAGCCCACACGACACATTCTCCTAGACCCATCCTCAGGGGAAATTGCCGCTCCAAGACGATGTTTTGTTTATCATCCCACAAAAGCTTTCTCATGTGTCTTATAGGTTGATTTGTCTGAGCAGCATTTATTCGATTTAAAATACTGAAAATTTGATTGTTATATTTGGCCTAGTATTGCATCGGAACGAGAAACAGACCAAGTTTGAAACAATTCTAGGACATGAAATGTTTGGCGTTAAACTTTTGGATAATCACTCGGAGACCTCGTTGTTGTTGTTGTTATTGTTTTTGTGTATGTTGTTTTATGCTGTTGTTGCTGTCGTCTCTGCTGTTGTTGATGTTGTTGTTGATGCTTCTGATGTTTTGTTGCGATTGTCATCGCTGTTGCTTTCCTCGTCGTCGTTTTCGTCGTCGCTGCTGCTCATGTATTTGTCATTGCCGCTGTTGATGCTGCTGTTGTTGCTGTTCTTCTTCTTCTTGGTGTTGTTGTTTTACACCTTAAGATGCACCTTAAAGAATGAATGTAACATTTCACAACCTAAAGTGTCAAAAGATGTCTGTAAATTGGCATTGAAGGAAGCTAAACCTAACAAACCATGGTCAACTTGTCTGTCGTTTAGAGATATGTTTCAGAATGCATGGGAATCCCCATAAACGAAAATACCTTGCTGCATTCATGAAATGTAAATCAATGGGAAAAATAGTTGTTTTGCGTACAGTTTTGTTGCTCAGAGCTTACATAGCAACAGCCGTAGGTGACTCTTTGTTTTGCTCGTTCTTTAAAGCACATAATTACTCCATGCACAGTGTGTACAAAGATAAAATAAGAAGAAAGGGCCAAATTGATTCATGTGTACTTATGTTTGCCCAAGTCGGCTTTTGTGTTATCAGGCAAAGTCCGCACATAAAAGATAAGACGTTACACAAGAAAAGGACGTCTTGTTTTTCTCCAATCGTTATCCCCCCTTCTGAGATCCAATTGCCCCTTCAAGAAAAGTCATTACCTGCCACTGTGGTTTGTTAATGATAAACCTTGGCTAGACCAATGAACAGCCGCAGTTTACAAACTGATTAATCACCAGCCTCTTACTGCGAAAATTACAATCCGTTGTCCCATTTAGAGGAAAACGAGGGAATTTTTCAAGTTGCTTGATGTCGTAAAATGCGTCATGAATATCATGTTTTCCCTCACGCTGAGTTTCCTCGTTAGAATTGTGACATGCTGAAAGTCTGCTGGAAATAAATTATTTTTGAGGGAATGGGATTCATTCATTTTGTAAGTGTTTTTCTTCAACAAAATTATAGTATTATGTCACCCAGCAAGTTTCATGGCGTGTCGTAGGACTGCACTAATTATAGACAAATATTTGATTTCGAGACCTCAGATTTAGAACTTGAGGTCTCGAAAACCCGTTTTAAACCTGCACAATATCCATTGCAAAACTAGCACATAGTTAACCACTGAATATGATGATGCTTTCGAAGTTTGGTTTGTAAAGGTACACGTTTGGTAATTGCCAAATACCAGTGTTTTAACACTGGTATTGCCAAATACCAGTGTTTTAACACTGGCTCTGATTGTTAAAACAATCATAGCCATAAAATAACAAACCTGTGAAAATTTGGGCTCAATCGGTCATCGAAGTTGCGAGAAATGATGAAAGATAAAACACCCTTGTTGGACGAATTTGTGTGCTTTCAGGAATAAAAGACTTCTAGCTAGAAGTCTTATATTTTTTTAGTAAGAAATTACCTCTTTCTCATAAACTACATTACTTCAGAGGGATTCGTTTCCCACAATGTTTTATACTATCAACAGCTCGCCAACGCTCGTTACCAAGTCAGTTTTTAGTTTAATATTTGTTTTGAGTAGTAACCAAACGTATCTCCCCTTTAACATTAATGAATAGTAATTTATTATGCGCCTTTTAAACATTGCTACCAGCTCGAACTTGTGTCAGTGTGGCCACAAACCACAAACCATCAGCCGCATCATTCTTGACTGCTCTGACTTCAGACCACCAATAGGCAAGCAGGGACTCGGAGACCTTGATGAGGGTACCATCAAGTAGCTTGAAGTCACTAAACTACCAAATTCATTTTATTCAATGTTCACTTTGGTCTAGAGATCAAACGAAAGAAGAACATTGTATCAGAGTGCATCCTACTATTACTACCCTTGTTCATTACATTCCAGAATCAATTTCAACTCCTTAGGAGTATGCAGCACCGGTAGCCATCTTGACGTACAGATTGTTTTAGTAGAATTCAAATCAGCAATCTTTACTATTGAAGGTTCCCAATTACCCATGGGTGACGCAGCTATCGGAGCTTTATAGTTCCATCTCTAGTAAATGATGGGACTTAACTAACATTTCAGAAGACTGATGAACTTTCCGTTTAAGGCATCTGACACATCTGGTAATTACTCAAAATATATACTAGCATAAAGCTTACTTGGTAACGAGCAACTGAAAGCTCTTGACTATAAAACACTGAGGGAAACGAAGTATCATAGTAAGTTTTTGAGAAAGAGGTAATTTGACACAAAAATACAGGCATCTGAAAACAATTTTTTCAATGTTATTGTGTTCTTGCTAGTTTTCACAGATTTGCTATTTTGTGCAAACATGTTGGGATACATCAAGTGTCTTTGACAATACAAAACTTGTCCCATACCTTGAAAGTAAGCTGTTTCACAGTAATGCTCGGTTAGCGACTATATCTTCCCACACTTCGTTTTTTGCATGTCCTTTTGATACAAACTAAAAACAGTTTTCACAATCAGAACCAGTTAAGTTCTCAACACATTCATGTACAATGTACAACTATAGTATCGAGGAATCAAGTCATTAATTACAATACAATTTACTTCTCAAATATACTTACCAATACACCTCCACAAACAGCTACTTTAGTTTAAAACCAGTAACCCCCTTTCAATATTTCAAATTAATTTCGAGACCACTGTATAGACTTGATTAATAAACCACCCCTTTCCCCTCTCCAATTCGTTCTGAACTGAAGTGAATTAACAGGAACCTCCAAATGACAGGAAACAGAACGTTTGCAAAATGTGTCGCTAGATTCACCAGTGGATTATTAAATAAAAAACTCCACCACATGATAAACTTGTCAGTATTAATGTTGCCTTCCAATCCAAAACAAATATCAGAGTGTTTTGAAAGGATTGCACGTTTCTCCCGATACAGTTAACTTTAATCTGGATAACAAATTAATAATCAGGAAGGGGGAAGTTGGAAGTGGTTAAACGAACGAGCGGTTCCTGTTGACGCTAAGGGAAAGTATTGATAAAGTTTAGCCATGTGACAGGAGAAGTCACATAGGGAGCCCTTCGGGATGTTGTAAAATCTTGGCATCAAAATATCTGGCAGCACACCTCGTCTTAAGAAAACAGAGTTTTGATCTTTGTTTGTAGAAGACGATCCTGGGGATTTCGTTTTGAGAAAGTCGCAAACCTTTTTGCTGTTGTTGTTTTGCAGTATTGACTGACGTTACGGTTTGCCAATGCAGTGTCAACATTAGTTTAAAATCAATGATATCAATGTGCTGTGGACAGAAAACTATTGAGCATTTTGTTGGGAGTGTAGTTGGGGTTTAAGGAGCTGACTGTGGACATAATATTGAGATTTGAGTTTCAAGGTATTATACAAAGGTTTGCACTATATGAAACGTTACTCTAAAACATTCAATTGTTATTCAGCGTGAAGCATGTTCAATTTGATTTTAAAGTAGACACAACGTACGGAGGTTGACAGTTTGTTCTGTCAAACAGCCACTAGCATTGTTACCAATGGGGGAAAGTAATTTTAATTCTTTGTTGTGGTACTAAGTTGAACTAGTCAATGAGTGACACAAAACCATGGTTTAGGTCTGGGTCTGTTAAAGTGGGGAAAATACTTTGGAGCTACCAAATAACCTTTGCTTACCTCAATTTTCGCACACGAAAATGAAGTTGCGTGAAATCTAACTGTGAATAAAACTCCAAGGCAAATTTTATTAAACAAAGTGGGTCTTCTGTGTGCGCGTGCCGGCCCTTCTTTGGCAAAACAGCCTCACTCGAAAAACAAAAAATTGACATAAAGAAGCAGGGCCCACAGAAATAAGCTGATTTGCGATAAAACGAGAAGAAAGTGTATAAGAAATGATTGATGTAGGAAGAGCCATATTCACATCCATACATAGTATGCTCTTTGAACTTTGAAATGAAAAAAAAAACACGCCCATTTTACCGAGTAGTGGTTTTGAGTTGGGGTGTTTTGCCATGGAAGATTCTACCGAGTCAAAATACTCAAGGTTACAAATTCCTGTTGTGGCATTTGCGTCCCTGAGCAAGACTATCCTTCACTTTAATTGCATGTCAACAAGTTGAAGATGAGTATCAGTGACGGCCCATAATTCCATAGTGTGATTGATGAGAAACTGTTGCGCTGCTAGGTGTGTTTTTGTTGTAGGTTGTGAGCGAGCGTTCTAGTTCACCGCTGGTGTTGGCAGCAGCAGAGTGTTGGTTCGATACCTAGTCATGACATTTGTTCTCTTGAGCAAAGCACTCAGCCATAATTAAAGACATTGGACACTTTTGGTAATTGTCAAAGACCAGTTTTCTCACTTGGTGTATCTCAACGTATGCATAGAATAAACAAACCTGTGAAAATTTGAGCTCAATTGGTCGTTGAAGTTGCGAGATCACAATGAAAGAAAAAAAAACATTGTCACACGAAGTTGTATGCTTTCAGATGCTTGATTTCGAGACCTCAAATTCTAAATCTGAAGTCTCGAAATCAAATTCGTGGGAAAACTACATCTTTCTCAAAAACTATATACGTTACTTCAGAGGGAGCCGTTTCTCACATTGTTTCATACCATCAACAACTCCACATTACTTGTTACCAAATAAGGTTTTATGCTAATAATTTTTTTTGAGTACTTACCAAAAGTGTCCACTGCCTATAAAACTTAAACAAAAGTTCTAAAAGTAGTTGGTTTTAACAGTATAGTTTGTGTAGCTTTGTAACTTGAATAAAATTCCCTCTCCAGGAAAAACAATATTCAAGGCTCCTTTATAGCTAATGCTACCCATCATACACCTTACGGACTGTAGAGAGGGTAACCCCTGTTTCAGCCCGATGAGTATGGCAGTGTGCTCCTGGTGAAAGTTGATTTGTGGGAAAGTTGATCTAGCACAAATCAGTATAGTAAGTGAACATTTCACTCTCTTGTTCGAGTGGTGTCAGTTTCACTCTTTAAAGATTGAAAGTCAATCTGTGTCACTCTTTTTGAGTGAAATTTGAACGAACTTCCCCCTCATCGGATTGATCGTACCCGCCTGTCACATTCTTGAAAGAGTTGTCTGCTGTATGGCTCTTTGAAAGAGTGGCGGACAAAACGATTTTATTTTTACTCTTTTACTAGCCTTGCTCAAGGCAGTCGCATTATTCGCTCCGAAAAGACGCAGCTGTAAACCCACCCGCCGTATACCCTGTGCATGGTGTGTGCGATCACACCGAATGACCCACCCGTATACACACTGTCACATCGCACGAATACTGTTCACACAAGTCATCGCACTCGTACACCACTAACCGCATGCGGAGGCCGTCAGGCCGACAGCCTTGTCGGGTCTGTATCTTCCCGTTTTAATGTGTTGTATTGAAAAAATTCCAATAGTGGACGAAATTGGGGAGGCTCTAGGATATGCTAGTATGCAGCTCATGAATATGTATATCGTTCGTCAGACCTATCAGACAACACAGGATGTGAGGCAAATGAATTATTCATTTTGACGTCCAATCACGCACTTCCCTTATCACGACCTTTGGACCCTATCATGCGTCCGTGGTGGTGGTGTGTGAGGTAAACATGTCTCGTCTTTCGCGGGCATTATGGTAATGAGCTGACCGTGGGAATTCTTCGCTTATTATAGTAATGAGGTCAGTGGCTTCAACACAGATCCTACAAGGCTGTCGGCCTGACGGCCTCCGCATGCGGATAGTGTACGGGGGCATCGTGTCGTGCGATGTTACGCACAGTGAATACGGGTGGGTTTTACGCACAATGAATACGGGTGGGTTTTTATACAGCGGCGGTCTTTTTTCGGAGTGATTAATTCGACTGCCTTGAGCAAGGCTACTCTTTTACATTATAGTATAGTCGGTGCTTTCCCTCGAGTCCTGCAGACAGAACCCATAGCAAACTACTTGATGTGATTCGAACCCACGATGCCCAATTTTAGAGATGTTTTAATCACTAATAGTAGACTCAGAGCACTCAGAGTGTTTCAGGAGATTCTATGAGAAGCTAAACAGGCGATGTTTAACCGAGTCTGCCGCCCTCTGTCGAAATACTTACACAGATGATGGCGATGGGGGGCTTGGCCAGGGGCCGGGTGGGGAGGTGTTGATACTCCACATGCACGATCAGCAGATTGGTTGTTACGGAGCAAATTTTGTTTGATTACATGCAGTTATCTATGTTTTAAAAAATCATGAAGAGCGCTTTAAAAGAAGCCTCGTTTTGGGATAGCACATTTTGATTGCCTGATGATGTCAGGAAAAATGAAAGTTATGATGGGCTTCGCTGGTAAGGGGGGGGGGTGGTGGATATATTACGTCCCTCATTCTGTGCCAGTATTACTGTCTAATCAGTAAATCCAACACATGTTACCATTATTCAACAGAGGGCGGTGTGTTCTGGAGCCTTCAGTCCATATTATTTCAAGATGATTTTTTGTAGTTTGTCGAGTAATGATTATTTTATTATGACAAATTTACTTCAACTCAGCATTCTGGAAACTTTAAAATGATGCAAAGACCCGACAAGAAATTTTGTGAAAGTGTGGAAAAGATGGAATTAAAAACTCATTTCAAAGTCGGTTGGTTGCGAGTAGGACTATTTTCCTCGATATACCCAGAACTTCTATAAGTTCTCTAAACCTGTCATGAGGCTTTAAATGTCAAGGTCAATTTCAATTTGCTATAAAGAACACTTGATCCCTTCTTTATAGAAACTGTGGAAGAGTAATACGGATGATGATTATGGAGCGCATGCAGTTTGTCAATTAGTTGTGAAACGTTTTTTTGAAATGTTTTTACACAAAAATACTTTACTGGTATGTAATCCATGAAAAGGATTTAGCAACACTTTCTATATTTTACATCTAATTCCTTTAAACCATGATGATGACATGTCAATGATTGGATCAATTTCTTATTTAAACAGCTTTGTTTAAGGACGAAATAAAAATGAAGACAACACGCAAATGAAGACGAGTATACCGCACAAATTTAAAACCGTGACTTGTTCAGCTTTTTTTTCCTTTGCATCAAGAATATTTACATACCTTCGAGTATAAAATGTAATCATAGGTATCAATAGACCTTTATCATGGTGCAGCCCACTTCATTTCCCCCCATTGATAACAATGTAACCAAACCGAGGCTGAAAGAACAAAATAGTCTGGTTCCTATATGCATAATGATTATTAGGATTCGTTATTGTTATTCGATACAAGAAACACGACAAAGATGGAGGCAGCATGATAAATGTCTTGATAGATTAATAAGTGTCGCTTTATACTATTCAGCTGATGCTATACTTACCGAGAAAGTTTGTTTTGTCATTAACTTTAAGAGTGAATACGAAACATTTTATTCCCTTTATTTAAACACCAAATCATCTTCACCTTTTATAATAATCTAACCATTTAATACGGAAAGGATGTAAGCAAAACAGTAAACCAAACAATTAATTATGTTTATTTCAGAACCCCATAATTCGGGTACGGAGTTGGGGGCTGACGGGTTAAACATAATAATTAGACAAAATAACACACACAAATTAATTACCATCAGAGTTTTACAGTTTAAACAAAAGCTAAATACAACAAAAAAGGTTCTTACCAACTAACTGCGTATAATTATTGTATACATTCAAGAATTAGTTATAAAAGACCTATGATTTAGAAAGAGAAACAGAGTAAAAGTATGTTAATAAACAATGTTTTCTAATAGTTAATTAAATAACGGACTATAAACTTTATATTTTCTTGGTAAAATTCGACAAATATGAGCTTCCTATTTAATTTCCACGCTTTCGAATTAAAGTTGTTTTGCCTCTCCAGTTGTTACTGCGTTTCAAATGCAGAACTCGGCTATTGAATTTCGTTTTTAATCGAGTCAAATTCCTTTAGCACTCTGTTCAGTTTAGCGTATCGTCATTCTTTTTCGTGACACACACGTCTCAAGAAGCGTCTGCGAATTTGAATGCTGCTTTGATAATTGTTAAATTATGTGATTGTTTTGTTAAATCAAATGACGCAACATTACATTTGAATAATCATACAACGAAATTGAATGACCCTTTTCAGTAGCATTCAATTTCTTGCGAATTAGAATAGCTTGGTGGTTAAATTGGCTGCTCATTTGCCGAAACTGACCGAGAATACTTATATAATACCATAAGATTGTCAACAGATTGTCTTTGCGAATTCTGAGTAAAAGTTAATTTCAATCCCCTTAACAATGACTACCATACAAATTAAGAAAATGGTTAACCTTAATAACTGGAACTGAAGGGAAAAAATGTCAATAGGCCTGCTTTAAACATCGCACCTTTGCCGGTGTACCAATGAACTCTGTCCGCCGGAGATCCGGCCCCCATGGGAAATTACCATGGGCTGGCCTCAAGCCGCTGGAGGAGGAGGATTTAAAAGAGGGCGCTATCAGAAGAAGTTTGTACACAGTTTGCCATATGGGAGGTGGGGGGGGGGGCAGGTCTCCGGGGGATAGAATCTCCTTCCACACCGTGTCGAACTTTGATGATTTTCGCGCGGCAAATAAAAAAGGCACCGGACACCTTTTGTAGGTGACAAAGACCAGTATTCTCACTTGGTGTATCCCAACCAAAAATGTATATAGAAAAGAACTGTGAACAGATTGGATTTCAGATGCTTAAACAAGGCTTCAAACCAATCTTCCCGAAAGACTAAGACAGAAATTAAAACTTATTATTCGAACGCAATATTCTACTCGTTGAAGGTTTTCCCCTATATTTCGAATGAAAGTTAATTTCACCATAAAATATGTTAAAACTACAGGATTACGACCAATCGACGATTTTGCCATAACCCACGGGCGGTGTATCGTATGTCAAAGCATTATTCCTCCATGGTAAGTGTATTATGAACTAATCCATTACATTCACATTACGGATTCATTTCTTGGACTCTTTAGCAACTGATCTTCTTTCCTCTGTTGAGAGACCGCTTCCTTCCTCTTATCTCTCCGTGTCTTGTGGAGTTTGACAACAACAGCAATGATGACAAGAATCAAAATCAACAGCACACAGCCAGCTATTATCCCAACAACACCACCAATACCAAGACCAGGCACAACGTCCTCTATCTGAATGATAAATACATGTATAAACAAGTTTAGTTCATCACTAAGTTCTATGAATATCGGTTGTTGAATCCTTCAAGCAAAACATTAGCTACCTCTGCACCTTCTTTAGAAGTGGAGTTATGTTTAAAGGCACGGGACACTATTGGTAATTACTCAGAATAATTGTTAGCATAAAAACTTATTTGGTAACTAGCAATGGAGAGCTGTTGATAGTATAACACCTTGTGAGAAACGGCTCCCTCTGAAGTAATGAAGTTTTTGAGAAGGAGTCAATTTGTCACTCAAATAATAAACAACTTCAGCTGAAGCCTTTTATTGTGCATCTGAAAGTACCCAAATTTTGTGCACAAAGGTGTTTTTTGTCATTATTCTCTTGCAACTTCCAAATTTTCACAGGTTTGCTATTTTATGCATATGTTATGTTGGGATACATTAAGTGAGAATACTGGTCTTTGACAATTACCAACTAATGTACCCAGTGCCTTCAACATTATAAGTTATTTTTTCTTGTGACTGCGAGTTTTATTCATCTACGAGGACCAGGAAGTTCTTCAAAATTGACTTCCAACTTACCGGGCCGTTACAGATTGGTTCCTTTATTGTTCCCGCCACTGGAGTATAGAAATCTTGACCGCATGACGCAGTGTTTCCATTCCCATCTTTCACCGTGAAGTTCAGTTTGGGACAACAACATGGTGCTCTACATGGCGAGACAATAGTTTTAAAATTAACAAAAGGTGGAGTGATTGTAATCAATAGGAGACTTTTGGGACGCTAGGTGGCAGGCCATAACCAGGTAAATCCGTTGTTCACGGTAATGTGCCCATGCTCAGGACTACGTAACCGATTGACTAGTGTTCAGAAGTCTCCCATCCTGACATCTCTATCCCTTCAGTGCGCAAGAGTCCATTTGCCCTGCCACTTTGACAGCTGGCAATGCTTATCTAGATAGCTACAGTCATGTACCAGGGGTAAGCAATCTGAAAGCAACGCCTGTCTTCCAGATGGCCTAGAGCCAGGGGATGAACCCAGGAATATTTGCACAGGTGGGGTCAAGTGTGTCAAAAACTAACATTTCTTACACGACAGACAAAGGCTCGTTTGTGTACGAGTCAATGGGGAATTCCGTTGAGACAGCGGGCCAGTCTATGTTGTAAACAAATCCAGCAAGTAAACGACCTTGCCATGGCAACTCAAAAGAAACGTTATGTTTCTCAGGCTATTCTCTTGGAAGTCGGGGGAAAGGATTTTACCTTAATTCATTCGCAGAGAAATACAAACAAATTGAATGAATAATTTGAACGTCTTATACCTATAGATTGCTGTGACGTTACGGGCAGATCTCTCCTCATATTCTAAGGACTGACTGAGGCCAACTTGTGGATCAGGAAGAACCTCTATCAAAGACGTCTCATCTGTTGCTTGGATTCGAACCCACCACTCATGGAGGTGACAGTCGTTGGTCATCTGGTCTGCTGTGCAACCCCCTCCAGTGGCCAACACGGTGCAGGTTGGAGGAGTCAAGTCATTTACCTGATTGTGAGTAAAATGTTCAATTTCTGTTGATGTATACTTTGTAGGAAATATCACTCCCCAAAACAAACTCGTATTTATGCCTTATACCTAGTGGAATTACATTTCCAAAATATAAAACTTCGGCACACAACTTCTTCAAATTATGAAATAAGTCGTTATTTAATATTGATATTGCAATTTAAACACGTATTATTTAAAAACTTACTTCAGGAATAATTATGGGAGTTTCAACTACCGTCACATCAGCAGAGAGAATATTAACAGCCGGTGATAAAGAACCTGAAACGCTTAAAGTCACTTTCCTGGTGAGTGAAACCAAATTAATAAAAGGAAAAGCTTACAAAATGATTTTCGTTTTATGCAATTTCATTATCATTGACATTTTACTCTGATTTCAATCTCCACACAAAATACAACATAACAACAAATATTAGTAGTTAAATATAGCAATTAAATAAAAGTATAAGGAATAAAGTATAAGCAAATAAAAAATGCAGACAATAAAAGGTAATTTCAGTACACTAATCGATATGAAATTTACACTAAAAATCTGTTACACTCAGGAACAAATAAAGGCAGTGGACACTATTGGTAATTACTCAAAATAATTGTTAGCATAAAAAACTTACTTGGTAACAAGCAATGAAGAGCTGTTATAAAACATTGTGAGAAACGGCTCCCTCTGAAGTAACGTAGTTTTCGAGAAAGAAGTAATTTCCCACTAAAATAGTAAAAGACTTCTGGCCAGAAGCCTTTATTACTATCTGAAAGCACACTAACTTGTACAACAAGGATGTTTTTTCTTTCTTGAGAGCCACAACTTCGTGTGACGGGTGTTTTTTTCTTCCACTATTATCTCGCAACTTCGGTGACCAATGAGTTCAAATGTTCACAGGTCTGCTATTTTGTGCATTATGTTGAGATACACCAAGTGAGAAGACTGGTCTTTGACAATTACCAAAGGTGTCCAGTGACTTTAAGAAACAACAAAATAAACAAATCTACCTACGCAGTAACACCAATCGTTGCATTGTCATCAGCACGAACAATCACCACGCCCTCTTGTGTCTGTCCAGATGCCAACTCCATGGTCAATGGTTCAACAGTAGCGTCCAATACTTGTTCTGTTGTTACATTGAGTTCTACTGCACCTCTATTTGCCCCGATAGATACACTGATGTCCATGGTGTCTGCTGGTCCTTTGTTTGTAACTCTAAATGTCAACCTACCTTCGCTTCCTTGATAAACCTCATCTGTACGAAATAGTGGAATGGATTTTTAATAGCCTACAGGAATTGTGTTTACGTCAGATTTTTGCTCTTGTCAAACAAATTAGTGTAAACGAAAAGCAGCCATTCAGATACGGTATACTTCCCCATTGCAACTTTGTTTCTGTGCATCAAAATTGCCACTGTTGTAGTGCTTTTCAATGGGGATTTGTTGTCTTTCTTAACTAATTCAAAAAGGGAATCCTTAAAAAAAACTATCAGGTAAATTTTGGAGGATGACAATTCAAAAGGCCTACTACAGAAGAAAGAAATTTACCCCTTTCAAGTTCAACAATAACAACCCTTTTTTCACGAGTCATCATTTTGTAAGAGCACAGAATACCTACTCAGACCTTTAAAAAAATGCTTGTTTAATACTCACCTATTGTATTATTTCCAATGACTTGTTCCAACTTGAAGTCAATAACTTGTACCTCTGTTGGGTCTGTCCGAAGGAATGAAGCGCCTTCATTGTCTACGCCAACAAGACTAACGAAAAATGCCTAAAATAAAAAAGAATCAGTATGAAAACAGGTACCTTTGTAATGTTGAGGAAAAAGAACAACGGTGATTTTGTATGTTTCATGCTTTTTTTTTCAGTTTTCCCGGGAATGCGGTTTTTTAGTTATTTCTTTTAATAAATATTTCAGTGGGGCACGTTATTTGTATGCCTCAAAAATCGCTTCGAAGGCTGAGAGATCCTTGAACAAGAGCTAGAGTTGTGAAATAAGAATACCTTGTTTGGAAGTGTCACATTAGCTACATAAAATCCTTGAATCCTTCCTGCAAGTGGTTCAACGACCCCAGTAAAGAGTGTCTCACGACCGGTGGTATCATGGAATCTAACTTCACCGATTGATCTGATCAGGTCTTGGGATGAGATCCGGATTTGAAGTGAGAGCTGAGCTCCTTGAGACAAAATCAACGAGAGACAAGGAATTGATATTATTTGATGGAACGTGTTTCTGAAGTTAACATTCGGGTTGTCATGTTGATAGCGAGACACAAATGGCTTTAACTGAAACGCTTGTCAGAATCCTTCAAGTTCTTCTGTTCAGAAACCACTAAAATTCACACAGTCATTGGAATCATGTCGATCTTTTTTTTCAAGCGAATGCAATGAGCAACCAATAATGAAATACAAGTGACGATGTACCTTTTGCAACTGTCACCTTAGTCCCAAGAATACATGTTTCTCAGAGTTGCTTAAAGAACACCAATTGTCTCCAAAGTACATGTGTACTCTTGCTCTAGACTGCGCAAGAGGAAATCGTATTGGCGGGAGTTGGAACTGGTAAACGGTACCTACCAGCGACTGGTAACCCCTCCAATGGATACGCAGTTTCTGATTGATCAACTTCCAAAAGGTCAAAGGTGAAACCAAGGAGGCTTCTTGCAGAGACGGTGACTTTGTACTCGGAGTCAGGATTCGATTTCTGTAGCTTGAGATTCCAGTTTCCTTTTGATCGCTGCAAGGAGGTGTTGAAACTAAATACAATCTGCTGGGCCGAACTGGTGAATATTTCTGCATGTAGGTCACTCGGGGATCCTTCGATTCCTAAAGTACAATAAACAAAGGAAAAATGTGTTTTGAGTAAAAATTTAATGGCATTAAAAACTTCCGTATGGACCCATTAACTGGATTGGTATAACGTTACTTACCCTGTGAGTTTGTAATATACACTACTGCGTCGTCCAGTGGACCGAAAATAGAGACTAGAAATTCAGGTATTGTAGTATCAACTGGTATCTCCACAGGGGTGGTGCTGTTTAGACTTAGCTTCAGTATTGTTACCTACATAAAAACCAACAAAGGTCAATAACATTATACGTTTGTTGATTTCATTTTTTTTTTTTTTTTCTTACATAATATACTTTTAAAAAGCTAAGGCCATCTACACTACTCGTTATAAAATAAAATATATTATATATTTTTACATAAATGGACATGTATTTGTTTGTACAATTGTTTATGCATCTGAGGAAGGTCCGGTTTGGATCGAAAGCTAAGACCATCTCCACTACTCATTATATATATTTTTATATCTTTATAATTATGTTAGATTCTAACACCTTGACAGAAAAACAAACCTGCAGTTTTTAAGTTTTCACCTATGTGTTGCCAATGATCGGACAATAAGTTCACGTCAAATAGCAACACGCCAACATTCATCTTTTACATGGTTTTGTTTATTATACTTACCTGTGATGCTCGAATATTACCCTGAATTACTCGTGTTAATTCTCGTATACCATCATTGTCTGTAAAGTAGATGTTTCCACCAGACTTTCTAGCGATTGTGAAATAAGAAGAGAACGGGGTACTGCTTGCTGAAAATATCAGAAAAATAAATAATTGAAAGTGAAAATCTTCTTGAACGCGAACTGTCCGTAGGATTCAAACTCTTCATACTTGGAGTATATAAACACATGAGGTTTGCGGCACACCATGTGTAAATCTCTTTTTAATAGTGTCGGTTCTGAGAAGAATCGGTGGGAACTATTACATCATGGTTGGATAATGGTAACTCAATTGCACATTACCTCTTTTACGACGTCTTGATGGACAACCCTCTGTCAGTACGAAATCCACTCTAATGAGACCTTTCTCCGCTATTAAAGCTTCAACGTCAGGGAGTTTGTCTTTATCTTTGTCTTCAGCATCAGTGAAGAGGTACACGATACTCCCATCCACACTTAAAGAACAAGACAATTGCTAAATAATAAATTAAATAAACGTCACAGCCGTGTAAGGTTTAAACCAAAATTAGTATACTTTATCCCCGAGGCAAATTTAACATCTATTATATCGTTGCGGTACCCGCTGCCAAAACATATGATTCGAACTGCCTCTAGCTACCGGGCAACCTCGGTAGTCTAGTTCGTATGACAATGCTCTGGAATTGCAAAGGCCGCGGGTTTAAATCCCACCCGAGTAATATGCCTGTGAATTATTTCAACAGAGCTCGTGAAAGTACTGGGGATCCAATGCTAACACACAATGGTCTGAGGGTAAAGCCAGACTTAAGTGCTAATTGGCACAACTACGTATGCAACAAACATAATACCCTTCATTTGGGAGACTTTGTAACGCTAGGTGGCAGCAGACTTGCCAGGTAGATGTCAATATTGTTTACGTAGTTTTGAACGTGCAGCACATTACTGGGAATATTACTCTTAGATTTACCTGGTAAGTCTGCTGCCATATTGCCACCCAGTCCAACAGCGCGTAGAACAAAGGTCACGTTTTGAGAATTTAAGAATGAAAAACTTCCCCATGTTGCTTAAAGGATGCATTTGCAACCCCTCGATGGTGTCAATCCTAACTCATACGTTTACAGTAACCAATTACCTAATTTACCTGTTTTGAATCCCAAGTTCAAGTCCGCTGTTGGCCAACTCTGGGCAATCACCGCCGCCAACTACAGTTAGACCACTGATGTACTGGATGCATTCCTCCGGATCGGTAGTCACAAATGCCGGACCAAATGCTTTAATACATAAAAACCATAGTCAATCAATCAATCAATCAAGCAATAAACCAATCAATCAATCAACCAATCAATCAGTCAACCGATCAGAAGAAATTTATACAGCACCAAAATCAATAAAACAAATTCAATTGCGCTCAAAACAGTTACATGATAATTATTACAATACACCTGATGAAAAAGATAACATATAACATTGAGCAGTTTATTGCAAACGTGAAAATTGTGAGCATCCGTGATGTGATTTGGAAGAGTGTTCATTCTTTGAAAACTGGTAAAGGAACACGTTTATGGCAAGCCATATGCCCAATAATTCGATAAACACTGTTTATCGCCGATAAACTAAGTTTATCGCCGATAAACACTGTTTATCGACCGATAAACATTGTTTTTCGAGAAAAACTCTGTTTATGAATTGATGAACTTAGTTTATCTCGATAAACACTGTTTTTCGCCGATAAACAGAGTTTATCGAGACACACAGTGTTTATCAACTGATAAACACAGTTTCACGCCGACGCCAGATGCCCAATAATTCGATAAACACTGTTTATCACTTGATAAACAGTGTTTATCGAAAAACTCTATTTATCGACTGACAAACACAGTTTTACGCCGACGCCAGATGCCCAGTAATTCGATAAACAGTGTTTATCAAGTGATAAACACTGTTTATCAAGTAATAAACACTGTTTATCGAAAAACTCTGTTTATCGACTGATAAACACTGTTTATCGACTGATAAACACTGTTTATCGAAAAACTATGTCTATCGACTGATAAACACAGTTTTACGCCGACTATGGCAAGCCATATGCCCAATAATTCGATAAACACTGTTTATCACCGATAAACAGTGTTTATCGCCGATAAACACTGTTTTTCGACCGATAAACAGAGTTTATCGAGATAAACAGTGTTAATCAACTGATAAACTTTGTTTATCGAAAAACTATGTTTATCGAGCGATAAACAGAGTTTTTCGAGGTGATAAACAGAGTTTTTCGATAAACACTGTTTATCAAGTGATAAACAGTGTTTATCGAAAAACTCTGTTTATCGACTGACAAACACAGTTTTACGCCGACGCCAGATGCCCAATAATTCGATAATAGGGTTTAATGCGTAACGCAGTAAACCGATTTAACACCAGGAAATATGCATAATTATAGTCAGGTTGCACAGTCGGGGCTATAAGCGATTGGGATTGTCAGGGCGCATTCAGACGTGGTTCCATTGTTCTTTTCAACCAACCAAAGCAATGCATTTGGGGAAAGGGTGCTTGTCTTTCTGGGAACCGTCATTGAATATTCTGCCACCGAGGAGTTAAGATAGATTGTATAGTTTCGCAAAATTCGGTACCTTCTTGGCAACTCGCTGGAAGTGGGAACCGCATTGAAGAAATCCAAGTGATACCTGATGAGGAGGGCGAAGATGGGCGGCTACAGAGAGTGGTGAAGCCGATGGCTTACTAGCCGGGCCAATCGGGTGAGTCGCTACATTTTCAGACCTAATGCTGGGGGGCAAGTACAGCCCCAACAGTAACGCTAGTAGGTAACACGAGTACCGTGAATACGGAAAGGTTTCAAACATCTAGTATGTATAAAGGGCCAATAATTGCGAACATCCCACAGATTAATAGTCAGGATATTTCACGGCCTTTACACGTAACTCGGGGTATAACGGGCCAACATTCTCAAAGCATGAGTACAGGTACACAAGGATAAGAAAGGGCGGACAATCATAATTTTTCTGGCAGCTTGCCGTTTAATATGAAAGTTAGTCAGAGCTTGTGTCAGTCAGGCCAATCAGGAATAAGTAAGCCTAGTAGTTTAGTGTACAACTTGGCAAACTCTAGTCAATATTCAGGGTATTCCATACATAACAGGGATGGGGCATGTAGTAGGTTAGGAGGGACATCATCTTCAATAGAACTGGGTGGTGCCCAACTTTCAAATGCAGGGTGCAAAATAAGTACAGTATAGGGAGCAGTTGCATGTGGGGGTCCATTGATTGCACAGCGGGCTCTTGAAGCATACCGATGGCGAATAACATGCAGCATATGAATTAACCATCAACTCCCTTTAATCCATTGATATCGGTTTGTAGCGAATTGGGCGAGGGCCTACCGCTAACCTTAAAATTTTTAAGATTATTCATAGCGAGTTTGTGGATTTTGCTGTGATCTTATAAAGAAGAGTGACCCTATAGTAGTACAAATAGCCTACCGCTAACCTTAAAATTTTTAAGATTATTCATAGCGAGTTTGTGGATTTCGCTGTGATCTTATAAAGCAGAGTGACCCTATATTAGTACAAATAGCGGTCAAGACACAATAATTCTTGCTGGCTGTAAACGAGGGGGGTTTTATAATATGGAAAGATAATAAACACAGGCGTCCAATTACTTCTATACATTACATGGACCTCTGCATTTTTTGACTTATGTAGCAGTGTATTTGCGAGCTCATCTCCATAGAACACATAGAATTATTGGAATAGTGTCAGATCGTACGCACAGAGAGCAGCAGCTCGTCCAATAAGGGGGGATGGCGCACTTTTAGAATGAGGCAGCAATTAACACCAGTTAGATCATGGGCATAATTGACGATGAATTATGGGCATTGCACGTCACAGCACCATGTGTTAATCAAGCTCTAGAACAAAGTGTACATAAAGAATAGAAGGGCAATACCAAGTTTCATTATGACCTTTCGGAATGATTGATCATTATTAGGCACTAAATGGCCAGCTTCCATAAATCAAGGGGTAGCCTATTGCATAATATTAAAATTAAAGACCTTTGCATCTTCTTCCATTGGTACATACGTATCTGGTATTTCATATGTTTAATGAATAGGGTGGTATAGATGGCCTTAGCTTTCGATCCAAACCGGACCTAGTTCAGAGGCATAAAACAAGTACAAACAAATACATATCCATTCATAGAAAAAGAGAGGGGAAATGGATTAAATGAAGAAAGAAGCGGGAGAGAAAGAAGCGGGAAAATAACAGCCAATCAAAGTTTCTATTTCAGAAACAATTGGTGGCTATGAACCAATACGAGTAGAGTGGCGAGGACAAAGGAGGTTTCATATGAAAGGATGGATTACTGGACCATAAAAGTGGTAAATGCATTGTTCGTTAACAATGCAGGGAAACATGACAGGGTAGAATTAGAGAACAAGTTGCATCATGATGCAATTAACAATGGTCAATTAATAGAGAAAAGCAAGATCAAAAGTACGATGGTATTAAAAATAGGTATGTGGAAAAAAGAAGGGGGGTTACTTACATGAGATAGTTATAGTAACAAATATATAGGACAACTTAAAAAAATTAATTTATACTTGAGTTACAGAATATAAACAACATTATAGTTCTCAAGCAGAAGTGAAGTGGGGGTAACGGGAAGTTATTTAACACCAGTGTTCAAGTTTAGTCCAAAGGGCTTGACTGTCTTGAGTTGGTGAATCCAGTGTGATTCTCTATGCTTGCAGTTATATTTCATATGTTCATAAATTGCACAAATGGGAGGATCCCACGGGTAGTTTCATTGTTTCTAAGATGAAAGAGGATTGTAGACGCTTGGACCCTCGGCAAGATTCAAGATGTTCCATTACATTTCCAGTGCTGAGCAGTCTGGTTAGTTTTTACCGCCAGTCTGCAAAATATTGAATTATTCGGTTGGGTCCTGAGGCGAATTAGAATAAATCTGCTTTATACTTGTTAAGTATAAAGAGTTACACGGTTCAATGGTTTGGCGGGAACATTGAATAGGACTGGGTGCGGTACCCAGGGTAAGGCTTATCTGGCTATGCTATCAATATACACGTTAAAGCTTTGTTAATTTAGTCTTTTTTAAGTCGTTTTATAGTTTAAGTATCATCGGTAACAGTAGCAGCTACCATAGCTTAGCAGGGAGGTCAGTACTAGCTTGAACCTGGAAGCGTTGATTTGCATAGATCAGGTGTACGTTTCCAATATCGGTTGGTTTTTCGTATCTGGCGGTCAACACAGCACTGATGTTCCACGGCAATGACACGTTGTGTCGTAAAAATGTCGGTACAAAATGTAACGAACAATGGAGGCGGGCTAAACCGTAAAGCTTACGTATATGAACAACAAAGGCGCATGATTAAAAATTATCAGTTGATCCGGTTATTCAAGTTACAGGGTGTAATTATTGTCAGTGAAGACGAAAATTCGGTCGTTACAAAAAGTAACAAACATTATAATGTGGGACTAAACGTACAGAGTATGTACATGAGATGAGAAGACGCATGATTAAAAATGATCGAGTGATCCGGTTATTCAAGTTACAGGGTGTAATTATTGGCAGTGAAGATAACAATTCGTAAAGTGGTTACAAAAAGTAACCCATTATAATGTTGGATTAAAATGTAACAGAGCATACACATGAAATGACAAGATGCATGATTAAAAATAGGTTCAATTACAAGGTGTAATTTTTTACAGTGAAGACAAAAATGTTCGATGCAAACGTAGAAGAGTGTGAAGATGAAAAGAGAAGATGAATGATTAAAAAGAAATCAGTTGCTCCGGTTGCAGCATAGCTTGCAGACATCTTCATCCGGTTGCAGCATAGCTTGCAGACATACCATATTTTACCTATATGACCTTTATTAAAGTAGCATAGTTAATGTTTAAAGGATAATCAGCATATGAAGCTCTGCTGTTAAAAGCAGCATTCTTGGTTGCCCTTTTCGGTTATTCTGAGGGTGAGTGAGTTTACAACTCACGATGGCAAATTCCCGGGCGTTGCGTATTGGTGATATTTCCTTTAATCAGGAAGGGAATTTGCAAGTAGTTCTAAGATATTCAAAAACGGATCAAGTGGGTAAAGTTCAATCATTTCTATTGACAGGAATGCCAATACTTCACCGTTTGTACATTGAGGGGGGACCCTATGTCAGCCAGACAAGTTAACCACATCTTAAAGTAGGGATTAAGGCCATCAGGTAAACCCCACACCCTTTTCAGTTCATAGTTGCAGGATATGTTTGGGGTTCGGGAGGAACAAATCAAAAGTATGGGGAGATGGAAGTCTGGAGCACTTGAATCCTACATTAGGCCAGACTTAATGTTTTCAATTGTCTGAAAGGGGGTAGCTTGTAGCAAGGTCATAAATAAGCAGTGTAGACAACCGCTTCTTTAATTAGCATATTGCTGTTTAAGATAAATAATCATTTACAAGATCGGTGAATGTTGAGTTGGTTGTTAACAAATTGTGTACAACATTTTCAACTACATACAAGACTTTGACAAGATAAAATATTGGTCAGAACAGATTACCCAGGCTGTTTTTCTTTGAATTTGTTTTTATACAGATGTTTATCGGGGACAGTATCATTCGCCACAGCAGCGGCACAGTGGTGGTACAGTGACATGGAAAGGCATCTAAGGACCAAAGATATCTTGAAGGAAAATTCGGGACAGATAACACATAGGGTAAAAGGGAGCCTAAAGATGTTCATCAGTCCGATGCAAGAACGTGGGTACCGGGACAGTATCATCCGCCACAGCAGCGGCACGGTGGAGGTACAGTGACATGGAAAGGCGTGTCTGGGGCACGCCTGGACGGCTGGGACTAGGCTCAGGAGACTCCTGGCAAAAGGCGAGGTCCCGACGACAATAGTGTTACATAAAAGGACCAAAGATACCGTGAAGGAAAATTCGGGACAGATAAGACATAGGGTAACAGGGAGCCTAAAGATGTTCATCAATCCGAAGCAAGAACGTGGGTACCGGGACAGTATCATTCGCCACAGCAGCGACACAGTGGTGGTACAGTGACATGGAAAGACGTGTCTGGGGCACGCCTGGACGGCTGGTACTAGGCTCAGGAGATACCTGGCAAAAGGCGAGGTCCCGACGACAATAGTGTTATATCTAGGGACCAAAGATATCTTGAAGGAAAATTCGGGACAGAGTAAAAATAGGGTAAAGAGAGCCTAAAGGTAATTAGGAACATCCTACCCAACACACGGTTAATTTGGTCAGACATTTTGTTAAGGGTGAAGTATAAAAGAGGTAAAGTTAAAAGAGGGCAGAAAAACGCTGCACTTGGGATTTAAATATGTATGCAAAGAAGATACTTCGGGAGATGCAAAACGCACCTGTTATAAAACACCCCCATCTCATTAACCCTTCCCGGAAGGTGCGTACTGGCAAGACATGATTCATTTGGTTCCATCAAAATTTATCAGACGGGTTGAGGTTCTCCACTTTACACTCGGAGAAAGTTTCGTTAAAAAAAAAAAAAAAAAAAAAAAGGGGGGGGGGTGTTTGGGCAAATTTTTATATCAAAATTTGCTTTGGCGGTAAGTTTAGCTTGTTCCTATAAACAAGAAGCTAATAGGCATTGTAGCCTGTGAGGAAGTGGTAAATTAATTTATGTGAATTGATATGGATAAATATGGTGGTAATAAAATGATGTGATTGTCTATAAAGAAGTAGATTAATTTGGTACCTTCTTGGCAACTCGCTGGAAGTGGGAACCTCATTGACCCGGAGTTTTCTCCAGTCAATGAGTGCATTTATAATTATAATAATTGTAATTAGTCTGGTACCTTCTTTGGCAAATCGCCGAGAAGTGGGAACCTTTGCGGATTGGATATTTACCGTTCGCAAAGTGAGGAATTGGGACCCTTTGCGAATTGGTCGCAAAGTGTATTATAATGGGAACTGGTATACTTCTTTATGAGTGTGGATATCACTGGATGGAATTAAATAAAGGGAAATCCCTTATATTATTATGAATTGGCGTTTTACCACTGAATTCAGAGTACGGAATAAATTAACTCTTGGCAGAGTTCACTACAACAACAAATCCTTGTGTCTGTGTATATTTATCAGGTGGTAAAAGGGTTTAATGCGTAACGCAGTAAACCGATTTAACACCAGGAAATATGCATAATCATAGTCAGGTTGCACAGTCGGGGCTATAAGCGATTGGGATTGTCAGGGCGCATTCAGACGTGGTTCCATTGTTCTTTTCAACCAACCAAAGCAATGCATTTGGGGAAAGGGTGCTTGTCTTTCTGGGAACCGTCATTGAATATTCTGCCACCGAGGAGTTAAGATAGATTGTATAGTTTCGCAAAATTCCCTCCCTCCCTCCCTGGGGTTAATGGAAGGGTCAGGGTATTACGGAATACGTGGTACAGATTGATATGACTGATAATCTTACAACTTACACTTAAAGCGGTAAGTTTAGGTTGTTCCTATAAACAAGAAGCTAATAGGCATTGTAGCCTGTGAGGAAGTGGTAAATTAATTTATGTGAATTGATATGGATAAATATGGTGGTAATAAAATGATGTGATTGTATATAAAGAAGTAGATTAATTTGGTACCTTCTTGGCAACTCGCTGGAAGTGGGAACCTCATTGACCCGGAGTTTTCTCCAGTCAATGAGTGCATTTATAATTATAATAATTGTAATTAGTCTGGTACCTTCTTTGGCAAATCGCCGAGAAGTGGGAACCTTTGCGGATTGGATATTTACCGTTCGCAAAGTGAGGAATTGGGACCCTTTGCGAATTGGTCGCAAAGTGTATTATAATGGGAACTGGTATACTTCTTTATGAGTGTGGATATCACTGGATGGAATTAAATAAAGGGAAATCCCTTATATTATTATGAATTGGCGTTTTACCACCGAATTGAGAGTACCGAATAAATTAACTCTTGGCAGAGTTCACTACAACAACAAATCCTTGTGTCTGTGTATATTTACCAGGTGGTAAACAGTGTTTATCGGTTGATAAACACTGTTTATCGAGAAAAACTGTGTTTATCAACTGATAAACACAGTTTTACGCCGACGCCAGATGCCCAATAATTCGATAAACAGAGTTTATCACTTGATAAACAGTGTTTATCGAAAAACTCTGTTTATCGACTGACAAACACAGTTTTACGCCGACGCCAGATGCCAAATAATTCGATAAACAGTGTTTATCAAGTGATAAACACTGTTTATCGAAAAACTCTGTTTATCGAAAAACTATGTCTATCGACTGATAAACACAGTTTTACGCCGACGCCAGATGCCCAATAATTTGATAAACAGTGTTTATCAAGTGATAAACACTGTTTATCAAGTGATAAACACTGTTTATCGAAAAACTATGTTTATCGACTGATAAACACAGTTTTACGCCGACGCCAGATGCCCAATAATTCGATAAACAGTGTTTATCAAGTGATAAACACTGTTTATCGAAAAACTATGTGTATCGACTGATAAACACTGTTTATCGAAAAACTATGTTTATCGACTGATAAACACAGTTTCACGTCGACGCCAGATGCCCCAATAATTCGATAAACAGTGTTTATCAAGTGATAAACCTTGTTTATCAAGTGCAGTGTCGTAACTAGACATTTTCATTTGGTAGGGCAAGTGGGGGCAAAGATTAAATTTGGGGGGGCCAAAGAAGTGCAAGATTATTATTAAATATGTTAACTGATATATAGTTGATACACACCAATGCAGTTCTAAAACAGTCTATAGTCAGCATGTAACAAAAGATTGCGAAAACAACAAAATCTTAGAGAACATGTCATTTTGTATAAGATAACACTTTTTGTATAAAAGGATTAAATTACCAACTGTGGTCAACAAGTACCAATTTAGAGTTGTACACGGTATTCTCAACTAGGCTTTGTGGGTGTGTAAATACCCAAAACATAATAATATTAGGCCAAGTAAAAATAGAAAATCAGAAATGTTTAGCGTCCCCGCCCGCTTCCTTTTTACAGGACACCTCTTTTTTTTTCTTAAGTTTTTTTATGCACATTTTTTTTTCTTTTTTTTTTTGAAAAAAGGTTATTTTAAATGATCTCAGCAAAAAAAAAAAAAATCTGAATGTCTTGTCTGAATGCCTTGACCAAACTGTTTCATTAATGTTTTGTGTATTTCAGCAGCAGAAAAAAACCAGTTGATATTTGACATTCATGGCGACCATCTTGAAATAAAAAATAAAAAGCCCCTCCTCCTTCCTTATTTTTGAGAAACCCAGACACTAAACATGTTTCTTTTTTTACTCGGCCTTATTGTAACAAGTGTAAGCCAAAAATACAGGATCGAAATTGTGGGTGTTTAATAATCACATTTTAGTTACGAAACGGATATTTAAAAATAATAGGCCTACCTCTCAATTGCACCGCTTGCTTCAAAGGAGAAGAAATGGTCTAAGCAACCTTTTTCGCTGGCCATTTTTGTGCTGTAGTAAATTTCTCTGTAGTGCATCTGACCATGGAGGTAGAAATTTCTACCTCCATGATCTGACTTTGTGTTTACGGAGCTATTGGTCTGCGTTCAGACCACCACGTATTTAACAGAACTTTGCCACATCCTGCACTCTCTGTAACCGCAAAACCACAACAAACATTTACCGCCAATACGATCGCGCGCGCGTTTCCACGCATTTTTTATGTTATAGTCCACATAGGGCCTACTGATAATGAATAAAAGTTTTCTGTTTTACGGCAGCATTTTATGCAGCCTTAAACGATTTATATATAAGGCCTATAAGAATATACTTATCTCTGATTTCATATGGGGGGCAAGAGGGGGGGGGGGCAAGGGTTCTGAGCGGGGGGGGGCGCCGGCCCCCCTGCCCCCCCTCTGGTTACGCCACTGATCAAGTGATAAACACGGTTTATCGAAAAACAGTGTTTATCGGTCGATAAGCACAGTTTCACGCC
The DNA here is from genome assembly GCF_032118995.1 of Asterias amurensis. NCBI lineage: Eukaryota > Metazoa > Echinodermata > Asteroidea > Forcipulatida > Asteriidae > Asterias > Asterias amurensis. The sequence continues at coordinate 36,704,594 of NC_092648.1, forward strand.
GACGCCAGATGCCCAATAATTCGATAACAGTGTTTATCAGTTGATAAACACTGTTTATCGAAAAACTCTGTTTATCAACTGATAAACACTGTTTATCGAAAAACTATGTTGATCGCCCAAACTATGTTTATCGCCCAAACTGTGTTTATCAAGTGATAAACATAGTTTATCGAAAAACTCTTCATCAAGTGATAAACTGTGTTTATCGAAAAACTGTGTTTATCGACCCGATAAACACTGTTTTTCGATAAACCGTGTTTATCACTTGATAAACAGTGTTTATCGAAAAACTCTGTTTATCACCTCGAAAAACATAGTTTTTCGATAAACAGTGTTTATCAGTCGATAAACAGTGTTTATCAGTCGATAAACAGTGTTTATCAGTCGAAAAACTCTGTTTATCACCTCGAAAAACTGTGTTTATCGCTTGATAAACATATTTTTTCGATAAACAGTGTTTATCATTTGATAAACATTGTTTATCTCGAAAAACAGTGTTTATCGGTCGAAAAACAGTGTTTATCGGCGATAAACAGTGTTTATCGGTGATAAACAGTGTTTATCGAATTATTGGGCATACGGCTTGCCATACTCGTTGCCTTGGATCGGTCGAGTTGGTCTTCGAAAAGCGGTCTGTAACCGTTTGTTATAAAATGCATATAGGTAGAAAGATGTTGTAAAAGTAGAATACAATGATTTACACAAATATGCCTCGAAATTGCGTGGTTTTATTTTTACCTCGTCGACTAACACGGACTAACAAATTTTTGACACCCATAAATGACCGACCGTGTAAACTTACCTGGATCATTGAACGGTTCATTTAGACTGGTAATCTTACCTGGATCATTGAACGGTTCATTTTGACTGGTAAACTTACCTGGATCATTGAACGGTTCATTTTGACTGGTAAACTTACCTGGATCATTGAACGGTTCATTTTGACTGGTAAACTTACCTGGATCATTGAACGGTTCATTTTGACTGGTAAACTTACCTGGATCATTGAACGGTTCATGTTGACTGGTAAACTTACCTGGATCATTGAACGGTTCATTTTGACTGGTAAACTTACCTGGATCATTGAACGGTTCATTTTGACTGGTAAACTTACCTGGATCATTGAACGGTTCATGTTGACTGGTAAACTTAACTGGATCATTGAACGGTTCATTTTGACTGGTAAACTTACCTGGATCATTGAACGGTTCATTTTGACTGGTAAACTTACTTGGATCATTGAACGGGACGATGACATACTTAGAGGCCGCAAAACATGTCCCTCTGTTGATATTAACAATATCAATTGTTTCTTCTTTCACAGCTTCTATTTCTTCACGCATGCTACTAGTCGTGTCAATAACAAAAGCCAATGAAGTCCCAACATCCAGATTAAGAAGCTTACGAAATTTCTGCTCCCCGATTAAGTTATACAGACCGGTATCTGAGTAAGATAAGTCGACCAAATCAATCACACATTATAAAGAAATTGTATACGATTTTGAAGTGAGATGGTTCGACCTCATGGAACCTATTCATAACTTGTGCACAGAATTAAAAAGTAGCACGAATATAACATAGTTTTCAAAACATAGTTTTCCAAACATAGTTAGTTGTTCTCTTAAGTTCTCAAAACAAGATAATCTACCCACAGCAATTAGATACACAATGGTGTTGACGCAAACCATTAGTATAAGCATTGACGCTTAACTTAGTTTAACTCAAATGCATTTATAAAGCGCTTTAACACTGTTTCAAAGTGCTTTCAAAGAAAAGAAAAACATTAAAATGCAGGATAAAAAACATGAGCAAAAAAAGCAACTCAACATGCATTGCCTCAAACCTCGTACACAAACGTATGCATGGGCCCAATAATGGGAACCATGTTGTAATGTTCAATATAGCCTTGGTAACAGAAACACTAAAATTTAGTGAATTTAATAAACAAATAAACAAGTGAAACTGTAGAAATGTTGTTGAATAAATATATATGGTTTCTTCTTGTGGAATAGGAATGCAAAAAGGTATGTGGCGTGTCATAGCAGAGCGGTTTGAGCATCAAATTCAAACTCTGGCGTTTCTGATTATGCAGCAGAGTGTGGATATGAGTCCCAGTCGTGATACCAGTGTCTTCAAGCACGACACTTTGTTAAAACAACATGCTTCGTCCTTCGGATTGGACGTAAAGCCGTTGGTCCCGTGTGTTGTGTAACACACGCAAAAGACCCCAGTGCAGAGAAGAGAGAAGAGAAGGTGCTCGCCTCGGTCCTGGTCTAATCGGCAGCGTACGTATTGCGCTACAACACCTTAAAACCAATGGTGCTAAAAGAGTAGGTCTCATAATTCAAACGTAGTCCCACATGCCATGATGGAAATACTGTATCTGAAAGCACTTTGAGCGTCACTAAGTGACGGATGTGCACGCTTTATAATAAGCCACTATTTTGTATTATTTTTTGTATCATTATTTTATATAGGATTATGGACACAAACCAGGATCATTAAAGAAGTCCACTGTAGCTTGAATTGCTGTCCGCGCAGCTCGTTGATGGTGGAAATTATGAGGCGACAATCTTCGCTCTGATGATTCTTTATTGATTCCACCCTTTGCTGCATCAAATCTAGACACGTCGTAGATTCCTCCATGGGAACATTGTGGTGGGGTCGTCTGTGTAACTGTGGAAAACAATGATGAAACAATAGTGCTGAGACACTGGTAAAGCCATGCAGTTAAATGCAGTGAATACTTTGTGTATTGTCAGAGAAAGATCAGTCATCTTGTATCCCAACACATGCATTAACTAACAAACCTGTGACAATTTGGGCTGAAATAGTCAAAGAAAGAAAGAAGAAGGCTTCATGCCCGATAAATTCTTTTAAACAATTAATTTTATTCGAACTGATTGATTTCAAAGGTGCCGTTTCTGACAATAGTTTTTGAAAGCAACTGTTCTCCAGTGCTACTGTGTGTAGTAGGTATTCTACAAGTACAGCCTGCCTCAAACAATGACAAAGTCGACTTCCTTATTTTGCAAGGTGGAGAACCCTTTCAGAAATAAGACATTATTTGGTGTTATTTAAGAAGTGTTCTGTGTGCGACGTCATTTATAAATGCGGGGTCTCGAATAGACTTGATTTCAATGACTGTCTTCCCCAGCCGGATATTATTTTAACACTCAGAATAATTCACAAGAGGGCGCTATTTCAGGCCAAAAACAGACCTGTTTTACACCAAATTGGTGGTCATTCACTGCCACATAAACAACAAAAAACATAGACCCATAGTCATGAAAAATGATTTGTAAATAGACTACCTCTTGGCTTGGTTATGTCTTGTCCAGACCTGAATCCGCCTACCAAACATAACAATGTCTCGTGAAGATTGCTTGAACAGTCTAGTGGTGATGCGCTGTGGTCAGAAAGACGTACACTCGATTAACATGTACGTAACAAACAACAATTGATATATTATAGTAATAATATAATAAAGACACTTGTAATGTGCACACAACAAACTTAGTCTTTGAAAACCTATGACATAAGATAAGTTTTGAGAAAAGATTTGAATTTTGTGGTACAAAGACAAGATCTAAGATTAAGTGATAGAGACTTTGTTGCAATGAGACGAAGCATGGAACTTGGTCGAAGATTCCTTCATGGAGTGTAAACTTGAAGGAGTTCTGAGATAAAGTGGGGAACCTTGCCATAAAGAGCTTTGTGGACAATGAGCATCAGTTTGAAGATGATTCGGTGGTAGGGAGCCAGTGTAGTTGTTTCAGGATGGGGTGATAGAACAGGATGTTCTAGACAGTGTCAAACGATGCGGGCGGTGAAGAAGGAACAATTGGTTGTTAGGAAGACTGCAGAGAATAGTATTGCATGCAGTTATCACAAGACAATAAGTTACAAATGACATTTTCACTCTAAACTCAGTGTAATCAAAATATGTCCGTAGCAAAAACTGAATTTTGACTTACGAGTTTGCCGACCCTTCACAGTCACGGCACGTAGCCACGCTTGACGGACATTCAGGGTATTCTAATGTTTCAGTGATCCCTTAAAAAAAAGGAAATTATACATGTTGTAATATTGAATGCAATGACTTAAAGTGTATATCAAATCTTCCCAGTTTCAGATGGAATACTTTATAACGTAATTGAATACTTTGTTTATAAACCTACATTAGGCACACACCCTCGTGGTATGTAATTCAGAGGCGTGTGATGTGTTGGCTTCCTATAATGGAAAAGTATGTTTCCTGCATGCCCTAAGAATCTGTGCCACATAATTGGAAATCACCATGGGCTGAAGGAGGTTGATTGAAAAAGGGCGCTATTAGCAGATATTGGTACATATTTTATTCCCCCATGTTAAATTTTTCGTTTTCAATTGGATAGACCCCCCCCCCCCATACAAACACACGCACGCACACACACATGTATTGCAGTCCCTCTCTGCTCTGGACTCTCCTTGAATCCTATTACTTGCTACTGTCAATTAAATACTTATAATTACGTTGTGGACGTGTGTGTGTAAGTCGACATAATAGCGAGGTTTAGCTAGCTGCACGTTACGCGAGCAACGTGAACGGGAACGTCCAAAACTGATGTTGTTTCCAGGTGACGTCGCCATTTTGGGCTTTATTCATGATCATGATCACGTATGACGTCTGCGCGCACGTACGAACCTGACGTGAAAAATAGTAGCTTCACGTACGTATGCTAAAAACATGAGATTATAACGAAACAATTTCTGACGTTCACGTTCACATTCACGCGGAACGTGCGGCTGTGAACTTCTTTTGTTCTCCGGTCCACACATGGTCTGTAGCGTTAAAACACACACCACACACCCGAGGTTATTTCAAAGGGTGTCATTAAAGGCAGTGGACACTATTGGTTATTACTCAAAATAGTTATTAGCAAAAAACCTTTATTGGTGACGAGTAATGGGGAGACGTTGATGGTATAAAACATTGTGAGAAATGGCTCCCTCTGAAGTGCCATAGTTTTCGAGAAAGAAGTTATTTTCCCCAAATTTGATTTCGAGACCGCAGATTTAGAACCTGAGGTCTCGAAATCAACCATCTAAACGCACACAACTTCGTGTGACAAGGGTGTATTTTTCTTTCATTATTATCTCGCAAGTTGAATGACCGATTGAGCACGAATTTTCACAGGTTTGTTATTTTAATTTGAGATACTCCAACTGTGAAGGGTCTTTGACAATTACCAATAGTGTCCACTGCCAGTGAGTTTCAAACTATTGAACATTGAATTCAAAAGGTTCTCAGAGTTTGTACCCAAGTTGTAGGAGGGCCTTATGACATCCGGGTCTGTCTGCCCGTTCAGCTCAATCCAGTTGGTATTCGAGTAGAAACTATGCGCTAAATGAAGGAACCGACCGCAATCCATACGAGCTACGTCATAGTCTGGTGCGTTCTCATCTCCAACTGTTAGCTGTTGTAGAATGCGGCTGCGGATGCTCCTCATTTTCTGATGGCCTGCGAACAAGTGACGTTAGTTTATAAATACAAGAGTCGGTTCGCAGGGCTTTGTTTGTCACAAACTGACTTGAAAAGAACTTCATTCATATCGACCCACTTTTCCCCTAAGTACTTTTGTGGGTAAGGTAAGAATAGAAAATGTTTTTAGGCCCATGGTGCCATAGATTGTGGTTGACTTTGCCTACGGTATTATACCAAATCTATACAGAGCTGACAAAGTAGTCACAGACAGTTTTCATTTTTTTTTTGAGTGCCATCAACAATGAAATTACTAACCTGTGAAAACTTGGGCTGGAATCCATCGAGTCAGAAGAAAATAGTGAAAACCGTGCACAAATTACAGCAACCTAAGTCAGGTGTTGTGTTTTTTAAGTTTATATTTCAAAGGGAAATATTTCAAAGGGAAATATTTCTCAGGAAAGGTTTGCTCTAGTAAGAACTTCATAACCAGTGAGCGATCTAGACTAAACAAAACAAACAAAATGTGTTCAGCCATTACATCCTTGACTTTTGGTCGAGTGCTAAAGTTTCGTTTTTCAAAAGATAACAACTAATAACACACTTACCCGCATTTATCTGATTTCCGTTAAAATGCCAATCTGCCTTTTGTGGAATATTTCTGGAAATGCGAATATTGCTGTCGGTTATCGTCTTGATGGCGCCTACGAATTGTTTCCATGATGCACATTCTAAATATAATCCAAAACACACACATTGTGTTTGTTACATCCATGTTAACATATCTTTTGTTCTGTCTTTATTAGTCCCGTTGATTAATAGTTCTCCAGTCCTAGCTGCAGAATTCTCATCCTCTGACCTTTTGTTTGACCTTTTTGGTTGAGCCCCTGTCTCTATAAAGTAGCGATTCCAAACTATCTGTTCAACAGAAATCCAGACGCTCAAAATAACTCGAATAGACTTTAACCTCCTTATTATTTCAACTATAGTTATCCTTATTTTTAGAAGATTTGTCAAGCTCCCGATTCAGAGACTTCTTTACAACTTGTATACAACAAAAATACACAACTTTCTTCCACCATAGAACTGCCACAATTGTCACAGTTGCAAATGTTTCTATGAGCTGTTCATTTCTAATTCCGTCAAAACGAAACAAATACAAGACCTGACTGCGCAGTAGGCCCTGAGGGGACACCATTGAGTGATTGGTGTACATGGATTTGTTAGTACTTTTCCACAGCAGCAAAAGTTGCGAAATCCTATGTATATGAATCTATGTCACGGTGGCGTACATTAAAGGCAGTGGACACTATTGGTAATTACTCAAAAAAAAGTATTAGCATAAAACCTTTCTTGATTACGAGTAATGGGGAGAGATGGATGGTATAAAACATTGTGTGAAACAGCTCCCTCTGAGAAGTTTTCGAGAAAAGAAGTAATTTTCCACGAATTTGATTTCGAGACCTCAATTGTTGAGAATTTTAGGTCTCGAAATCAAGCATCAGAAAGCACACAACTTCGTATGACAAGAGTGTTTTTTGTTTCATTATTATCTCGCAAATTCGACGACCGATTGAGCTCAAATTTTCACAGGCTTGTTATTTTATGCATATATGTTGAGATACACCAAGTGAGGAGACTGGTCTTTGACAATTACCAATAGTGTCCACTGCCTTTAACACCAGGGCCCAATTTCATTGAGCTGCTTAACGGTAAGCAAATTTTTTCGCTTAACGTAGCAAAAATAATTGCTTAAAACCATTCGGATTCCATGCTAAACGTACACGAGCTTAAGCACGTAAACAATCTGCGCGCGGAGATTTTAGATCGTTTGCTTAAGCAAAACAGAAGAAGGCAGTGTATTTTGCACTGTGTGCATGGCCTAGGGCTGCTTAACGGTAAGCAAATATGTTGGCTTAACGTAGCAACAAAAACTGCTTAAGCGTAAACCTATTTCACCAGCGGTTGCTAGCTTAAGCACGTAAACAAATTTCGCTCGCAACATTTTAGATCGTTTGCTTAAGCGAAAAAGAAGAAGGTGCTAACAAAATGGCGGGCGAAATAAATGCGGAGTGCACTCGAGTGGCGATAAAAAACATTCATCACCTTCTGTGTCTGATATATATTTTTTGTAATGGTTCAAAGTGCCCCTCGAAAGGTTTACACACTAACTTGAAAGTAAACAAGAAGATAATACATTGTACAGCATGATTCTGAAGCATTTTAGACACTCGTTTATTCGCTACACCTACCATACAAACGCACGTACAATCACCGCTGTGCCGGCACAATAACATCGTTTGCAATGAGTGTTGCACTATGCGCTGTGTGAATAGGGTGCTTAAGCAAAATATAGAGGCTTTAAGGACCCTTTTTGTGTGCTTACCTATGTAAGCAAAAAACCTTGCTTAAGCAAGGGTATGAAATGAAAAATTTGCTAGGTGCGCCCGTTAAGCACAAAATCGACCGGTACGGGATGCAGCTCTTTGAAACTGGGCCCGGGTGCTTAAGCAATGGGGCTTTAAGGACCCTTTTTGCTTGCTTGCCTCGCCGTTTTAAGCATAAAACCTTGCTTAAGCAAGGCTATGAAATGAAAAACTTGCTAGGTGCACCCGTTAAGCACAAAAATCGACCGTTAAGCAGCTCTATGAAATTGGGCCCAGAATAGTTAATGTTACCCTTTAATGTATTATCTGATTATCTGTTTATTATCTGATAAATAACTTGGCAAGTTACATTCCCTGGATTGTCCATAAAAGATTACATAATTAAAATAACTATTATCTTGTCCCCGAACCAATGAAAAGAAAGATTGATTGATTGATTTAATTTATTCTGATAAAAATGCAGTAAGAACATGGCAAAAATACATACGAAACAAGAGGAGAAAATACAATGAAATAAGATCAACCAAAATAGAACACAAGATAGAAATACTGCACAAAAGTAATCAAGATAACCCCCAAAATCCAATAACTTAGACTTTACCGCCATAATGTTTCATGAACAGACTTGAAGGAGTCAGTGGGTCCAGATTCGTCAAGTTCCCTGGACTATACCGATCCGGATTGCTGTCTTCAAAGTATCTCGCTACTACCTGGAGGATACTAGCTTCAGTAAGAGCAGTCAAAGTATAGTCCGTGTCTGGGAGCACTGGGATCTGACTAGGAAAGAACGCCACACCCTGGGTGATTAGAGACACGGAGATCAAAACATGCAACAAACTTGTCGGTTCCATTTTGAGTAACGATAATGCGGTGACAATACCTGCTAGTCTGGTGTACTGTGTGACACCACCTGTCTAGAGGTAAAGATAGCATGAGAACTTTACTCCAGTCTGAAAACCAATAACAAAATGAAGTGGGCCCCTGTAGGTTTTTGTATTGAATCTATTTTTCATAATAGACCTTTACAACTCTTTCTCTCTGAATGTAGCGCTAACAGGTTCATACTGGCTGACATTTGTGAAATGGATTGAATTGAAAGATCAACAAAGCAGGTTTTTATAAACACGAGTTTCGTGTCGTCATTGTCCTTGGTTTCATGTGATTTCAAGTAGCATCAAAAGGTGTTTTTTTTTTCAAAAACAAAGTTGAGTGTTTCTGTTTTGGATCGGAAGGTAAAGTTAACACCTACATGTTTTACAACACGAACTGTTTGATAGCTAGGCCTAAAGTGGTGCATTTTGTAAAATTCACTTAACATTTATCTCTGTCTACGAATCGAACAAATTATTAAATAGATCTGCAAGACATCTGAATGTGTTCATACACCAAAATCATAACAGCAAACTTACATTTTGTTAAATATTTCTTTTTATTTGAAACCAGTGAGTAAAACTAATAAACAAAATAAAAATATTGAACTCGTGCTAAGGATTCTGGTCCAAAGGGGTCTAAATAGGCTTTTGTTTGACAACGCTTCTGAAGAAGTTTTTTTTCGATACATAATTATCTCATTCGACACGGAGAGAAGCTTCATGAATGACACAATCTAAAAAAAAAATTACATTAACAGGAGGGAACCTCCCCCGCCCCCGAGCGCTCTTCGACAAGAGGGTGCCCCCCCCCCCCCAGCGCTTGATGACAAAAGGGACCCCCCCCCCTCCCTTAATATGGCGAACCGTGTAAATTTTGTACTCTGGTGACTTGATTGATGACTAAGTCACCAGCTTGTATAGCTTACAAACTGGTGTATAGCTTGTGAGCTATACACCAGATGAGCATTCAGTCTGTTATTCCTCGGTCACCGGTGACTGATTTCACACTATAGGCTCGAGTTGAAAAGGCAATAGTGGTTGTACCATATCGTGTTGGAATAGCACATTTTGATTGACTATGATTCAGGGAAACATGAAAAGGTGGGAGGAGCAGGCTGGGAGGGGGTGGATGAATGAGAACTGGCCGTTTTCCGCCAGAGTTACTGTTCAATGCAGTGAATTAAGATTAAGGCTGAAATTTAAGTATTGCAAACAGTTTCAATAGAGGGCGATGTGTTCCGGAGCCGTCAGTCCCGACGTTATTCCAACTATTTTCTCAAGAAGTACCATCTTTTAGGAACTTTGGACAGTAAACGTCTTTTCCATGAAGCTCGTAATCGCTGCAAGAGAGTTTTGGACTATGCTAAGAAGCAGTATATGCGGACTCACTTGCATGTTCCATTTCAACACAGCGGCTTGGTTTGAGGGATTTTTGGCGGATTGCGAATAGTGTTCTGAACCGCAATAAATCCTCCATTTCTCATTTCTTTCATGGACCCGAAGTTCTTACTTCTCCGCTCGATAAGGCAAACCTCTTTGCTGACCATTTTGTTTCCAACTCTACTCTCAATGATGAGGGACATCCACTCCCTGCCTTTCCATCCCGTACACCCTCTGAGGTTCCTAATCCTCTCATCACTCCCAAGAAGGTTGCTCGGACTATTCATACCTTGGATGCCTCCAAGGCGACTGGCCCTGATGGAATCCCTGTAATTGTTTTGAAAATGTGCTCTCCAGAAATTTCTCCTGTTCTTGCCAAGCTTTTCAATCTGTGCTTGGCCTGCTCTGTGTTCCCGTCATCTTGGAAAGTGGCATCTGTTGTCTTCAAGGGTGCCGGTGCGCGTTCAGATTCTGCTAATTACCGTCCTATCAGTCTCCTTCCCTTAATAAGTAAGATCTTTGAGCGCTTTGTCAATCAACAGCTCCTTTGATCTTTTGAGGACAACGGCCTTCTAAATGACTGCCAGTATGTATGGATTTCGCCATTCCCGCTCTACCGGTGATCTGCTGTCTGTTATTACCAACCATTTAAATATGGCCTTAGACCGCAGGGGTGAGGCTCGTGTTGTATAGCTTTATACATCTCAAAGGCCTTCGACAAAGTTTGGCATATTATGGCCTGCTCCACAAGCTCCATTCATAATTATGGTGTGTCAGAAAAATGTTAGCTATAATATCTGCCTTTCTTTCCAACCGCAAGTTGAAGGTTGTGCTTGAGGGTCAATCTTCTCCTACTCGCTCTTTCAATTCAGGTGTTCCCCAGGGTTCGATCCTTGGTCCTTCTCTCTTTCTTGTGTACATAAACGATTTACCTGATGTAATCTTGTCTCAGCTAGCCATGTATGCTGATGATTCAACCCTCTACTGTGTTGCCTCAGACTCTTCTAGCACTTCTCGTGGTGGGGTGGGTGCATCACTCAATAAAGATTTAGAGAATGCACTGAAGGGGGGAAACAACTGGCTGGTAACCTTCAATTCCAAGAAAACTAAACTACTGTCCCTTTCTCGCTCTAAAGATGTGAATCCTTCTGGATAACGAAAAAAAGACCAGTCTAGGCTAGGGATAGCCTGAACATCTGGTGTCACACTTCCTGGCACGCGAACCCTTATGGATAACGAAAGAGGACCAGTCTACGCTAGGGCTATGACTAAACATCTGATGTCACACTTCCTGGCACATTGTGAATCCTTATGGATAACGAAAGAGGACCAGTCTAGGATAGGGCTAGCCTGAACTTCTGGTGTCACACTTCCTGGCATGTGAATCCTTATGGATAACGAAAGAGGACCAGTCTAGGCGCTAGGGCTAGCCTGAACATCTCAGTGTCACACTTCCTTATAAGGGAATGCTGTGCGCGTCGCGCGTGATGTGGCACACCTCTTTTCCCTCTTTCAATTTAATCACATAATCTCACTTTTAATCATAATTCAATTTCATACAGCATAGCATAAGGAACACGACGTTAGATCACTTGTGTCAGTTTTTGCCTTACATAGCGCCCTCTCATGGAAAATAGTTCAAAATAGACGGAACAATCTAATTGGTCCGAATCACAGAAGACTTCCAAAATGTACTAAAATTTGTTTAACTGTTGTATTAAACATTCAAAGCATACAATCACTTTATTTTCACGTGAAATATCCCCGCATTTTTGCTACTGAACAACCTGTTATATGCTAATTCAAAAGAGGGCGCTGTCACTCACCACACAAGTCGCTCGTCGTCCCACCCAAACAGTGGCTGCAAGAAAACGGCTGAGACCAAACCACCGCCCTAACTAACTATAGTTAGGGGAACAAGGGGCAAAATGTTTCTAGAGGAACTCTTCTAGTGGCCAAGTTTCAATTTGTTTAGTCAAACAAACTCGGTTTATTGTGTTTTTGAGTTGTGTTAGTTATGTTGTGCAAATGTTGAGATACACCAAGGGAGAAGACTGGTCTTTGACACTTATACCAAAGGTGTCCAGTGTCTTTAAAGCAAAACTCATGGAACATCACAAGGCAGCTAGGTTGCGACAAATCGGCCACCATTCACATATTCTGAGGGTAAAATAATCTATTGCTAGAAGATGGTTTTGAGAAAGACCATTGCAAGTTGAGATCCAAGCCTTATTGTTAATTTAAATAATTACTAATTTAAATAATTGTAAATTAATTTAAAATAAATATTTACAATCATTTTGACCAATTATGATGCAATGATCCCCTGGGAAAAAAAGAACACATTATAACATATTTTATATTTTGAGGCCTTTAGTAAAAAGGAATGCAAACTAATTGCAATAACACTTATTATGCAAATTAATTTCATAACTCACCATGACCTTCAATTAAAACAATATATTATACGAGTAAAATACAACACAGTTATTTCTGCTCTGCGCTCTGAATTCATACAATTAATAAGCTTTATTTTAATCGGAATGTAATTATATATTTTTTAACTTTAGCTACCATGAGGTGAAAAACCTATCACTGTTACGTGAAACTATAGGCCTATACCTATCTAAAGAGTACAGACAGTTTCCCACTTTAAAGGTTTTGGTTCTAATCCCACGGTCTACAATTCATGGAAACTGCTGGCGATAATGATGTTTCATACACAATCAATGGAAACCAACACCTCCCACCCATTGCAAAGTTCGATTTGAGGACACACCCATATCAGTCATCAACAAACACAACGTACACGTTGAACTTCCTTTATTCATCGTACAGTTCGTGTGAAGCAGATTCCTAAACTTCACTTCAGGCTTGTCGTACTTTCAGGTGATTCGTTTGATACAATAAGGGCATCAAACAAAAACCAGGCTGTAAATTTGACACCAGAATGTCTTTTAAGATATGATTTTTTAAGTTTTTAGTTCTGTCATTTACGTTTTTTAACGATCAAAATGTGTGCACAATAGCTACTGCGACTTGTTAGCGAGTTTATTATTTTCCTACCTGTTGTAACCAACTACTCGTTAATAATCCTTACCTACGACACACGCACTCAGCTACCGTTTGCATGATGGCGTCCGAGGGGGTTTTACCGTTTGCTAACAAGACCAAACCAAAACATCGCACATTAGGCTGGTTAACAATCCGAAGATCTCGTAAGAATAAGTACAATTTGCAAGATGCAAGCCCTAATTGTTATCTACATCCTGATGATGGGCCACTTGCCAATGGTGTCGTCGACGAAGATGATATTCCGAAGTTGGTTGAACGACTACACGTAAGTCAATGACATGGACATTTATGCACTGTAGACTAGAGTGTGTTAAAATCCAAATGCTATTTCTAACTATGCTAACGCAAACATTTATTTTCAACATAGTACACTTGTGGAAGTTCAATTACCGTTTTGTTTAACTGCAAATCATTGACTTTGTATCTTTTATGATGTATAATGATACATCATACAGCCCTTTACTTACCACCAATCATCCAATGTTAAGCAACTGTAAGTTTTTTTTTTTTTTGTATGGTTTTTCAAATCCGTAGCTCAGATTTGCCCCGCTTGAGACAGTCCAGCGTAGTGCGTGGCACCTTCTGATGGGTTACTTAAACTTTGAAGTCGTGCCCTTTGTTTACACGCTAGTGTAGTAGGACTAACATCAATCATCATATAACCTTAACATTAAAAGTCAGGTATAACATTTTATCACAGCCCAAAGGGCGTTTCTTGAAGAGCAATTCTGACATTATTACCCCCCGGTTACTGGGCCATAGGCCTATTTATTTAATTCCTTTAAACCATCTCAGCTCCCTGAGTGAGGAGTATACAGTCTGTGCTGCCAAATACGTCGTAGTGCACTAAGCTAATCATTCACACAAACCATCCTGCCCTCACAGGTACACATTTTACCCCTGGGTGAAGATAAGCTTGTGGTTTCAAGTCTTGCCCAAGGATGTCACAACCCGGATTCGAACCCACATCCAGATGACCCACAATGTCACTTCCAGAACTCAGTTCGAGTCTGTTGCTCTTATCCACTCGGCCATGACACCCCAGTAATTTTCTAAAACATCACAACATTTTTATTTTTTTAAATGTTCAGAATTGTTTTACTGCACGGGTTTTAAATACAAAGTGATTCACTTGACCCAAACAATCAATTGTTTTGCCACTTTATCGCAAGGAAAAGCGCTCCGCTCTCACATTTTGTATGAGATATGAACTTTGCCTAAGGGTTCATAAACATAGGGTTCTTTTCTAGGCCTACTCATTTGACTTGTTTTAAAAAAGAACAAGTTGAAATCTTGACGAAGAATGCTCAGTGGGAATGCACTGAATTTTATTACAATGTAAGTACACAGACCGGTCTGTATTGTTTGGTACACTTCCAAAGCCAATATTGGACTAACTCTATCATGCTTACAGTAGGATACTTACAGTGTAAACAATCTTTCTTAAGTAAGCATTCAATTCCATCATTAACAATGACTTCTTGGGTTTGATGTTTGCAAAGCAGCGTAGGATGCCCTGATGCTAAACTGAGATAACAAAAATTATGTACTCGTTTTCAAACCAATTGGCATAAATCATCAAAGGCTAGGTAACACTGGTGTCTCAGTTGTCTCGGCTTCAGACTGATCGGCTTGGGCACCGGCTCCGGCTTAGGCTCTGCACGCTGCATTCGCAGTGGAAACACAGGGAGCACCGCAAATGCATGCTGTGATTCGAAGATCAGCAGACGGAGCCTGGACCCAATTTCATATCTGCTTTAATAGTGAAAAAAGTAGCTAAGCACAACAAAATGATGCTTACTACAATAAGGTGACCAGCCAAACTTCCATGTCACTTGTACAATTTGTGACCGGTATCCAACTTATTTTTGCTTTGCAGAAACATTTCAAAGCGCAATTCTCTGCAGCTCTATGAAATAGGCTACAAGCCGAGAGGCCCCTGTTCTTCTCCATTGGTAAAAGTCTATCTCATCAGAATAACACTATGGTCATTGGTCCAGTGGTCATTTTACCCCTGGAGGTTACTGACTGGTCAATAGTTCAGGCCCTTGAGGTTACCAGCCAATGGAGTTGACTCTGGCAAGTGGCCCAGTGGGGTTATCATTTAACCTCTGCAGGGGTTACGGGCCAATGTTTCATTCTGGCCAGTTGTCCAGTACGTATTCCAAGCCCCACCACTGTAATCATACTGTGTATCAGTGAACAAGTTCACTGTAAAAGGGAAACATACCATTTAGCCTAGTTATCTGTTTACCTGAAAACCATTACTAGGCCCTTATAATACACTTTGCAGTCTTTAAAATTCAAAATCCCATGGTTTAAACTGAATTACTAGTTTTATCATGGAGCTATAGCTCCATGGTTTTATATTGCTTGACTTGCACTCATATTGAATGCCCTTGTGAATGGATTCTGTGAAATGAGGGCAGGTGTAGTTGTCATGCATAAAAACCTAATACTTTTCCAAAGTTATTTCAATGACAAAAGAGTCCGATCTCCTGGTCAGGTTCAATGCCTACAATCTGAACCTGTAAAGTACAAAAGACATGCACTTTTAATTCTATAGACCATAAACCTTATTATTAGGCTATTCGCTAAGGTCACTGTTGAACAGTTGCAGTGTATTATACTAGCTACAACCAGGTTTATGCAGGGGTTGAAATTACCACTAGCCTGCTAGCCGGGGACTACCAGCGGCGGCGGGCTACTGGAAAAACAATGCAAAAATCAACATCACAAACAATGATGACCTGTGCTTGTGGTATTGTAAAATTAAATACCTTGTGTTGTGGCTCAAGACGAATGTGTTTTTTCAGGCTACCAAAGTCTCACCTGGGCTACTAAGACTTATGGGTTTCTAGCCGTGCTGACCATGAAAATACACTTGATGTCGACCCCTCCAAAACTAAGGGTATGATTAGACTGAACCTTCAAGGCAATGATGAAAATAAAAGATTAAAAAATCAGTCCAGGTTTTAATTTACCTCATTTTCCGATTTTGGTTCGTTTTTAAATGTTTTTCATCGCAGAGTATACTTTTTTTTTTACCATTTGGTTGTTTTTATCCAATATACAATAAATCATTTCATTTCAAAGGGCATACTAAATTTTTATTTTATATTGCCGAATAACATGTAGATTGAAATACACAATCTGAGAAACTTACCGCAACTTAAATTTCAGATTCAAATTTTGGGAAATATAACAACGGATCTTTTTCCATAACTGTCTTTGACATGAAAGCTGGAGTTGTTTGGGTTTGATTTGATTTTAGTTTGAAGTTTCTCTTTGATCTGTTCACTAAGGGCCCAAAGGCCAAAAACAGGCAACTAAACAAAAAAGCTGTATCTATTTCGGGACTCATAAAATCTCAGTGGTGCTCAACATTTTCAACAAGTATTTTTTGTTACTTAAAAACTTGTTTAATAGTTGTTAAAAGTTTGAATATTGATTAATCAAACATTCCCTCATCAAAATTCGAAGAGTGTTTAAAATGAGAAACTGACAATCAACTTCCTTTAGTTTGATTAGAAAATGTACTTTACAAAGTGCTTTACAGAAGACTTGATACAATTGCCTCCATGCCCCTGGTCATTGCCTTTGTGCCCTTAATATGCTCTGACAACAGAAAATTTCCTCACAGGGTGCCCTTTAGTTACCTATGAGAAAATGCGTTGATGCCCTTGTCCTTTCAAAACGAAGCATACAGGCCTGCGTATCTGTACTTGCAGAATTCTGTGTTCGCCTACACTGTAGGCTACAATCTACTCTCGTTCATTTGTTGTCCTTGCCATGACCTTCCAACCCTCATTTCTACACAAAATCACTTCACACATCAGCATACCAGATCTCTTCAGCACTGCATCAACAATGCACCACTTTTTTTTTTCTTTCTTTAATCTCTTTTAAAGCCACAATGAAGTAAAAGTAGGTCAAACGAAGCGTGAAAAATAACAACTTGTTGAAATGAGATCATGGCCTTCGAAGTGAAAAAAGGAATTGGCTACAAATTTGTTGGTTTAGAGCATGTTTACACTTAACAAGGTTATTTAATGAATATGTACATTTATTCATTATGACCATCCATAAAGAGCTCGGTTACTTTTTGCAGGACACAAAACAATGTCCACATACTTACATTAAACCATGGAGGTAGGATTCTACCTCCATGATTAAACTTACACGGTTTGAAGATAATGATGATAGAAAGCTTCCCTTAATATGTTATTTGCTGAAGTTTTTGAGAAATTGGTACAATATTGTCACAACAACTCTGGAGACAATTATTTAAGCATGAACATTGTACCAGTACTGGTATTTAAGCCACACTCCTAAAAAACATCGCTCTGTGATTTTCACTTTTTTTTTCTCAAAAACTTGACGACTAATGAAGCTGAAACTTCTATAGGTAAATTCATACCATAGCCAAAAACTTGATCTACAAAAGGTATCAAATCAAAACCCTTTAATAAACCAAATCTTAGTTTCAAATATTATTTTAATATGATAAGTTTATAATATGAAGAAAGTTTATGAAAATTAAGGTAGCTGGAATTTGCGAAGAAAGTTTCATGCCATTCAAAACTGGCTGGGGACAGCATTCTAATACAACAAGTTCTACACACATTGAATGGCTGTAAAGTGAAAGGGATAGCATTGAGGTATGCAGTGGAGTGATGAAGCCTTACAATAAAATGAACAAGCACAATACATGACATAGGTGGTTGCAATGGGATTTGTTTTCTTTTGTAACTACTCAAGGTTTAAATGTGTGACTCATTATCGTTCCAAGTTTACTGTTGCATGAAACTTTAATCGAAGCTGTACATATATGGACAGCCCTTCCAAGCCCTTCCATGGGAAAAAAACTTAACAATTTTGTTTGTTTTGTTTTTAAGTTCAACAAAATGATAAGCTGTTTTGCCTTAAAAGCAGGAAGAAAGTGTGAAAAGAGGCCAAGATAGGACATCTTATAATGATTCTCATGCATGCCTTTGAAATGTTGAAATGGGAAAAAACACCCTCATTTTACCCACAAGTAATAATAATAATAATAATAATAATAATAATAATAATAATAATAATAATAATAATAATAATAATAATAATAATAATAATAATAATAATGATAATGATAATGATAATGATAATGATAACGATAACGATAACGATAACGATAACGATAACGATAACGATAACGATAACGATAACGATAACGATAACGATAACGATAACGATAACGATAACGACAGCGACAGCGACAGCGACAGCGACAGCGACAGCGACAGCGACAGCGACAGCAACAGCAACAGCAATAATAATAATAATTTACTAGTAATTACTTTTACATACAAAATCTCAAATGGCTGTACAGTTTTTACATAAAAACATTAAGGTAAAAAGAGATTGATTTGAAGCAAAAAGTACAGCAAGATTGAATCATTGAACAATAAGATCTACACAAAAAAGGACAATTAGACAAGACAACAACACAACAATGACATAGCTGTGCTGCTGCCTCATCTTGCTGTCTAGTTCTGTGTCGGTCTTATGAGATGAAACAGCAAGACCATTACAATGATCTTAATGAAAAGCCAACTCCAAGAGGAGGGCGGAGGATAACCAGGGTCGGGGGGGGGGGGGGGGGCCTGGTAGTTTTGAATCAATGAGAAAGAAATCTAGGCTCAGAGTTTACATTGAACCCCAGGCTTGACGCCAGTGATTTGAGTGAAAATGTTTAGATTCTTATTCATTTAATCTTGGTCTTGTAGCAGATTTTCTGGCCCGGTAAAACTTTTAAGCTTCAGGGATTTGCGCCCCAAAATTAAGTCCTCCTGTAATTCTTTGCCTTAGAGTCGGTGTGAAAACAAAGAGCATGCCTGAGAAAACTGTTGTTGTCTTCTGTAATTTGACTGACCATTCAAAAACCTGCAGAGCGATTGACTTAAAGATTTTTTATCAAATTGACTGCCTGCATGTTTCATTACTAAGACACAATCAGAAAAAGTCAGAATTCCAGACAAAATTAAAATATTTATCAAAATGTGTAAATCAGACCACCTGTCATGCATGTGTGAAATTTTAGTGATGCAAATAGGCCTACTTCTGGAAGTCAACATTTGGCGTTTTCTCTTTTTGAGCAACCATTGCCTCAGATTATTTTCTTTTAACTCAATATATTTTTTTATTCAGTGGTTGACCAATATTTTGTGTTTTCTGTTTTTTATAGTTGATGGAAAATGAGCCAACTCATCTTGACCCTCAAATTGTCATCACCACTCAGAAACATCTCATCGATGCCTTGAGACGAGAAAACGGGGCGCTCCGTCTCCTGCGATATCAAGTAGACCTCTTGAGGAAAGAAAACACTGAGCTGAAGAAAGATGTAGACAAGTTGAAATCAAAGAAACTGAAAAATGGCCTCAAGATTGAGGAAAATGGTGAGGACCACAAAGTCCCAGAGACTAATGGGAAGGACACTGGGGCTACTCTGAGGAGGGAAGCTTCAGAGGAACATCTTGTCAGCTTAAGAATGGAGAATGAGAAGCTGAGAAAGAGCAACGATCAACTACAGAGCTGCTTGGAGGAGCACAAGAAAGCTGAACGCAAACAAAACGGCAGTAGGAATGGACTGACCAATGGGGAGACTCATAGGACTGAAACAACCAATGGGATGTCCAGTGAGGATGAGGTTGAGGACAGACAAAATGGAAGGCTGTCACCGAGAAGTAACGGAGTAGGAGAGGACAGAGTCGACGGGAAGACGTTAAGGACAACGTTGAAGAAAGGGAGTGATAATGGGGCGGGGACAAGCGGGACTAGCTTGGTATCAGGTAGGCATCAGTGATTTAACGCAAGCCTGGTTCATACTTCCTCTGAATGCAATATACGAAGTTTAACGTCACAGATTTGATGCGGATAATTCGCAATAGTTGAACTGAGTTGAACGTCACATGGCCGTTTTCGAAGCAAATGTTTCACAGGAACTGAGTTCAACTCCTGCGAAACATTTGCTTCGAAAACTGCCATGTGACGTCAAAATTTGCTTCGCATACGCCTTGACAGGGAATATGAACCAGGCTTAAAGCAGTAAACACCCAAGTGGCTGGGCTCACAGGGTTTAAGTTTTAAATGTTTTCTTCTTTTCCAACAGTCAATTGTCTCCGAAAGGTTGAGGGCTCCTTCCATGACTGTGATGAGATCTTGGAGCAGAGGCTGAAGTCACATATGGCTGCAAAGGGTGTTGACCTTGTCCTGAATGAGTGGAGCCCTGGTAGGGACCATCATATGGTGACACTGGTGCACTGCGTCGCATCCAACGATGCCACTAAGAATATTAAAAAAGCTCTGGACGGAGTCAGTAGTAAGTAGTAGCAGTGGATTGTTCTCATATCTTAGCATGTATTTTTCAATCATTTATTCTCCTATCTGGGTGGAATATTCAGTGAATCTTCACTTCTCCTGTTGGTTAGACTTGACTCAAGTCCGTTCTCCCTATAACGCCAACGTGGCACAGATATGGGGGTTGCAGGTGTGCCAGGAAATTCCGTCTGCCTATGAGAAGTAGTTTATACACCGTCAGCCATTTGGGGGGACAAAATCTCCTGCCACATCGGCCACGCCAAAGTTTTCTGGCGTTGGGTGGTTGGACTGTAAAAATAAAAGGACTCTCACAGGATTGGGGCTTGATTCCAGTCGGACTGATGGTCTGAGCTCTAAGCACAAAACAAATCACAAACAATTAAAAAAAAAACAGTTTAAAGGGTTTATGTTTAAATTTTTGTCTCAATGATCATGAGACGAATATTATTTTAGCATGTAAAAACGTATTTTCATGACATTGTTTTACTCATTTCTCAAAAACTACAGCACCTCAGCAATTTTAAGGTACGCTTTCTACTATCATTATCTTCAAACGGTGCAAGTTTAATGTAAATCTGTGGACATTGTGTTTTGTGTAACAAAAAGTATCCAAATCCTTTAAGTAATCTCAAATTACCGGCTATGGCTGCAGGTGTGGCTTGATAGGATGCAGCCAATACAGGTGCTCAGCATTTAATTTTCCCTGAGACCAGGGTCCAATTTCCTAAAACCTGAAAGCACAAAAACTTGCTATTACTAAAATATGTGTGCTTTCACTAAACAAGGCTTCAGGCCTGAAATCTTTTAATATTTGAGTGAGAAATGACCTTTTTCTCAAAAACTATGTTACCTCAGACATGTCAGAGAAAGTCTTTTCTCCCATTGTTTTATACTGTCAACCAAACAGGTTTTATGCTTAGAATTATTTTGACTTATTACCAACAGTGTCCAGTGCCTTTAAACATGGACAAAAGTAAGAGAATGAAAATAAAACCCACAGATGTTGATGACTTCTTCATTCTCTCATTCTGTTCTGTCGTTGTTGTACTTCAGGTGATGCAGAGATTGTACTGGTTGTCTTCCACACAGCAAGCCAAGATGCAAAGAGGAAAGATCCTGAAACAGAGTCTCTTAGCCTTCCTGAACTCTCCAATGCCTGCCTAGTGGTAGACGTCTTCTTCAGTAAGAAGGACAGTCTGTATCGATGTAATCAGAACAACAAAGCCATGTCTCGACTCTTACACCTTTTTGAGATGATTTGTTGAGGTATGTGTTGTAGCTTGCCAAACATCATTTTCACAGAGCTTGGGAAAGTACTGAGTATACAGTGCTAGCACTAATTGGTGTGTTAGGGTAAAACCAAAATGAATACATTACAGCTGTTCGGTTGGTTCACCAAATGCTAACAATAGAGTTCACCAAATGCTAACAAATGGGCGGTTACCTGTTACTATCACATGGTGGTTGGAGTTGTTTACAGATACATGCGAATCATCAGTTTGTAGGTTTGTTGCTCATTGTATGTTTGTGTGCAATATGTGCACAGCAGCACAGACACCTTTGTTTTTTTCTTGCTGTTTTGAGGGTTGTTTGCTGTATTATGATACTTGTTTTATTCTCATCCAAATATGTGTAGATGTCACTTACATATTGTTTGTGTTAGTTTTCACTCCTACCCTAGGAGCTTCATCAGACTGGTAACCATTTCTGAAGCTCAGTTTGTTGGTAATTGTAGAGGACATGACAGGCGCTGTTTGAAAAACATTTCTGGAGCTTGTATTTCCTGTCTTTTTTGTTGGAAGGTACTCCCCCCTCCACCCCCCCCCCCCCCCCCCTGGGGTAATCGTTTGCAATTCGAGTGCTGCAAAAAAACTGTAAATAATTCAGAAACAAATTTTTTAAACTTTTATTTAATTTCAGTTGCATAGCATGTAAACAGCGACAATGAAATAAATATGGGTTGGAAAGTTGACCACCATCTTGAAATCAGTATAATAACATAATCATCAACAAATAAAGGTTTGAAAATGGCCTTGGTGCCCTTTCAGTTGGCCTTGGTGCCCCTTTCTTTTTTAGAGCTTTTGAGGCCAAGTGGCCTTGCCCCCTCTGAAGCTAAAGGTTGAGGCCTGATGGCCTCCTTGGTATTTTTGGAATGGATCATTAAAATCTCTTTTACATGTAATTTAAGAGTAAAAATGTCATCTTTTCTTTCTTTCTTTCTTTTGTTCCAGTTGTTTGTCAGAACCCAAACGGGCAGTTGGTAAGCGTTGAGGCTGGGGGAACCAATTTACACACTGAGATATGCATCATAACTGATGATCAAAGTGAATATTCAACAACTATGGATTACTCTTGGAGTATTCTGCAATGGCGTGTTCAGCAGTATGCTGACCATGGAGTATTCTGCAGTGTGCTGATATGGCCATGGAGTATTCTGCAGTATGCTGATGGAGTATTCTGCAGTATGCTGATGTACCGTGGAGTATTCTGCAGTTTGCTGATGTACCGTGGAGTATTCTGCAGTATGCTGATGTACCGTGGAGTATTCTGCAGTATGCTGATGTACCGTGGAGTATTCTGCAGTATGCTGATGTACCGTGGAGTATTCTGCAGTATGCTGATGTACCGTGGAGTATTCTGCAGTATGCTATACCATGGAGTATTCTGCAGTATGCTGATGGAGTATTCTGCAGTATGCTGATGGAGTATTCTGCAGTATGCTGATGGAGTATTCTGCAGTATGCTATACCATGGAGTATTCTGCAGTATACTGATATACCATGAAGTATTCTGCAGTAAGAGGCTGATGAAAATGCTTCAAAATGCTCAAAAGTACTGAATTATTTTTAACTAAACTTTTAATTTTGTTTTATATATATATCATACTTTTACGGTTCAACAAAAACGTACTTATTACATATTCTTTTTAATGCAAATTTAATTTGTTGTTATTATTGATATCATTGGTCCAAGAAGACTGATATTTCCAACACTTTTTATTTCATTCAGTGAATTATATTATAAGTTTTCGTTTTTTTATATATTTGTTATATCTTGTGGAAGGAGGGAGATCTCAGAAAAATACTCACACACAAAGTGAGATGGGAGTTTAAGAAGGTCACACACTCGTATCTTAAAATTGTTTAAATGCATGTACACACAAAATCAAACCAGAGTTGTGAGGTCAATATTCGATTCCTATTCGCAGGAAATTTTAGCCAGGCTTGAGTGAACGCCCTTTGATTAAAAGTTACCTGGCATGTGACAAGTACCAATTGGGTTAGGCTGGTACGTCTGATGTCACTGCCAGCATCCATGACTAGTATTCAATCACTGAAATCTGCATTTAAATTCAATGTGAAAACTTTGTTTAAAACTAAAAAATTATGAAGAAAAACAATTATGGGAGAACATAGCAACACAGCAACTCAGCAAAGGAACGGGTACAAATGCCAAGGGAAGTGTTTGCTTTATACTCATTCCTACTTAGCAATCCTCATTGTGCTAAGCTCTGCTACTGCTGCATGTTAATAGAGTTGGTGTAATTTGGGGGGGGGGGTTTTGGTCCATCCTCTTGGTGTGCAAAAAAATGCTTTACTTCTGAAATATGCTGATAAATTTGTAAATATTAAGCAACAAATGCACTCTGTGTCATATTCAGTATTTGAAATTGATTTTATACTATCTACTATGTTCCAAGGCCGTGTCCGAAAAGGCAACTTTGACTACAGCTATGGCTAGATCGCACTCAGTCCAACTATTATTCGCTGCAAATTTGTGACTTCAAAATTTTTATTGCATGAACGGGCTTTGGGCTGCAGGCATAAGGCTGCGCAGCAGGCGACTACAAGTTTCTTGCAGTTACTTTGATCTTGGGCAAGTGTTACGAATAGGTCGTGGAGAGCTGCTTCAGTAGAAAATATACTGCTTGATAGTTTCCTGCTTAGCAGAAATAAGTAGGATAGCAGTCACAAAATGTGACATGGTATTTTGGCTGATATCCCTGTTCTGATAAGCATACTTTTGATGTACTTGGCTACTTTTTGTGCTTAAGAAGCTCTTTAAAATTGAGCCCTAATCACAGCATGCCTTCCCATCTCCAAGCAGCCATCCAATGTCATGTCAGAAATGATGTGC
This sequence comes from Asterias amurensis, assembly GCF_032118995.1. Classification (NCBI taxonomy): domain Eukaryota; kingdom Metazoa; phylum Echinodermata; class Asteroidea; order Forcipulatida; family Asteriidae; genus Asterias; species Asterias amurensis. Next base: position 36,729,271 of record NC_092648.1, read on the forward strand.
GTTGCCTTCCAGCAGCCGATTTCACAAAACTTTACGCAACTGCGTAGGTCCACTTGCGCAACGTGTATGGCGCAAGTTGTCCTTCAATAAGGTTGCTTATGAATGAAAGGTATACAGGTACATCATGTTGAGTTGGAGTCTGTGTCCAAGGAACTTTGAGATGCTGAGTTCCTATAAAAGCTCCAAATGCTCCACAATAGGTCACAATAACACTTATTTCTGCGTTTGTTTGAGGGTTTAAGTATTATTTTTTTGCTTTTAATTGTATACTTCTAATAATATGGTTACTATGCTGGTTAGGGAATTGTGTCTTTAACTAGAATGAAAACAACCTAAACTTTACACGGAAACCAGGTCAAAAAGTAAAATAACATTTGTTTTGCATAACGGACTTCGGACTTCATATTAATTTGTATCTGTGACTGCCATGGTTGTGTTGTCTGATCATCTACAAATCAGAGTGGATTTGTCGAACTTGTAGTGATTTTAGCATACTTGTTTCTATTTGATTAAAATAAAACTTATGCTTGGAGCCCTCCAAATAGTGAACTAATTTATATCGAAACGTCCTATATTTCCTTCCTCAATGAAACGTCCAAATGTGTTGGCTCTGATGGGTAAACCTAGTGTTATTCGGGCAAGCTGTTTTGAAACCTACATGAAAAGTAATAGTTATAGGGTATGAATTAACCATTTTGATTCTCATTGCACAAAACAAAAACAACAAGGCTGAAAGAGAGGTAGAGTCCAAATTAGTGGCTATACGTATATCAGCTTGATAGGACATCCATAACCACACCCTTAGCAACAGTGCAGCCCTAGCCACGTCATCACCTACCTCCATGGTTAAAGTATAAGGTGACCATATCAACACCCTTAGCAACAGTATCTCTAGCCATAGCCACACGGCTACGTCTATTGCTTGATCGCTGATTCGTCATGTGTTAAAGTATAGGATTTCATTAGCAACACCTGCCCCAGCAGTAGTCCTCTATAGCTATAGACGTAGCCACTAACTCGGATACAGCCCGATTTACAAAAAATAGATTGTAGTCGGGTACTCCCGTTAATAGTCACACAAGTACTAATCAAGTTCGCAGTAAATCAAATCCTGTCTAAGGGAACTAGACAAGTAGATTTCAAACTTATGGACCGATTACATATACACTGGTAAACTTGTTTATTTCTATTTGTAAATGTATATTGGCATATAGTATTCTATCAATTCAAAATAGTTTTCATTTTTTATTATAATTTTATAGCTTCTTTTAGTTATTTCTTAATGTAAAATAGATTAAAATAATGTGAACTTAATATTATAATAACCATTTTCATAGAGTTTGTATAATTAATATTGTAATTTGTGTTTGCACAAACTTACAGTCACATTAAGAGTCAACGCAGAGTCAGTACATTTAGAATTTTTTTGAAAAAAAAGTATTTTATTTACTGTATTTTATTTACTGTCCCTTGCTAAAATTTTATAGCAATGCTTACTGTGTAATTCTGCGCTTATTGTCACCATTCTTTGCTTGCAGGAAGCATCAAATTTTTGCGCTAGCTGTGTAAGCAAAAAAATAGGCCGAAGTACACAGTTGCTCACAAGCATGGATTTTCTTTTTCTTTTTTTCCCGCTTACAGATAAGCAGAACCATGAACTTTAGTTCGTATAGTGTGAAATTTGTAATAACCAATAATCATTTTCTCAATTTGTTTATCTATCGGTAAGCTCCTTTAGAGTCGAGTTAAGTGAGTTGTCGGGCTGTGAAGTACATGTTTGTATCGTGGTACGGGGTGGTTGGGTTGGCTTAGGTTTCTTTCTGCGCCTTCCACCTCTAGGACCCTGGTTCGAATCACGCCATGGACACTATATGTAGATTGGGTTTTCAGTCCCTACCGGTTTGCTTTGTTTCAACCTGAAATAATTCCCTGGGGTTTTCATCCAACATTAAAATCGGAACTCGTAGGCTTCACAACCAGAATTTATAAAGAAATATTTTTGATCATACCTTGAAACAAAACTGTTAATTTATGATAAACAATCACAAAACAACTGTACTATTTTATTAATTTGTTTATATTGAGGGTTATTTTTTATAAACTTGACAGGGGCCTCATTACCGATTGTCATTTAGGAAAGAAGTACTGCCAATTGTTATTTCTATTTGCCAAACTAAAAACAGTATACTCAGGTAAAAACAACTTCCAAAATGAAAAGGTTATTCATCAGTGTTTCCTTCAAACTTTTACATTGTCATGTAAAAGTTGTTTTTTATTTGTTTAATATGTATATGAATCTTAAAGTGGGACTAAAATAAAGTACGCTTCTAAAAATCAAATGATGTGATTATCTTAAAAATATCTTTACATTATAGGAAATATCTTAAGATAAAAATATTATCTTTAGAACTAATGTAGACTTATAAGACTTCAACTGCCATTATATGTTTTGATTAAGTAATTTCCTCTAAATAAAAAGGTTTCAGTGAAGGCAACAGGATAAAAAAGATTATTAAATTTTTACGTACAAAGTTGTGTGTATTATAACTATAATAATAATAACATTTTGTTTTTTAAACAACTATCATAATACGATATGTACAGCCGACCCCTGTTGATTGGGCACAACACATTATAAATATACATATTGGGCAAATGTGTTTTGACTGGTTAAACAAAAAACTGCTCCCATGGCACTTCTTCCACTATTTATATTTTAAGATTTATCGAGTCATTTGTTCTACTTCAAAATCAAAAAGAAAAATCTGTATGATAACAAATGCCCTGCCTTATTTACAGCAAATGCAGAATAGTACCGTTGATATGCAAACAATAATTTGTATTTACAAGAAATTAACAATAGACTTTAATCTTTAGAAAAAAATATTTAAACATTAAGTAACTAACCAGATGGGAAACTGATATGTACATAAGTTGTTGAAAAGATTTTGGGTTTGAACAATGACAAATCTACTAGAGCGGGATTTGAACAAACAACCTCCGGATACACGCATCAGTTTTCAATGTGAAAACTTTGTTTAAAACTAAAAAATTATGAAGAAAAACAATTATGGGAGAACATAGCAACACAGCAACTCAGCAAAGGAACGGGTACAAATGCCAAGGGAAGTGTTTGCTTTATACTCATTCCTACTTAGCAATCCTCATTGTGCTAAGCTCTGCTACTGCTGCATGTTAATAGAGTTGGTGTAATTTGGGGGGTTTTGGTCCATCCTCTTGGTGTGCAACAAAAATGCTTTACTTCTGAAATATGCTGATAAATTTGTAAATATTAAGCAACAAATGCACTCTGTGCCATATTCAGTATTTAAAATTGATTTTATACTATCTACTATGTTCCAAGGCCGTGTCCGAAAAGGCAACTTTGACTACAGCTATGGCTAGATCGCACTCAGTCCAACTATTATTCGCTGCAAATTTGTGACTTCAAAATGTTTATTGCATGAACGGGCTTTGGGCTGCAGGCATAAGGCTGCGCAGCAGGCGACTACAAGTTTCTTGCAGTTACTTTGATCTTGGGCAAGTGTTACGAATAGGTCGTGGAGAGCTGCTTCAGTAGAAAATACTGCTTGATAGTTTCCTGCTTAGCAGGATAGCAGTCACAAAATGTGACATGGTATTTTGGCTGATATCCCTGTTTTGATAAGCATACTTTTGATGTACTTGGCTACTTTTTGTGCTTAAGAAGCTCTTTAAAATTGAGCCCTAATCACAGCATGCCTTCCCATCTCCAAGCAGCCATCCAATGTCATGTCAGAAATGATGTGCGTTGCCTTCCAGCAGCCGATTTCACAAAACTTCACGCAACTGCGTAAGTCCACTTGCGCAACGTGTATGGCGCAAGTTGTCCTTCAATAAGGTTGCTTAATGAATGAAAGGTATACAGGTACATCATGTTGAGTTGGAGTCTGTGTCCAAGGAACTTTGAGTTGCTGAGTTCCTATACAAGCTCCAAATGCTCCACAATAGGTCACAATAACACTTATTTCTGCGTTTGTTTGAGGGTTTAAATATTATTTTTTTGCTTTTAATTGTATACTTCTAATAATATGGTTACTATGCTGGTTAGGGAATTGTGTCTTTAACTAGAATGAAAACAACCTAAACTTTACACGGAAACCAGGTCAAAAAGTAAAATAACATTTGTTTTGCATAACGGACTTCGGACTTCATATTAATTTGTATCTGTGACTGCCATGGTTGTGTTGTCTGATCATCTACAAATCAGAGTGGATTTGTCGAACTTGTAGTGATTTTAGCATACTTGTTTCTATTTGATTAAAATAAAACTTATGCTTGGAAGCCAAAAACCCTTGGAGCCCTCCAAATAGTGAACTAATTTATATCGAAACGTCCTATATTTCCTTCCTCAATGAAACGTCCAAATGTGTTGGCTCTGATAGGTAAATCTAGTGTTATTCGGGCAAGCTGTTTTGAAACATACATGAAAAGTAATAGTTATAGGGTATGAATTAACCATTTTGATTCTCATTGCACAAAACAAAAACAACAAGGCTGAAAGAGAGGTAGTGTCAAAATTATTGGCTACGTATATAAGCTTGATAGGACATCCATAACCACACCCTTAGCAACAGTGCAGCCCTAGCCACGTCATCACCTACCTCCATGGTTAAAGTATAAGGTGACCATATCAACACCCTTAGCAACAGTATCTCTAGCCATAGCCACATGGCTACGTCTATTGCTTGATCGCTGATTCGTCATGTGTTAAAGTATAGGATTTCATTAGCAACACCTGCCCCAGCAGTAGTCCTCTATAGCTGTAGACGTAGCCACCAATTTGGATACAGCCCGATTTACAAAAAATAGATTGTAGTCGGGTACTCCCGTTAATAGTCACACAAGTACTAATCAAGTTCGCAGTAAATCAAATCCTGTCTAAGGGAACTAGACAAGTAGATTTCAAACTTATGGACCGATTACATATACACTGGTAAACTTGTTTATTTCTATTTGTAAATGTATATTGGCATATAGTATTCTATCAATTCAAAATAGTTTTCATTTTTTATTATAATTTTATAGCTTCTTTTAGTTATTTCTTAATGTAAAATAGATTAAAATAATGTGAACTTAATATTATAATAACCATTTTCATAGAGTTTGTATAATTAATATTGTAATTTGTGTTTGCACAAACTTACAGTCACATTAAGAGTCAACGCAGAGTCAGTACATTTAGAATTTTTTTGAAAAAAAGTATTTTATTTACTGTATTTTATTTACTGTCCCTTGCTAAAATTTTATAGCAATGCTTACTGTGTAATTCTGCGCTTATTGTCACCATTCTTTGCTTGCAGGAAGCATCAAATTTTTGCGCTAGCTGTGTAAGCAAAAAAATAGGCCGAAGTACACAGTTGCTCACAAGCATGGATTTTCTTTTTCTTTTTTTCCCGCTTACAGATAAGCAGAACCATGAACTTTAGTTCGTATGGTGTGAAATTTGTAATAACCAATAATCATTTTCTCAATTTGTTTATCTATCGGTAAGCTCCTTTAGAATCGAGTTAAGTGAGTTGTGGGGCTGTGAAGTACATGTTTGTATCGTGGTACGGGGTGGTTGGGTTGGCTTAGGTTTCTTTCCTCGCCTTCCACCTCTAGGACCCTGGTTCGAATCACGCCATGGACACTATATGTAGATTGGGTTTTCAGTCCCTACCGGTTTGCTTTGTTTCAATCTGAAATAATTCCCTGGGGTTTTCATCCAACATTAAAACCGGAACTCGTAGGCTTCACAACCAGGATTTATAAAGAAATATTTTTGATCATACCTCGAAACAAAACTGTTAATTTATGATAAACAATCACAAAACAACTGTATTATTTTATTAATTTGTTTATATTGAGGGTTATTTTTTATAAACTTGACAGGGGCCTCATTACCGATTGTCATTTAGGAAAGAAGTACTGCCAATTGTTATTTCTATTTGCCAAACTAAAAACAGTATACTCAGGTAAAAACAACTTCCAAAATGAAAAGGTTATTCATCAGTGTTTCCTTCAAACTTTTACATTGTCATGTAAAAGTTGTTTTTTATTTGTTTAATATGTATATGAATCTTAAAGTGGGACTAAAATAAAGTACGCTTCTAAAAATGAAATGATGTGATTATCTTAAAAATATCTTTACATTATAGGAAATATCTTAAGATAAAAATATTATCTTTAGAAATAATGTAGACTTATAAGACTTCAACTGCCATTATATGTTTTGATTAAGTAATTTCCTCTAAATAAAAAGGTTTCAGTGAAGGCAACAGGATAAAAAATATTATTAAATTTTTACGTACAAAGTTGTGTGTATTATAATAATAATAACATTTTGTTTTTAAACAATTATTATAATACGGTATGTACAGCCGACCCCTGTTGATTGGGCACAACACATTATAAATCTACATATTGGGCAAATGTGTTTTGCCTGGTTAAACAAAAAAATGCTCCCATGGAACTGCTTCCACTATTTCTATTTTAAGATTTACCAAGTCATTTGTTCTACTTCAAAATCAAAAAGAAAAATCTGTATGATAACGAATGCCCTGCCTTATTTACAGCAAATGCAGAATAATACCGTTGATATGCAAACAATAATTTGTATTTACAAGAAATTAACAATAGACTTTAATCTTTAGAAAAAAATATTTAAACATTAAGTAACTAACCAGATGGGAAACTGATATGTACATAAGTTGTTGAAAAGATTTTGGGTTTGAACAAAGACAAATCTACTGGAGCGGGATTTGAACAAACAACCTCCGGATACACGCACCAGCGCTCTATACCTTGGAGGAAGGAAGAGAAGGAGGTCGAACGACCCGCATAACCGCAGAGTAACAAAATAATTCTCTGACAATGCCCCTGTCTGACCAGTGGAAAAAGATAGAGAACCTCCAGCTGGACGGCCGATTAACGAGCGGGATTAAATCTCTTTGTACAGAACGTGTGGTACCGCCAGTCTGCGCTCTTGCCTGCGTGTAAAGTTGAATCATTGGAGACAAGAATTGTGAATATACACGTTTTCATCTACCGTTTGTGGTGTTTCGCTGAAACATCATGGCATATTTTTACATTTTTGTGACTTTCCGGTAACTAGCGGTGGTTAAAAATTTGGGTGTTCGATTTGGTGGGCACAAGTGTACACAATTTTTATCAGGTCTCAAAAAAGTTGTTTTTTTCTGTAGTATATCCATACGACATACGACACCATAGTACTGTTGAGTGAAGAACCAAGTGCGCACGCTCAAACTCATATACGCGAGGTCGCCCATTGTCTGTATAAGGTATGTGGGTGATTACGAGGTGTCGTTAAACGACCGCGGTACCACGGGTTCGACTTTTGAAGTCCCTTCGTTCGAGCTCCTTCTCTTCCTTCCTCCATGTCTATACCAACTGAGCTATATATTGGCACCCTCCAACAGGGGTATTGGTCAACAGGGAGACAGCCTACGTCATCTGACAGTTTCATCACTGTTCCCTGATCGCAACGATGGCAAACTCAGCATCTTGGCGATCCATGTCAATGAGGGCGCCCTTCAGTGTAGCCCGTGTTTCTTCTTCAGTCCTACCTGACTGTCTTCCGACGAATAACTCCAAGACGATTTCTGTGGGACTTCTTCGTTCTCGCCCTGCTTTATCACTGATGCTGCCGATGCTTACTGAGCGATTCAACAGTAGGGTAGCGAGCTTACGCCAGTCGTTTCCCAAAGGATTGGGGTCATCAAACAGATCACAAAGTTTATTAAAGATGGACTCTTCGAGTAGTCTTGGTCTAACGCTGGTGCATTGTAGCTTCGCCATTTGTTCTAAGAACATTTGCTGTATCCAGTCCATTTGTGTTTCTCGATCCAGTGCCGGTTGTTGAATACGTTCCTGCAGAATTTATACGAGACAAGAGAAATTCTGGCAATCCATCATCGGTTATTAAAAAAACGAATTCATTTCTATCCTCTACTAGTTGTAAACCACTCCATATAGGCCGACAACACTTGTCAAGTATAGTGTCATAGATTGATGTGCTTGGTGATTGGGCTTGTTTCTTTGGTTGCTATCGAAACAACAAACAGTTCCTGATTTGTGGGGTCTGCACATGCAATTGCTTTGGCATGACATTCACAGCTCACTCACCTTTTTTGCAGAGACAAAGAAGTTTACCCCATAGACCCCACTGCCTTCTTGGAGGACGGCCATGCGAGCTGTGAAGCGAGCTATCCGTAAGCCCCAACGTCGTTTAGCGACAAACATGGCGGACGGAAAAGCTCGGGCACATGATGCCTTGGTTTCTCGCCATAACAAGTCACGGTGAATCTTCTGCCAAATCAAATAGTAATAGAGAAAGAGTTAACAACACCAAAGCGACTTAACTTTCAAACACAAGAATGGCAAAGAGTTGTCCATACCTGTTGGCAAGATTCCGGTTCAGATAATTCCCAGAACAAGTTGCAGTTTGAGATTTTCGCCACAACGTCTTGGTTGTTCTTCTGAACTATCAGAGGACTGTCCACGTCTGCCGAATAGAACCCATGCTTTCCCTCATCTGTCTTTACTTCCTGTAAATACAAATTGCAGGTTTGGTCATCAACGAAAAGACATGAGTAGTAATTCAGTCCAAAAGCTCAGCGATTATAAAGTTCATACAAAACCAATCTTCCACACAAAAATCATCATTGTTTATACTGCTTACAGCGATCGAAATATGCCGGATGTGATTTTGCACGAAATTACGGACAGAACTGGGTTTGTTTGTTTGTTTGTTTGTTTGTTCGTTCGTTCGTTCGTTCGTTCGTCCGTTCGTCCGTCCGTCCGTCCGTCCGTCCGTCCGTGTTTGCTGCACAGCACTGGAAAAGACTTGCAAACTGACCCCATCTTTAGTTGTTTTGCTGCATCCAGCTAGCAGCAATACACTTGGACGACATCGCCGGGAAAATGCAAGAAGAAAAACTTTTTTCGAAATGTACAAGCTCACGACTAAGACTTATGTACTTGCACGTACGTGTGTTCGATGTTCGATCGAGGCAAAGTCTGCTTCGATTGACGTCACAAAAGGGGTAGGCGGAGTCACCCCACACAACTTCATTTTTTTCCCACACATATAAATCGTTAAAAACAATTGCTCAAAAAATTATTTTATTTTTTCAGAAACATATACTCTAATGTTTGAAGAAAAAAAAATCTATTTCCAGCTGACTTTAAAATAGAAGACAAGAGTAGCTCAACTCTTTCAGAAAACAAAAACAACTATTTTCCCTTTTAGAAGAAGGATATTGAATTTAAAGTGACTACACATCTGTACATCCCACACAATCCCTACAAGTCTTCGCTTAAATTACTAATTGCTGGGGAGCAGGTTGTTGTTGTTGTTGTTGTTGTTGTTGTTGTTGTTGTTGTTGTTGTTGTTGTTGTTTATTAGCTGTTCCGACTGTCCGTCGGAACAGGTATTGTTTTCGTCGAGATTTTTATTATTTTTATTAGCTGTTCCGACCGTCCGTCGGAACAGGTATTGTTTTCGTCGAGATTTTTATTATTTTTATTATTATTATTATTATTCTTTGTTTCTCCCTAAATCCCATAGCGTTTGTACACGTTTTTGCGGCAGCCTAATCTCCTAAACCATAATACGAAAGAGTGAGTTTATTATACCAAATTGAAGCTTAGAACATAAGCTTAATTCTTATCGTAAAAAAAATGCTAAAATTGTTAATTAATAAGCCTTAATTAGGCTTATGAATATTTAATTAGCAAACCAAGTTAACACCATATCTCAAAAAGTAGACCGCCGATCCTGAAACTTTTTTCAGCTATACACTAGTCAGGTCCTGTTAAGGTGATTTCTGACGTAACATTTCGGACGACGTCACCATGACGTCATGTAATGCACGTTTTGTGTCTGTGCACAAACACAATGGCTCTTCAAATCTATACTTTGAACTGGTCAAAAACACAATAACTTCAAAATAATTTATCTGTTAGTTTCCTAAATATCATATTATGTGTAGAAAAATACACTGATTCTAATACGATTGGTTTCAGTCCATAAAAGCAATCAATGTTCGTCTATTAATTAATTAATCAATTAGAATCTTGGCGTCATGGGTACAACGTAGTACTTTATAAACTGGGTGCAGTCACTTTCACTTTCAAATTAGAATATCTTTGCAGCACCATATCTCAAGAAGTACACAGCCGATTTTAAGACTGTTTGTAACTAAAGACTCTTTGGGGAATGGAGATTAATTTTGAAAAACCGTAACCTCAAGTTGACCTCTATTTCCGGGTCGACCGGAAGTGGGACCATATCTCAAGAACTATACAACAGATTTTAAAACTGTTTTCAGTTATAAACTCTTTAGGCATAAAATATTACTTTAGACAAACCGTGACCTCAAGTTGACCTTTACTTCCGGGTCAACCGGAAGTGGGCCCATATCCAACCGATTTTCAAACTTTTTTCAGTTATAGACTCCTTGGGCATTCAAGATTAGTTTGAAACACATTTGACCCCATGTTGACCTTTACTTCCGGGTCAACCGGAAGTGGGCCCATATCTCAAGAAGTACAAAGCCAATGTTCAAACTTCAGTTATAGACTCTAAGGCAATAAATATTAACTTTCGAAAACTGTGACCCTATGTTGACCTCTACTTCTTGGTCAACCGAAAGTGGGACTATATATCAAGATCTTCACAACCGATTGTTTTAACTTTTTCAGTTATAGACTCCTTGGCATTTCAGATTAGTCTTTGGTAGCTGTGGGCCCATTTTGACCTTTACTTGCGGGTCAACCGGAAAGTGTGACCTAATATCAAGAGCTACACCTTTTTGAATTTTTTTTTTCAGTTATAGATTCCTTGGGCAATGAAGCACATAATCCAAGCAAAACATCACGGAACAGCTTCGTGTTTGTTCACAAACACTTAATGTCTAGTTATTATTATTATTCTTTGTTTCTCCCTAAATCCCATAGTGTTTATACACGTTTTTCCGGCAGCCTAATCTCCTAAACCATAATACGAAAGAGTGAGTTTATTATACCAAATTGAAGCTTAGAACATAAGCTTAATTCTTATCGTAAAAAATGTAAAAATGGTTAATTAATAAGCCTTAATTAAGCTTGTGAATATTTAATTAGCAAACCAAGTTAACACCATATCTCAAAAAGTAGACCGCCGGTCCTGAAACTTTTTTCAGCTATACACTAGTCAGGTCCTGTTAATGTGATTTCCGACATAAAATTCTGGACGACGTCACCATGACGTCATGTATTGCACGTTTTGTGTCTGTGCACAAACACAATCGCTCTTGAAGTGTAAACAAACCCAGCTTTCGGAAACATAATTTATTCGATTAAAATTAAATTACATGTTGTAAACTTCCCAAAACTGCTTTAGATTAAGATATACTTTATTGATGGTCATTTTAAAAGCATCAGAACTTATAGAAACAGTGTAATTATTTTTAAAAACCTGTATTTCCGGGGACGTTTTTTTAAAAATCATGGGTACGGCGTAAAACTTGATTTGAATAGTCAAAATTGTAAAACTGTTAACTTGACCAAGTCCTTATCCCATTTTCGACCGGTGTTATTGCGTTTTTTTTGTTCATAATACATAGATTTCTTACGGTCACCGACTAGCACAAGTCTAAACTTGTTACCAAAATTTGACAAGCCTGAGCATGGTGCGTCGTGGACCGGGTTCATTTTAGGTGACGAGCGTGGACGACGAAAATAGACCGCCCGGGATTTGGAATTATTTACGGGTAAAGTCACCTTGTTCGCGCCGGGGACCATTTGCCTAAACTAATTCCAGTATTTTGCGTTACGTTCGGAAATTAGACCATGACAAACAAAAACTCTTTGACAGGAATATAAAAGCAGAGATTTTATTATGCTGCCGTTTCTCTGGTGGTTGAGTGGCTCAGTTTTATAGAGCTGCTTATAATAAACAGGCAAAACATTTTGCTTTACAAAATTGCAGAAATTGAGCAGAACACCTGGATTCACAACTTGAACATGAGGCATGGTTAAGCTGCTTTTTGTGTTTAAAAAGCTATTATGTAGTTTGGTCCTGGGCCAATGGCTTTTAAAGGAAAGAATCGCAGCGCTGCTTACGTATAAATCAGGGAACTGTGCTTACGCTAAGCGTATTTTACAGCGTAGCAGGGAATGTGTTCTTCACGTCACAATTCGCATCAAAAAATTTGCTACAGTTGACTAATTGTTTAACTCCTGCGAAACTTTCACTGCGAAAACAGTGACTTAAAAATTTGATTTGAATTCGCAGGAAAAACCGGGCTTTACTTGTGACAAAAGTAGGCAGGGGCGACTAGTGTGCTTTAGTGTTAAAGTCACGACTACAAATTATTATTTGAGTCGCGACTACTGTTTTTCTCTACTCCGTTATAATCGTGTCCACACATCTACTACAAAATTTGTCCCGACTACCTGTTTGGTGAAGCAGTTGTGTTGCTTACTACTATTCGCAACATAATTTATATTGCCCTTGCGGCATAGCGACACAAATCTTGAGAATCCGTACTTTATCTCGACAAGTGTCGTAGTTAGGTTTGAAATGCGACTAGTCGAGTAGTAAATTTCACTAGTCACACCCATTCGCAACATAATTAATATTGCCCTTGCGGCACATAGGTACAAATCTTGAGAATCCGTATTTTATCTTGACAAGTGTCGTAGTCAGGTTTGAGGTGCGACTTGTCGAGTAGTAAAATTCACTAGTCACCCATTCGCAATATAATTAATATTGCCTTTGCGGCACATAGCGGCACAAATCTTGAGAATCTGTATTTTATCTCGACAAGTGTCGTAGCTAGGTTTGAGGTGCGACTAGTCGAGTCATGATGGGAACTTGCTTAATGAAAAAGATTCAGTGCTCTGCAGAAGCATTGAATTCTGCGCTTACTAACAAGCGAAATAGACTGCTTATAGCAGGGATTTCTTTTGTTTGTGTGCTTCCAAGCTCGCACATTATTTTCCAAGCTTGCACATCACAGTAAGCGGAAAATGGTGATCGTAAGCGCAGACTTTGGTGGTCATGAGAATCATGTAATTTTGCCCTGTAAGTAGGTTTGGTAAGGCCTACACTTCAAACATGTAAAGTCAAAAAAGATTGTTAGTACATGAGGGGAAATCTTGTGAAACTGGTCCAATTTGACTCTGCTTCACTGCGTAAGCAATGAGTTGACACATCAGAAGGGCGGATATTATCGCTTACATAAAGCATACTTCACAGCTTAGCAGAGATATTTTTGCTTGTGCGCGGGGAAATTTATCATATGTAATCTTTGCTTTGAACTAATTGCACAGATATTTCAGCGCCTGCACAGTAAGCGGAGAATGGTGGTTGTATAATAAATGGGCAGAGTTTGGTTGAAGCAGACAGAGCCATAAAACTGGGCCGTGTTCTATAGGGGAAGTTATAGCTTGACATTTATTATGACAGTTTTGGTCTCTGCGACGTACACATACAAATACAGAGTAAGATACAGACATTACGGTGCAGAAATCGTGCAATTGAAATGTCTCATAAGAGCGCCCCCTATCGGCAGGAGTAGGAAAATAAAGGAGTATCCTACAAATTAATTATGTGTTTTTAAACACGTAAAATAATATCAAATGGAAGCTTTAGGACGTTTAACTTAATTCCTATCATAAAACATATTAAAATTATTTATTAATTAACCACCAGTGACCCTCATTTGCATATTAATTAGGAAATCTTTGCAGCATTATATCTCAAGAACTTCACGGCCAACTTTTCAACTGTTTGTTCCTAAAGACTCCTTGGGGGTTGGATATTAATTTGAACAAACTGTGACCTCAAGTTGACCTCTACTTCCGCGTCAACCGGAAGTGTCACCATATCTCAAGAACTATACAGCAGATTTTCAAAATATTTTCAGTTATAAACTCCTTAGGCATAACATATTAACTTAAAAAAACCGTGACCTCAAGTTGACCCCTACTTCCTGGTCAACCGGAAGTGGGACCATATCTCAAGAACTATACAACAGATTATAAATTTTTGTTCAGTTATAGACTCCTTGGGCATTCAAGATTAGTTTGAAACAACTTTGACCCCATGTTGACCTTACTTCCGGGTCAACCGGAAGGGAGCCCATATCTAAAAAAAGTACAAAGCTAATGTTCAAACTGCAGTTATAGACTCTAAGGCAATAAATATTAGCTTTGGAAAACTGTGACCCCAAGTTGACCTCCACTTCTGGGTCAACCGGAAGTAGGACTATATATCAAGATCTACACAACCGATTTTATAGACTCCTTGGCATTGCAGATTAATCTTTGGTAGCTGTGGGCCCATGTTGACCTTTACTTACGGGTCAACCGGGAAGTAAGACCTTATAACAAGAGCTACACAACTTTTTTGAAACCTTTTTTCAGTTATATATTCCTTGGGCAATGAAGCACATAATCCAAGCAAAACAACACGGAACAGCTTCGTGTTTGTTCACAAACACTTAATGTCTAGTTGTTGTTGTTTTTTGCTTTTTAACTTGGTTGAAATCCTACTCACAAGCTTGAAACAGAACCATTCACTTGATAGGTAAAAAGCAACAGCAATTTTAGTAAACGTTCAAGAAAAATGAGCGCGACTATTTTTATTATATTTTAGTATATATAAAGTCACTCACCAGAACATTTACTTTGACGTCATCAACTAGTCGAAGACGAAGTGTAACTTCATTTTCTTTGTGGATAAACACGCATGCTATCATTGTCTTCTCCAAGATGTTTCCATCCACAGGTGAAGCTGTAGCCCCAAACCCACAGAAATGGTTAACTGAAAACGTTATGGAATCATTGTCAACGACCTGGATCACGTCAAAACCTTCACGAAGCTCATCACTAGAACCACCCGAAGATAACTTAGACAATGAAAACTTGCAGGAAGACGTATTCTTTACGCAGTGGGGCATAGTCAAGACAACATCTTTGTCGAAGACGGTGTCTGGCGGTCCACAGTGGACGAATGGAGTTGAGAAATAATGGCTTTCAACTGACGATGTACCGGTGACGTAAATGTAGACTTGTTGCGTTTGTTCTTCAGGTATTGCTCCAGGAGGGACGTACAAGTGAACGTCTAAATCGTCAATAGACAGACATCCACCGTGACAGTCTAAAATGGCGGCAGCAAAGTTGGCGATTTTGAAGATTTTACCAACTACGTCGATATTCTGTGCCTTGGCTTGCTCCAACATGGATTCAAATGAATTGAGGAAATCAGTTATAGTGGGTGGCTGGTAAAAAAACCAAAGAGAGATAGAAAGTGGGGGAGAGAAAAGCGAGAGTGAGTGGTGTTATATTCTATATAATTATACCATGGCTATACGTATGAAGCCTGGTTCATACTTCGAATGCCAATGCGATTGCGAAGCGAATTTGACGTGAATAGGACGTCACATAAATTTTCGCAAGAGAATTGAGCACAGGGCAACTGCAGTAAATTATTTGTTGCGAATGTTGCGTCAAATTTCACCGCATTCGCATTCGCAGGAAGTATGAACCGAGCTGACGTGTAATGCTACTCTCACACTGGGGAGAATATGCTAGCGAATGTGCTTACGAACGGAAAAATTTAACAATCGCTCAAACTTCGCAACATTCGCCACAAATTCACAACGTTCACAAGTCATTCTCAACCTCCTTACGAAGATCGGTCAATTTATACTGCTTTCACACGGCGAATATGCTATCGGAAGGAAATATTTGACACTCGCTCAAACTTCGCAACATTCGCCGTGCCTTCGTAAGCGTGGTTAACAAATTCGGAACGTTCACAAAGTTGACGAAGATCGGTCAATTTAGAAACCGGTTTCTACATTTCAGCGAATGTTGCGAAGACGGTCATTCGCCGTCGATTTTCGTAAGATTGGTAACGTTGGTAAAGCGTGCGTGAGCGTTGGCAGCATTCGTAAAGGCATTGACAAGCGTTGGTAATAAGGTACCTCCTATGTTTAACCCAGGTCAAATTTGTTGAACCCTTGTGTGGGGTCTGGGGGTCAATGCAGAGGAAAATTTGTCTGGCAGTAGCCATTATTTACTATGTGAGGGGTACTTGGTTATGCTCTAAATGTTCCTGTAGTCGAATATTGGTACCTCGTTCCTTTAACCAAAATGATCTAGGCTGCTGGTCTATACATTGGGCAAGCTTATATTAGCATCAGTCCCACCGACAAACTTGCCCCAAATTTGTTTACCCCTAGTCTTGGCCCAAGACTATAGTGCTCGATATTGGATAGTGTTCTACGCGCAGTTGTAAATCGCTATAGCGCGCCCTCTACGGTATGATTTAATTTACTGGCGAGCTTGAAATCTAAAGATTATAGCTGACTACAGAAAACCATGAGAAAACAGAATGTCATTTTGTGACCCTTGGAATGAGTACGGGCAGAGACGGCAAGTGTACTGGTTGTAGCTCTTTAGTTTTATTTTCAATCAAACAAAATGGTGAATCTGTTGGGTGAAGACACACACAAAGACGTCACTATCAGTCTTCGGCCCGAAACAGAATAATCTCACAAAATATACAATAATAATTAGATAAGCTTAACTTTAAAATAATGAACAATGAAACGATAATAAAACAATAACCGCGGTTCGCGCCAAAATTAAGGACGCGACCGCCATCTTGGATTTAAGGCAAATTAAGTGAAATGCAATAACAACAGGTTATTTCCAATCCCAGATGCAGTAATGAAATGAACTAAATGATCTCTAAAACGACACAGTCAGTAACACTGCTTAGATTATTAGGAAATTAGTCTCTAAGAGGTATATTAAATAATTCTAAACATCGCAAGTCAAAATAGCTAGCGTTATGTTGCAAAATCAACCAAATATCCATTAAAGTCAACAA
The DNA here is from genome assembly GCF_032118995.1 of Asterias amurensis. Classification (NCBI taxonomy): domain Eukaryota; kingdom Metazoa; phylum Echinodermata; class Asteroidea; order Forcipulatida; family Asteriidae; genus Asterias; species Asterias amurensis. Next base: position 36,746,201 of record NC_092648.1, read on the forward strand.
CATTCTATAAACAAAATGAGACTTGAGGATAGTGCTTATTAAATACCAATTATTCTTAGTAGTAATTAGGAAAACATTTAAATGAAAAATATAACAAGATCTTTACCTGTTGGGTGAAGACACAAACAAAGACGTCACTATCAGTCTTCGGCCCAAAACAGAATGATCTTAAGCGGGAAGCCACCCGCAGGAGGGCGCTAGCCACGCAAGTAAAGCAAATGATTACGTTACCTAAAAATGAACGTGGGGGGTTCGCATAGCACCCATGACACATTGATTGTACGTCTAAGGTGACTATGGAGGAAGAACAAAATGCTTGCGTCTTCGTACATCAGTTGTGTTTGTTTCATACTTCCCCCGAATGGGGGAACAGATCGTGAGGACAGACCACAGGAATCACAGACGAACTAGCTGCAGTGCAATACATGTACAAAGTCGGTGCATGAACGACAGTCATGTGTACATGTTTGCTATACAGCAAACACTTTTCACTGTACATCAACCGTTGTCGTTGCACCGACTTTGTACACGGTACATCATACATGTATAACTTTAGGGATACTGATTTTGTCACAATCACACGAATAAATAATAATATAGTCAGTGTGTTATAATTAATGTTGATGTTGTGTCTAAGAACGATTGATGCAGTTAAAGGAACACGTTGCCTTGGATCGGACGAGTTGGTCTATTAAAAGCGTTTGAAACCGTGTTTTTATGAAATGCATATGGTTAGAAAAATGTTTTAAAAGTAGAATATAATAATCCACACAAGTATCACTCGAAATTGCACGGTTTTCCTTTTACGTCGCGAACTATCACGGTCGGTCATTTATGGGAGCAGAGATGCCAAGTCCAGAGGCCAGCTATGCGTGAGACTTTTCAAAGCTACTAAAATCTAAAAATCTACTAAAAAAGATGCTCACTTCTTCTGCCTGTTGTGGCTTCACAAGTGGAGCGCATTTAACGAATTTGCTAAACAAATCGGGAAAAACTTGTGCGCAATAAGCGTTTTGCGCTCTGCCGAATTTTAGCTGAACCTACTGGGAGAGCAAAAGCATGCGCAATCTACCAATTTGCGCTCTGTTTGTACGGCAGCTCAAGTTGATGATTCTGATTATTGCGTGCAATCTGAAGATTGTGCAAACATTGTAGATTGCGTTTTTTGTTCTAACCAAAAAGTGGTACAAACAATCACGTGACCTTCCGGGCTAGTTTTACTTCCAGCCGTCTAAAAGTAACTTACCAAACCAAATTTAAATCTTTTTTTTACAAAATTATTAACGAGTAATTGACGAAAAAGATCATGTATTCAAATTATCGCTACAAAATGTAAATATTGGTGAAAAATCTAACGTAAGATTCGCATTCAAAGAGTCCGTGTAACGGAAGCTTGTTATATGGCCCCACAGCGTGGAGCAATCGGAACGTAAACCTCGGGGCATATCAAGTACCGCACATGCCGTGTCTCGTGGGGGGCTGGAGGTGTAATCCCAGGCGCTATGAACTCCCAGCTTGCGGGTCTCGCCGTGAGCTTGGGAGGGGTTGGGAGCAAGACATCAGCGTACTTGTTTGTCATCGTGGGTTTGTCAGTCGGTACACCTCGTGTCAAATCCGTTATTTCCTATGATCGCAACGTTCCAATATTATACTCTGTTTTGTTTCATGGCTCCTAATTTCTTTTTGCTAGGAGTTTTCAGGAAACAATAAAAAAAGATTGACGATGTCAAAACGTAGGAATACCGCATTTTGTTATATTGACAGTGTTATTGTGTGAGTAGCTTAAAAAATGTTTTACGAAGAAGAAAAAAAGGATTAAAAAAACCGGAGCCCCCGATCGAAAAAAGAACAGGTGAAAAATAATTTTGTATAAAAGGTTGAAAAAAATATTATAAAAAAAATTTCCTCAAAGCATCTTTTTGTCAAAAAAATATTTTTTAATTCTGTGTATGAAGTGTTATTTTTGAGATTGTTGAGGTATTATTTGGTTACGTTCCAAGCTACGCAGCTACTCGGCTTCGCTTACGTTCCTTCAAGTTACGCTATAATATAAAAAGGTATGTTTTTCAAACCCGAGTCAAGCTACGCTTACGTTCCATATGCAGCTACGTTTACGTTCCAAGATATCCAGCTACGCTTATACCTTCCAAAATATGACGTTCCAAGCTACGCTTACATTCCAAGTTTTGCTTACGTTCCTTCTCAAGTTACGCTATATATACAAAAGGTACGCTTTCAATCCTGAGTCAAGTTACGCTTACGTTCCATATGCAGCTACGTTTACGTTCCAAGATACCTAGCTACGCTTACGTTCCAAGATATGCTTACATTCCAAAAGATAAGATTACGTTCTAAGCTACACAGCTTCTCAGCTATGCTTACAATCCATACGCAGCTACGTTTACGTTCCAAGATACCCAACTATGCTTACGCTCCAAGATATGGTTACGTTCCAAGCTACGCAGCTACTCCATATCCATACAATCCATATACATATCATTTAGGTTTGTTACGCTAAAATCAAAAATTACGCTTTCAATCCCGAGTCAAGCTAGGCTTACGTTTCAAGATTTGCAGATACGCTTACATTTCAAAACACATTCTCACAAGGACGCTTTTGAATCCCTCACGATTCCCTCCCCCCATACCCCCCCCACCCCCAACCCCCACCCCCCCCCCCGAGATTATAAAATGTTTCACTGTGAATAACAGGGCCCCTCAGTTTCATCTGTTTAGCAGAAAATACTGCTCACAACATTTCTTTACTATTCAAAAATTTAGTCGGCCACCTGCCACAAGTTCACCAGGAAGTTGGTGCCAGGAATGCTTTATTTACTTGTCACTGTCCCATCATATTCTGGGTTAGTTTTTTGTGTTCTTCGTGACGATCTTTGGATGTACGTCGAAGCACGACTACCTCCATCGTCGAAGGATTTGCCTGATCCGTATATATGCTGGTTGTTTATACTTTATGGATAGACTGGATCCTTATGCTGCGTCGTAGTAAAACGTTGCTATAAACAAAGCACCAGTCTACTTGCAATATTGTGCGACGATGTCACGAAGACTTGACAGTTGCAACGGCTGGAAACACGTTTACGCTGGCCTTTTACCGCTTTGGGTTTTTTTAATCATTTTTCGCTAATTACGTGACATTTTGATGATTTTTTTTTACAGCAACCATCTATAAAAACATTATTTATGATTAAACAGCCCTAAACTGCGTACACGGTGAGCCGGTGTGTCCCTTTAAGGGCCAACATAATTCTTGTTCTTAGAATGTATTTATTTATTGCCAAACACAAATTGTTCACAGAACTGTGGTTATTAAAATGATCAGGGCCCAATTTCATTGAGCTGCTTAAGCACAAAATTATGCTTAAGCAAAACAAATCATGCTTATAGTAAAATCAGATTACCGACCAAGACCCCACGTAATTGTTATGCTAAGTAAACAACAGCTAAATACCAGTCACAAGCAATGTATATATCATGAAATTTTGTCCAGTAACATGTGTAAAACAAGCAAGCTGTTTTCGTGCTTAAGCACATTTTTTGCTTAAGCAGCTCTATGAAATTGGCCCCAGGTTTGAAAATAGGCTAAACAAGAAATAACCCACAAAAGCCTGGGCGACTAGTTAAATTTGCTACTTAACTATTCGTGCCTCAAATAGTTGCGACTTCAACACTAGTCTAGAATTATTAATGCCCAAATTGCATTGCTGCAGGTGCACTATAGCATAATAATAGTAAAAGACACACTGAAAGGTGTGTCACCACTACCTCCATGGTGTCACTGTGTGTCTAGGCCTGTGCGACTATGTGTCGTAGTCGCGACTATTAAATCATTAGTCGAGTCGCGACTACTTTTTTTTCAACTAATCGAATAGTCGTGCTGCCAAGACTACAACAATTGTATCGCTCACGACTATTCATGGCAACATCGGACATCAGTGACACAATCCTTCAATCCTTTCAGCACAAAATTTACCATATTGCCCCTTCGGCTAACAAAATGCTGCATTGCACATTGGGAATTAAACATTAGTATACACATATTGACTGGCAATGAGGTAACTAGTGTACGTCTATTCCCCCGAGGGACTTTGAGTGACCAGAAGAGCGACCTTATCCGAGGCCGAAGGCCGATGGAAATGGGCCCCTCTCCTGGTCACTCACAGGCCCGAGGGGGAAAAGACGTACACTAGTTACAGAATTATGCCAGTCAATATGTGTTTTATAACACAGCTCGGTCTTAATGTGAAATAAGAACATAAATCTGGAAAAGAAAGGAAGTTTTGTAGATGCTGTTCATGATTCAAGTCAAGAGAGGGCGATGTAACCGGGCACTATTTTTAAAGACTAGTGCCCGCTCGGGAACTAGTTTCCGCAAACACGCGCGCGCGATCACTAGACTTTATTAGTTCATCCCACGTGACCGTGTTTCAGCCAACCAGAATACAGAACAAGCAAGTGGTGTGTCATAAATAATAATATTGTAACATTCGTGCCAATCAGCCAGTAGAGGGCGCCAGCACGGCTCCGCGGTGGAGCTAGTTGCTGGTTGGCCCCCTGCTGGAAGATTGGTAAACCCGCTCGCGTGGAGATGTTTTCCTATGTCTAGATCTGTGAATTTATAAAGATTGGACGTCTGGAATAAAACGGTTAGGAATTCAAGCAGAAATACTGGTTTTTAGTATGTTTCATTGCTCCGTATTGTTGTGGTTATTGACACAGGATTTTTGTGTTACATTGGTGGCGGCGGCGGGACAACAAGAGCAAAGGAAATCAGGTAAAAAAGTTATTTTTTCTGTTGTGAAATCCTCGTGGTTTGGGACAGCATGGCGTCGGACTCGCCATACACCAAGGTCAAGCCGGACCAGACTAAATTACTGAGTGAGACATGTTTTTTATAACAGTAGAAAAAGAACTATTTTTAGGGCTACAGAAGGCCAATGCTGGCAAAGACAAAAATTATAATAACCATAGGGGTCAGCCAGGGATTCTAGGGGGCAGAACTGGTGCGTCTGCTTCAGGTCATGTGGGTTCGGAAAGGTTGGGGTGGCACCGTATGGAGCCATTCCGGCTGTACCGCAGCCTACCGACACAAGGGCAGAAGAGTTGGGGCAGCACCACACGGAGCTGTTCCTCTGTCTCCGCAGCCTACAGACACAAGGGTGGAAGGGTTGGGAGGCTCCACACGGAGCTGTTCCGGCCGTCTTCGCAACTTACTGACACGAGGGCAGGAGTGTTGGGGCATAACCGCACGGACCCGTTCCGACTCTCCTCGCAGAGCATCAATGATCCTGAGGATGCCATGTTGTCCAGGTTATCCAATGCGACCATGTTCCAGCTGGGCTGCTCCGCACTGTACAACCCTATGGAGTGGAGCAGATGGATCGACTCCACCCTGCACAACACAATGGCGGTGAGCTCTGTGTGGAGCTCCGCAGTGTACAGAGCAATGGGGTGGAGCGAAGGAGCCTGCTCCGCACTGCACAACCCTATGCAGTGGAGCAGATGGATCAACTCCACGCTGCACAACCCTATGGAGTGGAGCTCCGCACTGTACAAAGCAATAGGGTGGAGCAAGGGAACCTGCTCCGCACTGCACAACCCTATGGAGTGGAGCAGATGGATCGACTCCACCCTGCACAACACAATGGCGGTGAGCTCCGTGCGGAGCTCCGCAGTGTACAAAGCAACAGTGTGGAGCAAAGGTGCCTGCTCCGCACTGCACAACCCTATGGAGTGGAGCAGATGGATCGACTCTGCACTGCACAACCCTATGGAGTAGAGCAGATGGATCGACTCCGCACTGCACAACCCTACGGAGTGGAGCTCCGCACTGTACAAAGCAATAGGGTGGAGCAAGGGAACCTGCTCCGCGCTGTACAACCCAATGGAGTGGAGCAGATGCATCGACTCCACCCTGTACAAAGCAATGGGGTGGAGCAAAGGAGCCTGCTCCACACTGCACAACCCAATCGGTTGGAGTAGATGGATCGACTCCACCGTGTACAAAGCAATGGGGTGGAGCAAAGAAGCCTGCTCCACACTGCACAACCCAATGGGGTGGAGCAGATGGATCGACTCCACCGTGTACAAAGCAATGGGGTGGAGCAAAGGAGTCTGCTCCACACTGCACAACCCAATGGGGTGGAGCAGATGGATCGACTTCACCCTGTACAGTACAATGGCGGTGAGCTCCGTGCGGAGCTCCGCAGTGTACAAAGCAACAGTGTGGAGCAAAGGCGCCTGCTCCGCACTGCACAACCCTATGGAGTGGAGCAGATGGATCGACTCCGCACTGCACAACCCTATGGAGTGGAGCAGATGGATCGACTCCACACTGCACAACCCTACGGAGTGGAGCTCCGCACTGTACAAAGCAATAGGGTGGAGCAAGGGAACCTGCTCCGCGCTGTACAACCCAATGGAGTGGAGCAGATGGATCGACTCCACCGTGTACAAAGCAATGGGATGGAGCAAAGGAGCCTGCTCCACACTGCACAACCCAATTGGGTGGAGCAGATGGATCGACTCAACCGTGTACAAAGCAATGGGGTGGAGCAAAGGAGCCTGCTCCACACTGCACAACCCAATGGGGTGGAGCAGATGGATCGACTTCACCCTGTACAGTACAATGGCGGTGAGCTCCGTGCGGAGCTCCGCTGGTACAAAGCAATGGGGTGGAGCAAAGGAGCCTGCTCCACACTGCACGAATCTATAGGGCGGCGCTACCGGACCAACTTGGCACTGCTCAACCTTATGGGGTGGAACAAAGGACCCAGCCCCCCACAGTACAAGCCAACAGAGAAGACCCAACGGCATTGGGTTGACAGCGCACCAGGCATGTTTATCCATCGTTGGTGAGGAAGGCTGTGGAGGGGGTGGTGCTGTCGGCAGGCCAGGAAGAGTCGGCCCCTCCCTCAGGGATTTGGCGGCCCGTGATGTTCCCGGATAAATTTGATGGTGTCTCCTCTTGGTCCGACTACCTCATCCACTGCGAGAGTGTGGCGACTGTTAACCAGTGGGGGAAGGCCGAGAAGGCAATGTTTCTGGCCTCCCCTCTTGAGGGTTTGGCACAAGAGGCCCTAGCTGACATGGAACCGACAGCACTTAAGGAATACTCCCGCATTATTGAGTTCTTCGAAAAACGATTTGGGGTCACGGCCCGGATACCCCTGTACAGGGTTCAACTGTCGAAGCGCCACAGGGGTTGCGATGAGTCGTTAAGCAGCCTGGGGCAGTCTATTCGGCGGTTGGTCTCCATGAGCTACCCGAAACTAGAGGAGGAGTTGATCGTGGAGGCTTTTAGAAACGCACTGGGAAATAAACAGTTGCAATACCACGTGTTTTCGAGGGCGGCGACAACCTTGACAGAAGCCATCACCCTTGCTACGGAGATGGAGGCGTTCCTTGACTTCCAAGAGCTGAACAGGAGAGGCAGACAGGGGGACGAATATGTTCGATCAGTAGAGCAGCCACTGCAGCAACAGGCAAGGGCTAACGGTGCAAACACAGTCCCCCACGTCAGGCATTCAATCGCTCGATGGTGGAATGTTTTGGGTGCCATGGTTTCGGCCATTTTCGACGAGACTGTCCGCACAGGAAACAGGGATTCAATAATAACCAGCGGAATGAACAGAACGAGCCTAAATTGACCAAGCAATCAACTGGTGGAGGGCCCCAACACCAGGGCCAGAAGACTGAGGAGGCATCTGCGGAGAGCTACAAATAATGGTCTGCTCCTTGTGTGGTGGGTCGTTGTTTCGCTTGCAAACATTGTGGAAGGAAGTTTGGCCAGTCCAGCAACATGAGACGGCACCGGCGCACATCTTGTGAGGTACTTCACAAGGAGAAGCCTTTTCCCTGCACTCGCAGTTGTGGTCTCCACTTCTACAGGAAGTACATACGAGATTGTCACGTGCGAGGTTGTAAATACACCACAATATCCGTTGGTCGTGTCAGGATGATAGAGAAGGAGCTTGGAGTAGACGGCAGCCAGTCAACTTTCCAGGGGGCTTGTAACCGTGTGGAACAGCCCCCAGGCCCTCTAGTGGCGCAACATCAGCCACGACACCAACCAGGATCCATTGAAGAGCACCAGGCCCAACCCGGATCAAGTGAAGAGGACTACGCCCACTCGGCGGAACAGCTACAAACCCCCCATGCGCCGTCTCTACGGAAGCGCTCAACTAGAGGCAATAGGGACCATTAGAAATGGTGCAGCTCCCTACCCCATATCGACACGAAAATTGTGTGTAGGCGCTGTTATTAGCTGCGGCCTCGGGAGAAATGTTGCTCCCACTTTTTCTCTGGTTTACCGGAATCCGTCTTGTTGTATCGTTGCTTTTATATCTTGAGTATGTCGTCCTTCATCCTGAAGCAGTTTGGAGCATGGGATCTTCTCTGGAAGAACACAGTTTGGAAAGAAATTTCGGACATCGAATCCAAAATGTGAGTAGGCTTACCAGTAGCCATAGTGGTTGTCAGCACAACATCTTAACAATGGCTTCGAACAATGCGGTTTCGGTTCAGCAGTCAATCGACAACAGACCTCCCATTGTGTCTGCTACTGTGCATCGCTACACTAAACAACAGCTACTTGACTTACGTGTGAGTAGAACCCCCATATCTGACAAGTCCTATAACACTATGAAGGAACTGGGCATTGCTCGTCACGTAAGAAGTCGACGTGCAGGAACTCATATGTTCAAAAAGATCAAGAATTGCTGTGTCCCTCGACCTGTCAATACACGAAAATCCCATACCAATAATCTTTCTAACTTGCGACCAATTTCCCTCGGCAAGCCATTTTCCAGTCTATCCATACATCTCTGGAATGCGAACTCCGTTCGCAACAAAACCACCACCTTATTGGACCACATTATATTGTTTGATGTTGATATAATGCTTCTGACTGAAACCTGGTTATCCGATGACGACATGGTGGTAATTGGTGAGTTTACACCCCCTGGTTACAGCTTTATCAATTTTCCTCGTGGCGGTAAGACCTACGGTGGAGGAATTGACATTGTGTAAAGAAATCTCTTCAACTATGCTCTACTCCATCCGATTTTTCATCCATTAACTTTGAACATTGCATCGTTACTCTCAACAACTCCATCCAACTTATCGGCATATATATATATATTCCTGTATATTATCATTACAGAACCTTTGTAAATCCCAGCACTGTTTACCGACCTACACATCGTGGTAAAAAAGCTGGTCGCCGTAGAACTGTTCATAAACCCCCTGTACCCGAAGTTACACTCCCTTCTGTTCCAGTACCAGTGACTACAGCCAAATCTCAACTCAGCCTTTGTGTTCTAAACACAGTCCATCTGTAACAAGTATGACGATTTTGCTGATTTTGTTCTGCAAAAAGATCTGGACCTTGTTGCCGTTTCAGAAACATGGCTGAGACCAGACGACAACTTAACATGTCGTCAGTGTACCCCTGCTGGCTACTACTTTCATCACATCCCAAGACCTCACAAGACTGGTGGAGGAGTTGCAATACTGTACAGATCTACTTTATCTGTCTCTGTGAAAAGTAATGACGTCCAGTACACAACTTTTGAATCTCTTCATGCTGAAGTTTCCGGAAACTCTAAATCTGTTCGACTTGTCATTGTTTACAGACCTGAAAGGGATTCAAACGGCCAACATGTGACTTTCTCAAGTTTTCTAAGGGAGTTTGAGAATTTGATTTTGGAATATCTGCTTCATCCATCGGAAATCATCATCACCGGCGACTTTAACATTCATGTTGATGACGTCCACAACACCAATGCAAACCAGTTTAAGCATCTACTTCAAGCTTTTGGTCTTACCCAGCATATCAAGGAGCCGACTCATCGTCTCGATCATTGCCTGGACCTTGTCATAACTCGTGAAATCTCCCCACCAATTGTCTCAAACTTTGTTATTCTACCTGGATTATCTGACCATTATGCAGTCATGTGTAACTTGAGTCTGTGCAAGCCCAAAGTCCCAACCGTCACTATAAAGAGCCGACAATGGAAACATGTGAATTCTCCCGAAGTGTTCCACGACATAGGCACTCATTTAGCAAATCTAGAAGTTGATCATGACTGCTTGGATTCCTATGTCAGCCAATATGAGAGTACAGTCAGTGACATCTTGGATAAATACGCACCTTGGAAAACGAGATCAGTCAAGGTCCGAACTGAAGTCTCCTGGTTCAATGATGATATTCGTACAGCGAGAAAGATCTGTCGTCAACTGGAGCGGAAGTGGCGGAAAAATGGCAAACTGGCAATACAACGACAATAATATCGCAACCAATGTAAAGTAGTTAAGAATTTGATCAACCAGGCAAAGATCATCCATTATTCATCTCAAGTACAAGAATCCTCAGGAGATCAAAAGAAGCTCTTCAAGATAATTGGTAAGTTGTTGCTCAAACCCAAAACCCCTGTCCTTCCATCCACCTACAATAACCAGGACTTAGCAAATGAGTTCCAGAAATTCTTTGTCACAAAGATTTCAGACATCCGCTCATCATTTTCATCAGTCCCTTACAACGTGCCGCAAACATTGCCACATCTTCAACCAGAGTGTAGACTATCTGGGTTTGAGCCTGCCACTGTTGCTGAGATTCAAAGGGTTATTATGAAATCTCCTTCAAAATCCTGTGAGCTGGATCCAGTATCAACATCCATGATAAAGCAAAACATTGATATATTTGCACCCTACATCACTAAGCTTGTAAACGAATCTCTCAGTTCCGGTTGTTTCCCCGATAGCCTCAAAGTTTCCTACATCAGGCCGCTCATCAAGAAACCAAACCTGGACAAGGAGATATTCAAAAACTACAGACCGGTTGCAAACTTAAAATATCTTGGAAAAGTCATCGAACGAGTAGTGTCATCACGTATTTCTGATCACATTCATACTTTCAACCTGTCCGACGTGTTCCAGTCAGCATACAAGCCTTTCCATGGGACCGAGGCTGCACTAGTCCGTGTGAGCAACGATATTCTCTCTTCTATGGACAATGGTAACCTTACATCACTAGTCCTGCTAGACTTGAGTGCTGCTTTTGACACTGTTGATCATAACATCCTTCTCTCTCGGCTCCAGAATCACCTTGGCATAGAGGACACAGCCCTAGCATGGTGCAAATCGTATCTCCACAACAGAACTCAGCATGTATGTATTGGCACTGCGATATCCGACCCTGTTGTTTTGAACTACTCTGTGCCACAGGGTTCGGTACTCGGCCCGCAGTGGTTTTTTTTACGCTGTACACTTTACCGATTCGTGACATCATCCTCAAATTTAATCTGAATTACCATGTGTACGCAGACGACACTCAGCTATACATCACGTTTAAATCTTCTCAAGAAAACGCCAATGCATCTATTGCAAGACTTGAGAAATGCATCCAAGAGATTCGACGTTGGACACAACAAAACTTCCTAAAGTTAAATGATGATAAGACAGAGTTCCTTTTATTTGGGTCACGTCAACAGTTAACTAAGGTTTCAGTGCCATACATCTCCCTCGCTGAAAGCTCGGAACTTGGGGGTTATTTTTGATTCATCGATGACACTTCAGCCACACATCAACAATATTGTTCGTTTATCATCATATCACATCAGGAATATAGGTAAGATTCGCAAGTACTTGGACAAACAACCAGATTTCCCGACTTCAACGGCTCCAAAATACTGCTGCCCGCATTGTGACACTGTCTAGAAAATCCTGTTCTATCACCCCCATTCTGAAACAACTACACTGGCTCCCTATCTCTCAACGAATCATCTTCAAGCTGATGCTCATTGTCCACAAAGCTCTAAATGGCAAGGCTCCCCACTATATTTCTGAACTGCTTCAAGTTTACACTCCATCAAGGAATCTTCGATCAAGTTCCATGCTTCTCCTCATTGAACCCAAGTCTCGACACTCATGGGGTGACAGGTCTTTTTCTTCAGCCGCGCCACGCATCTGGAACTCTCTACCACTTAATCTTCGAACTTGTGTTTGTACCGCAAAATTCAAGTCTCTTCTCAAAACTTATCTTATGTCACAGGTTTTCAATGACTAATTTTGTTGTGTCTGTTTTTCTTTGTGTTGTGTTTTGTTTTTGTTTTGTTTTTGGTTTTACTGCGCCTTGAACACCCAGCAGGGTGGATATGTGCGCATAACAAGTCTTATTAGCTGTTCCGACCGTCCGTCGGAAAAGGTATTGTTTTCGTCGAGATTTTTATTTTTTTTATTAGCTGTTCCGAACTTTAGTCGGAACAGCTATTGTAATCGTCGAGATTTTTTTTTTTTTTTTTATTATTAGCTGTTCCGAACTTTAGTCGGAACAGCTATTGTAATCGTCGAGATTTTTATTTTTTTTATTCTTATTATTAGCTGTTCCGAACTTTAGTCGGAACAGCTATTGTAATCGTCGAGATTTTTATTTTTTTTTATTAGCTGTTCCGAACTTTAGTCGGAACAGCTATTGTAATCGTCGAGATTTTTTTTTTTTTATTATTATTATTATTATTATTAGCTATTTCGTAGCGAAGCGCAGCGAAACAGCTCTTGTTTTTGTTAAAGTTTTTTTTATTATTAGCTGTTTCGTAGCGAAGCGCAGCGAAACAGCTCTTGTTTTTGTTAAAGTTTTTTTTATTATTATTAGCTGTTTCGTAGCGAAGCGCAGCGAAACAGCTCTTGTTTTTGTTAAAGTTTTTTTTATTATTATTATTATTATTATTATTTTTTTTTTTATTTGTCATCTTCAGAAAAATTTCATATAAGTGCTGATTTGCAATGTTCCCAAAGAGCAATTGCAATGAAATTTTCAGGGATGAAAGGTATTGGTGCAATGATCATTGCGAAACAAGGATGTCATTATGACATAATCAGAAGTCACGTGACGTCATCTTAAAGGTGTTGTATTTTAAATGTTTGAAAATTTATAACAAATCAGCCACAAGAGACCGTAGGTTTCTGTTTGCGGGATTGGGGAGGAATAAATAAGGTCTTCATTTTGTTTCGTGTGCGTGACCTCACATGACCTCTACTTCCGGTCGAAACCGGAAGTGGCCCTCTAATTCAAAATTGGAAAAAGATATGAAGTTGCTTTTAACGATGTTAGTGCGTGGCAAGGGTGGGCAGTTCAAAAAAAATACCAATGACGTCACAAATTGCAACGGCGCCCTCTAGCGGCAGGATGAAAACTCTTCAAAATGGACTTTTTGAAGATGTCTGTGGTGAAGTTTTTTGTAATCACTTTAAATTTTACACACAAGTTAACTGTCAGGCAGCCATCATATGTGTGAAGTTTCAGATCAATGACGTCATCGGGGGTCACGTGACGCGGCCTTAAAGGTGCACTTTTTGAACTAATATAACTCCCTAAGTAATTATGCGATCATGTTGAAACTTGGTAGGTTGTTGGATATTGACAAGTTCTTTTTAAATATTAAAGGACGTCATGATGACGTCATCACATGATTTTTTATGATTTTTTCAATTTTTGCACCTTTAACACATAAATTGCTATCTGAATATGGTATAATCCAAATTATTTTTTATTTATGCCACATTGGGTAAAATTGCTTTGAATACCCAACAAATTTAAAACTCAGTTGAGAAATTTGAAATTTTTGTTGACGAAACAGCTCTGCATTTGTGCACAAATGCAATTTAGCTCTAGTTATTATTATTTTTTTTATTTGTCATCTTCAGAAAAATTTCATATAAGTGCTGATTTGCAATGTTCCCAAAGAGCAATTGCAATGAAATTTTCAGGGATGAAAGGTATTGGTGCAATGATCATTGCGAAACAAAAATGTCATTATGACATAATCAGAAATCACGTGACGTCATCTTAAAGGTGTTGTATTTTAAATGTTTGAAAATTTATAACAAATCAGCCACAAGAGACCGTAGGTTTCTGTTTGCGGGATTGGGGAGGGATAAATAAGGTCTTCATTTTGTTCCGTGTGCGTGACCTCACATGACCTCTACTTCCGGTCGAAACCGGAAGTGGCCCTCTAATTCAAAATTGGAAAAAGATATGAAGTTGCTTTTAACGATGTTAGTGCGTGGCAAGGGTGGGCAGTTCAAAAAAAAATACCAATGACGTCATAAAATGCAACGGCGCCCTCTAGCGGCAGGTTGAAAACTCGTCAAAATGAACTTTTTGAAGATGTGTGTGGTGAAGTTTTTTGTAATCACTTCAAATTTTACACACACGTTAACTGTCAGGCAGCCATCATATGTGTGAAGTTTCAGATCAATGACGTCATCGGGGGTCACGTGACGCGGCCTTAAAGGTGCACTTTTTGAACTAATATAACTCCCGAAGTAATTATGCGATTATGTTGAAACTTGGTAGGGTGTTGGATATTGACAAGTTCTTGTGAATTGTGAAACGACGTCATGATGACGTCATCACATTATTTTTTATGATTTTTTAAATTTGTGCACCTTTAAGTCATAAATTGCTATCTGAACTTGGTATAATCCAAATTATTTTTTTTTAAATAGGCTGGACTGTCATAACTGCTTTGATGCAAAGAGAATTTCAAATTAAGAGGGACAATTTGAAAATTTTATTAACGAAACAGCTCTGCATTTGTGCACAAATGCAATCATGTCTAGTTATTCTTTCTTTCCTCAAAATCGTATTGACTTAACACTTGACTTTTAAAATTTTCAAATGTCAAATTATAATTATCAGAAAGTGACAAATCATATATCATATGAAAGTTTATGGCGTAACTTAATTTTTAGATTTAATTAGATTAAAATTCTTAATTAATTATTCAAGTTACAGCCGTGTGAATATTTAATTAGGCAATATTGTTGAAGTCATATCTCAAGAATTAAATATCCGATCCCATTTTTTTTTTCGGTTATGGACTTGTCTTGAAGTGCAGATAAGACTTCCAGCCTAACAATTTCAGTCACGTCATCATGACGTCATACGTTTGCGCGATTTGTTTTCTGTGTACAAAACATACGGAGCTAAAAGTGGAAACGTTTTACAAGTCAAAAACACAATAAATGACAATAACTTCAAAATAATTTATCTGTTCGTTTTCAAAATGTCATATTTTGTGTGGAAAAATTAACCGATTCTAATAAGAGATGTTTCAGTCCATTAAAATTAATCAAAGTACGTCTATAATTAACGATTAATTAAAAATCTTGGCATCATGGGTACAACGTAGTACCTCATAAACTGGGTGCAGTCACGGTCATCCCAGCACATTAGCTATCCCATGGTTAATGCAATACAAAAGTGGGATTTTGTAAAAGGCATTGGATTGGGGTAAGTTGCATGCCATCGTGTACCTTATGAAATTAATTAGTACGAAAAACACAATTTTAAGACTATGACGTCATCACATGCTAATTTATGCTAATTAGAAGCTCTAATGAGTTTTTCTTTGCAGCGCTATATCCCAAGAAGTGAACGGCCGATTTCAAAGTTTTTTTCAGTATTAGACTCCTTAGGCATAGGAGATTTGCATTAGGTAGTCGTGACCCCGATTTGACCTCTACCGGAAGTGGGACCATATCTCAAGAGTTATACAACCGATTACAAATTTTTCTTCAGTTATAGACTCCTTAGGCCTTAAAATTTGTTGGGGAAATCCGTGACCTCATTTTGACCTCTTCTTCCGGGTCAACCGGAAGTAGGACATTTCTCAAGAACTACACAACCGGTTTTCAAACTTTTTTCAGTTGTAGACTCCTAAGGCATTAAATGTTAACTTTGAAAACCGTGACCCCATGTTAACCTTTACTTCCGGGTCA
This sequence comes from Asterias amurensis, assembly GCF_032118995.1. Lineage (NCBI taxonomy): Eukaryota > Metazoa > Echinodermata > Asteroidea > Forcipulatida > Asteriidae > Asterias > Asterias amurensis. Next base: position 36,762,002 of record NC_092648.1, read on the forward strand.
ACCGGAAGTGGGACCATATCTCAAGAACTGCACAACCAATTTTCATTTTTTTTCAGTTATAGACTCCTTGGGCATTCAACATCGAGCTTGCATTACCGTGACCCAGTATTGACCTTTACTTCCGGGTCAAACGGCAGTAGTACCATATCTCAAGAACTACACAACCGATTTTTGAACTTGGGTTAAA